>NC_092204.1:96471883-96682700 GCF_043381705.1 Parasteatoda tepidariorum | reverse complement strand
CGCTTCAGGGAAGCATTTCCGACCAGATCTGTGGACACAGTGACGTCATGAGGAGGGAAATCGTAGCTTCAGCTCTAAGAGCGAAGTGAACTAGCCCTTCTATTCTCTTTAGCCCTGGGTAATGGCAGCCAAAATACTGTTGTCTTTGACGCAATTTTATTAATATCAAAATAGTAAACCAGAATTTCTTTGATAGTTCGGATATGTTTTGAAGCTATTAATGTAAACTACCAGTAAAAAAAAAAGAACTGGCAAAATTTATTAAAAAAAATGTATCAGTATTTCTCGTCGAACTTTTAAATTCAAAATAAAATGGCCAAATTCAAGAATAACGAATTATGTATCTCAGTACTCATTCTCAGTACGTTCTTTATCAAAAAACTATAATTCAGCTTAATTTTATTCTAATGTACGCACCAAAATCAAATTCAGAACTAAGCTAGATACCACTACAGGTCTGCGGGTTAAACCGTCAGATATAAAACCTATTATTTTAAGAGTTTCATTGAAAAAAAAATTATCGGAAAAAAATTCCAATCTTCACATATACTATTAAATTAATGTCAAATATTATTAAAATAATTAGTAGTTTTTCTTTGGTTAATAGGTTCATGGCTGCTAATAAATTCTATTAATATAATTAGGGTTCAGCCAATAGATGCTCAATCATTTAGGGTTCCATAGTAGAAAAAAAAATTGGGAACCGCTGATCTAAGGGATAAGTTTTGCATAGTTTATTTTATGGATGGTTGACTGAATGTAATCAATAACAAGCTTCCTAAAACCGGAAGAAATATAGAAAACTTCCGGTGTATCCCTCCGCTTATGTTACGTTTATGAGGCGATGTGTGAACAGGCTTAATATTCCAGGAAGTTTTATTACTGTGATTTTTTCTAAAATTTGTGCGCAATTTTACAGTTTATGATAGTTTCCTGTAGTTTATAAATTCTAACCGGTTGTGAACCTAAAACAAATTTAAGAAAATTAACATCACAACTTATACCCTGCACAAAATCTGGCTATGAAGAAACACAGTTTGAAATTGGAGCATACAAATTCGAAACCGTTAATAGCTTTACCTATTTGGGTTCTAAGATTAACAACAAAAACGACACTACACAAGAAATACACACAAGAATCACGATGGCCAATAAGTGTTTTTATGGTCAAGGAAAATATTTTAAGTCAAGCCTAATAGAAAGAAAAACAAAAGTGTTACTCTATAAATGTCTTATACGATCAGTGCTTACATACACATGTCAGACCTGGACAATGACCCGTGGAGATGAAAATATGATAGTTAGATTTGAGAGAAAAATACTGAGAAGCATTTTTGGTGGAATAAGTAAAAACGGTACGTGTTTTAGAAAATCAAACACGGAACTTTACAAAGCATATAAAGAACCTGATGTCATTAAATTTATCAAAATTCAAAGGATTAAATGGGCAGGCCACATTGTGCGAATGGAGGATAGTTGGAGAACCAAAAAAGTCTTCAGTGCCAGGTCAACAGGTACAAGAAAAAGAGGACGACCAAACCTAAGATTTTTAGACTGCCTTAAAAAGGACCTACAAGTTTTAAAGATAATTAACTGGAGAACCTTGGCTAAGGGAAGAATGTCTTGGCATAGGCTTGCTGAGAAGGCCAGGGCCCATCCTGGGCTGTCGTGCCAATGAGAAGGAGAAGAATATCACAACTTAATAAAGTGCAAGGTTTGCCATGTTTTGAGTGTTATTCCTTATTTGGATATATCTGTATAAAATATCACAGATAATCACTTTTTGGGTTGCATCTTTCAGGGTATAGCATGGTTGTGGAGTCTTCTAAATTTTTATGTAGTTTGTTTCTTGTAATTTAAACTTTAAAAAACGCTTTATATTCTAAACACTACAAGTATAATAATATTTGACGGCGTCTTTTTTCAAGCTTAGGCGTAAACATCAATCGGAAGTAGTAACCCGGAAGTCTTACGACGAATTTTAACCACTAACGCCATCTGTGCTTAACTTTACACGCTCAACCATCCATATCAAGACGGGATAGCCTGGTTAGTAGGGCACTGGGCCCATGTCCAAGAGTTGGTGGGTTCGATCCCCGCCAGCCGAAGACTCCCCGTGTAACAAATGGTGATTGATACGCGTTAAATCTGTCGAGTCGCAAAGTCCTCCATGTTCCCACAACAAATCAATACCTCTGGAGGTACTCATCCAGGAGTTTTCTTGTCTTCTGGATTGGCTCAAAACAGCAAGGCAACAGAGTTGAACATTAGTAGTCGTAAACCCAAAATTGGGTCGGCTGTTCAAAGACGGATATAAAATAAAACCAATCATATCAAGCACCAAGTAAAATCGGGAACAAAAGCTTTCGAAAAAGCTCATAAAGCAAGAAATTTTATTTATTTTTTAAGGAAATAAATTACCAACAAAGTATATGAACAATTGCATCCATCTTTAAAATCTTTACTCGAAATCTTAACTACTTTTCAAACAGACCAAAACCTACCAAAGATTGATACACGAGATGTAGCACAAAACTGACATTTCTGAAGTACATAATTGATTACACGAGATAAAAGAGAAGGAATCCAAACCGTGCTTGAACACTTCAAAGTGAGATGAACATTTCATTGAACTCTTCAAAGTGGAGTTCTTCAAAGCTGAAGAACTTGCGTTTTGTTTGAGCAATTGTTTGGAAAATATTTTTGCACCCTAGCGTATTAAGTTTTATTTTTAAGAATTTTATTTTTTGATTTAAAAATAATATTAAGTATCTTCAGTTCGAATTTTTCCATAATTTGAGGTAACGTCGCATGAAATTAAAAAAATTCAGTAAAAATCTGAAATGTTAAGTCTTCTAATTAAACTATGGGGGCCATATTTCCCTGATTGCTGCTACCTCCAATACTTTGAGAATCAGAAATCCAAATCATTTAAAAAAAAAGGATATGCTTATTCAGAGAGAATACTTTTTTGGATCTTATTTCGCAACTTAAAAATCGTCACTAATTAATTAGCATATTTGAAGTGTCATCCCATCGAATCATTAAAATTGAGTCATAGAACTTGAAAATTCGTTCCTTAGATCAAACGTTTATCAGGGTGGTCCATTTTTTTTCGCACCGTTCCTATATCGATTGGTTTTGATTCAATCAGTATTTTTTGACTAATTATTAGCGCATGAATAGCCAAATCGGGGCATCCGAACCACAGAATTTTAACAGTGACTTGTGAAGACTTGTTGAAAAACGACACTCGTTGATTAATCAATTGGTTTCTTTAAGGAAATCATTGATTTGAAAATTGAATTAGTCTTTTTTAAAAAAGAAATCAAAGACAATTATTCATAATTTGTTTCAATATGAGACTGTTTAATTTATTTGTTGACTCTAACGGTTTATAAATTTGTTGCAAATATAATACTGTGTAATAAGTTTAAGTAAGTAAAATTACATTAGAAGTTCGCGTGAAATAAGTTATCGAACACGAGCGTAAGATAAACTAATCAAAAAGCCTCTAATTTATTTTATGTTTGCAGAATGCAAATAATAAAGAATAAAGTGAACATTTAATACAGTTTTTATTTTTTTACATCGGTACATTCGATACATTAACTCATTAAATTTTACAAGAATTGCATATTCATAAACGGTTATTAAAATATTTTTTTCAGATAGTGTTCAAAATTGGAGTAGACTTCTCAATTAGTGAAGAAATGTAGCATTTTCATTTCGATATGTAATTTTTAGAAGTTACAAGTTATTTGTTTATTATCTATTTAAAAAAATTTAATTCTTCACATCACAAAATGCGTAAAAAGATTTAACCACCTTTTAATGCTGCTTACAAATGTAAATTTCTGTCGCAAATATCTCTGAAAAATGTAAATTGATTCACAGCAACAAACATTAAATAAAATAAGTAAATAAATTGAAATTTATTTCAATATCATTGGGTAGAATATTTCAATATTTCAGCTTCCGAAACTGGAACAAAAAATAGTGTCTAAGTTACAACAAGACAATCAAAGTTGATAAGGTTAAGATAATTAAACTATTAGTTATCTATTATTATTAATTATGCGCCCCTAATGGTACTTAAAATATTTTTAATGGTAGAATGAGAACTTATTCTGAGCTTTTTAACTTATTCCTCAAAAGTTACATTTCCTATTTATTTCTATAGATAAAGAAAATTTACATTTATTCGGGATATAAAAATTTAATTTAAGAATGAAATTTGTAACAAAAACTTTAAAAGATGCTTTTTATTTACATAATTGTGTGAATAATCACTACAGATCCATCTAAACAATATAAGAACTCATGAGTTAGAGTGTTTAATTTCGAAAGTTAAGTTCGAGAATTAGAGCGACAAACTCGCACACTCCCAATGTATTGCTCTTTAATTAAATTACATTTTGCATATTTTTTAATCAACTGAATCGAATCTAATAAGAGAATTTCTTCTGCAAAAAATAATCTATTGATATATTCGATTGAAAGGTTTTGTACTAAAAAAACTATAAAAACGAATTCTTTATAATTCCTTATTTAACAGTATTGTTTTTAAAAATCGAATTACAGATTAATTATTTACAAGCCTTACACTCCTCGAAAAATAGAAAATTCTTCATAAACTTGAGTAAAAAATCTTTAACGCAAACAAAGTATAATTGTATTTAACTTGGAGTATAATGAGAGAAAAGTTTGCTTACCAATAGTTTGTTTAGCCTTTATCGCTGTAAATAAAAACTTGCTTTCCCTGAAAATTGAAAGGGTAGAATAGGAATATAACGGAGTGGAATCTAGAATTAATTCATTCTACTTCCCCAAATTGAAGGTCGTCAACTTCTTTTTTATTTCTATGCATAGACCACTGGTCGAATGTCTTTTTACGTCATAGAATGTGAATATTACTCCTGATGTTTGTGTTTATTTCACACTTCATCTTTGGAATATAACATTCGATTTTTTAGATAACGTGTAAATGAACCTTATGACGTCAACAGAAATCTTCTATAGCCGAAGGCTTTTAATAATCCAAGTGGAAGTCTTTTCTTTTTCTATTCCCACTTGACCACTTTCTCAGATGCTACTCAACCGATGTTTTAAATTTTTCACTTTTCTTGAATGATTTAATATGTTTTTGTTAAAAAAAAATCTAATTTCGACAATAAAGTGTGTAGTTTAATTTTTTTTCTTGTAAAAAAATTGGCTTTTAACTTGAATTAAATATAAATATCTAAAAATTAAACTGAAACAAAAGTTTAAAAAAATGCTAAAAAAGAGGAAGTATCAAATGCATTTTAACGTTTCACAAAATGAGTTTAATACTACCTCTTAACTAAAAAAAAATTTCATAGTTTGAAGTCAATATGGCATTGATACTTAAGAAACATTTCAATAGTGTCTAAGACATCTATTTGTCACGTCTAAGAGTTCTATATTGATTTTTTCATAACCGTCTTTGAATAGCCGACCCAATTTTTTGGTTTCACGACTAATAATGTTCTACTCCATAGCCTTGTAATTTTGAACCCAATCCAGAAGACAAGGAAACTCCTGGATAGGTATTCTGACAAATTTTGGCCTCGCGGAGGACTTTTTGATGGAACCCGCATTTGCGTTACATGGAGAGGAAAACCACGGAAACCTCCCACGGTTAGCCTAGAGCAAAGGGACTCTAACCCATGATCCGTCTACTACTGAAGATATTTTACATCAATAGGTTCACCTCATTGGAAAGCGAGAGCTCTATCCCCTGAGCTACCACGACTCTTCCATATTGATTGAAATGTCATGCATTAAAAACATATTAAGAAGTATTTCAAAATTAGCTTTCCAAGTTTACACCATATACAGGGTCACAAAATCTGCTAAGTTCCCATAACTAATCGATACCTCTGGGGGTGCTGAGTTAGAGATTGATCCTTCTCTGGTTCATGCCAAAATTACGATTTGTGAATGATGAATGCAGAAATGGGCCCGACCCTTAAAACGGGTTGTAATGTGTGTGTGTGAGGCTGAAGACGTTTTCTTGGATAGTGAAAACTGAAAAACAAGAAACGCACCCTCTGCCTTAAATTCGCTTGGATCCACCAAGCAGGCTTGCTGGCTAATTGGGAAGTGGTTTTAAAAACAACAACAACATGACATGCAAACTATTTCGTTTTAGCGAAAAAGAGTTTTGATGAGATCTTATAAGGATATACTAACTCCTCAAACTAAAAATGATAATTCATTTCGTCGTACGAACAAATATTGTATTTTTGAAAATTTGTTTTTAAGTGCTGGTTATTCCAGACCAATAGTTTACATGTATTCAGCATTTAAAACGATATATTTTAACGATTATGTTGTAAAGTATATAGTAAAACTTTTTAACTTTTATATTACAAAGTAAACAACTCCTGTAACATTCAATTTGTTAGTGAGGTCGTAGTAGTTAAGGCTCTACCATTTCAAGTTCAGCAACATAATGCGACTACTATGATCAGAATTGTACTCCGGCCTGTCTATACTTCTCATAAAAACTCCGTAGCTGGGTGTGCCCCCACTGGGAATAGAACCCTGGTTTTTCACAATAATAGTGAAAGGCCTTAATCATTGGACCATCGAGGTTTAAATTTATATTTTATATATAGCTGAAGATCTATAGATAGAATCTAGATCGATAGATTGAATCTATGGATTTGCGAATGTGTAATATGTATTATTATTAGTACTATTTTTCTGACAAAATTATATTATGTTTTCGAAAGTAGCGTAAATTTTGCATGGAGTAAATAACTGTTTCATTTTTCATATTTTGTTTTAAATGGAAGAGTTAATATTATCTCATTATGTTAGCGTATCCATAATATTAGCGTTATATCTCATTATAAAAATGTAGGTTAAGGATAGCGGAACACTCTGTTTAAAGTATTTTGTTTTCGATTTCAGGAAGAAAAAAGGAGCCCAAAATAGACAAGGCAAAAGAAATTGAAGAGGAGGAAAGAAAGAAACTTGCTGAAGTACGCCATATATTTATTAAAATCCATCTTGCAGTAATTTTTCTCAAACTACGTTTCGCGTAGCACTTGATTCAGTGGAGTCTGATTTTCTTGCAATTAATGAAAAGAATTTGAGATCAAAGATAAATTGGAAGTCGTTATGGCGTAGTCTTCAGAGGAAGGCATTGGCCCACATTGGGCTGTCTAGCCAACTATGATGATCATGATGACGATGAATAGAATCTACAAATTGTGGATCTGTAAATTTTGCATTGAATTTATTTATTTTTCATGTACGCTTTTGATGTTTGCAATGGGAAAATTTTGATGTTGACAAAGTCCAAAAATCTTTAAACAGTGAAAACTAGCGTCTGATAGGTTTAAATGACGCTACGACCTGACATCATTATTCCTATTTTATCGTTGTTCAATTTTAAAAATACAGGAAAGAGGTGACGGATAAAATTTAAAACTCAGCATAGAATAAAAGTCAATCTAGTTAGAATAGAGAATAGTCTGCAACTGTATTAAGGAAGTGTTTTCGCAAAGGACTCTGATTAAAGGAAACCAATAATAATCTAAAAAAAGAATTTAATTCATGCTTAATTTTTCAAAAATATTTGAAATGTATACGAAAATCAATTTCAAAAATCTCCTGATTGTTATTAAAATTAAATGTTAGGAGATAAAAAGTTTGTATCCTTTAAGTGCCAAAGGAAACTTATTAATTTCGAAGGATGGGATGTGAAGATTCACCTAACAATTATTGACACGCAAGGCATACGATACATTAATTTCAGTTACCTCCTTTTTTGATTAAACAGAGCTGTAATCATCAGCAAACATCACTGGCATTTTTTAAATAATAAGAAACAGAATCGTCTACCGCTAAATTTATAACAGTGATAAATGCTAAACCAAGGAGAAAAATACATTTTTAAAATATCTTTCCTCCATTGACTAATAAAATTTTTTAAACGATTCTTAGGTTAAATTGATCAACAGGGTTAAAATAACGAGATCAAAAATTCATTTTTATAATCGATATCCGCACTTCAGAGCTCTAGCACAAATGCTGCCGAAGTTGTTGTTTCTAATAATGACACTTGGACAGTCCAAACTCACCAGTCAATGTCTTTTTGCGAATTAAGCCAAGAAGGGACACTTTTCGTTTGACAAGAGCACCGTAAGGGTGAAAGAACGTCTTAGTTAGGAACCCCAAAGATAGATGGCTGCACCACTCATCAGTGAAACTATTTCCTCAATACTAGACATAGATCTGAAGTGGAAGGAAATTTTTGCCAGATCCCTGTACCCATGGTACTACTCAGCGACCGGCCACAGGACTATCTATTCCAAAGATTTTACGAGCATGTATATCGCAGGAACTCGGTGCGTCTTAACGGAGTCGAGGATCAAACTCCATATCTCCGGATCGCAGTCCGATTCTCTATCCACAGCCCGCATAAATGCATCTGGAGTTCTTTTGGAGAGATTCGACATAGCACTTCAGAACAATGGACGGAGAGAAAGACTGAGTGGCCGTGAAAGAAAAGTTGAAAAATAGATTTAAGGAAGAAAAAAGAAAAAAAGAAATCTTCACATCCTTGGAGACAAAATACTATTAAAAAAAAAAAAAAAATAAAATAAAATTTTTTTCTGGAAAACTAGGCTAAATATTTGCAGTATTTTTCTAATCATAATTTTTTTCTCAAAATTAATTATGTGCTTAAATGAAAATGGACGGTTTGCCTTGTTATGAGAGATATTTATAACTTAAAAAATTTTAATAATCGAGTGAATTTTAAGTTTAAATATTTGGATACAAAAGTAATTTTTTATAAATAATTAGTAAACTAGTTCGTACAAACTTTGATATGTAGTTATATTTCATGCTGCTTAAATATTTTCTGATAAATTGTGGAAAAATATTTAAAAAAAAGTACATTTTAAATGTTTGATAATATTAATAAAGTATTTGGTCTATCGAATTTATAAATTAAAATTATCTAAAATATATAAGGGAAATTTTGTAACAATTCAGAAAACTCATTTTATATTTTGAATTAATGAAACAAATGTTTACTATGAATTTGTTTTGTAATACTATTTCCGTACTTGCTTCTTTTTCAGTTGAAAGAGAGCTTGGGACCAAATCTTCAATCTGCATACACCGATGCACACATATTAAGCTTCCTACGAGGTAAACATTATTTATAAAGCAAATAACAAATTGGTTAATTACGGACCTTAAGAATTTGTGTGATACAAAAAAAATATATTTTTTCTAAATAAACATGCTTCTTTCTAAATGGGGAATTCAAGAGAATATAGCTATTATAAATCTCCTTTATTTAAACATAATTCTGGTTTATTTTTTAATGTTTATTTTAATGACGGTCAAAAAAATTATAAGATATACAAATATTTACACGATATTTAATTCTCCAGTGTCAAATGACAAATCAAATCCGTTCAAAATCTGAAGTCTAACTGCAGGGTTAACAAGAGTCAAAATTTAAAATAAATAAATAAATAAAAACGATGAGATTTTTTAAAAATTTAAATCAGAAGTTATATTTCAATCCAATTGTTAATTAAATTGTTCCAAAAATTACGGTTTTTTCTTTTAAATAATTTTTTTTGTAGTATATAAACGCGATTTTTTTCTAAAATCTGATTATTTTTCTTTTTTCCCCTTATATTTCCAACCAAAGCTGTAGCAAAATGTATTAATATTGCTTAATATTATATTTAGTGACAATCTTATAATTAAAATACTTAACATTTTTATCGAAAATGATTGAAATTATTGTAACAAACTGATTCCTGAACAAATTTAATCATTCTTATTTTTGTTTTCGCGAAAGACAAAATTCTAATTCGTCAACAGAAGAAATCAAGATACATAAATAAAATTAATTTACTTGGCAGAGCAAGTCTTTAATATCAAATAAGTTTCAAACGTAGCTGTTTCTAAATCTAATGCAAAATGGGTATAATTGAAATAGGTTTATAAAACAGCAAGCAGTTTTTATACAGCTAATGGAAAATGAGAATTTAAAATTCTCACCCTTCACTTTTCCTCCCCATTAGCCAAATTTTTACTCCAATTTGAAAATAAAATAATATTTTGCATACATTCCACTTTTATTATTTTCCCAGATAAAACTTTTGATAGCAAAATATTCGAGCAACCATGCCTGTCAACATTGTATTGAAAACTATTTTCGATTTCAATCAATGATTTTTTTTTAAAAAATACGAAACTTAAATGAGTTATTTCTTTTTAAAAATAAATCGAGCAATTTAAATCTTGATAAACCTGACTAATGTTTCTTAAAAAATTAGAGTTTAAATACACGATTTTTTCATTACTCACAAGCTATTAACACGATTTTACTAAAATTTTGTCTTTTGTCTTTTATAATAATTTACTTTAAAATGAACTAAAAGTTTGCACAATATGCAATTCAAAAGCTCTCAATCATTTTATACGAAAAAATAATAATGAATGAAATATTTACATAAAAATTACTTTCTTGTTAGTTGTAGTTAAAAACGTTTTAAAATTGCTTACTTTACATCAGTATTATTTTATTCTATTTTTAGCAAGATTGTTGAATGTTAAAGATGCCGAGAAACTACTGAAAACGGTAAGATAGCTCTTTAATTTTTTTAAATTTCATTCATGAAAAAATTATTATTTTTTAATAATGATATTTGTAGAAATGAAAGAGTTACTTCAATATATAAACCAAAATTAATATAAGATCGAAGTATGTTTAAATCAAAGCCAAAACCTTAAGATAATAATTAGCTTAGGCTACCATACAATGAAAAATATAAAACAGATAATTCATTCGGAAAATTAATCCAAGCTCTAAATCAAATGGAATTTCTATGATTTCAACATTGTTTAACCCTAGGTGGGCCAAGAAAATTTAATCAAGAAGTGTAAATAAAGAGATACATAATAATTGTGGTTAATGTATGCATGTTGCCGTTAAAGCTCGAGAACCAATAATGTAGCGTATTATCTAGTTAATCTGCAAAGTAACAAGAATGATCAGGTGAAAGTGCGGAATTATCTTTTATCTAGGTTATGTGCACATCAATGGTTCCCGTATCATAACGTTGCAAATGTTTGTTTCTTTGAGGATCAATTGTAAAAATAATGAACAAATATGAATGTTTAAAAAAAAACTATTTTATTAAACATTTTTATTTGTTATTATTTTTGCAATTTTTCTTTGTTTGAAACTATGCATAATGTTTAAGTTTGCAGATAATTTTAATATATTTCTAATTTTGAAAAAAAATGTTAATGTTAAGTTTGTACACATTTTAAAATGAAGCTTTCAACTCAATGAAATGAGGGAAACAAACACACACTATAGAATGCCATCTGCTTAACACTTGCAAAAAAGGAAAACACTTTTTTGACTATTCAATTTCCTTAAAGACGTTAAAATCTTTCAGGCCCCCATACAATTAAATCCTACGGAAAAAAAAACTATGACAAATAGTCACCTATTTTAATCATATTAGCAGAGTTACTTCAGTTTAATTTGGTTGATAGCAAGTATTTTTAATTTAACCTTCTGCTTAGATTTCAACCTTAAATTTCAATTAAATTAGATGAAGTTTTAACTTAGTTTTAGGCGCGGTTTAGCCAAATCTCTTGAGCCATCAATTTATAACACTAACTCACTCATAAGTTGTTGTTGTTGTAGGCCATTAAGGCAAAGGGGTGCCACTGTTCTTGTTTTCCAGTGGCGCTATTTATGTCCGAGAAAACGACTTCTGCCTCACCCATACGTCACACCCGTTTATAGGGTTCATCCATTCTCACATACCTTCATTAGTTCACAGATCGCAATTTTGACCTGAACTAAAGAGCGATTGATCTGCAATTCAGTATCCCCAGAGATATAATTTGTTATGGGAACGTGGAAGACTTTGTAACCCAACAGAGTTAACCATTCACCATTTACTACACGGGCAGTTTACAGCCGGTCGGATTCGAATTCCCGTTCTCAGCAGCTTGAGTCCAGCACCCTGCCAACCAGGCTATCCCGGCCACTCACTCATATTGTTAATTACTAATACTAGCGAATTGTTCCGAAAAACAGCTATTTGACTAGTTTTGAGTACATCGTGTTTGACAAAAAGATCTCTGTTGGCTTAAACTCTCGACTCGTGTCCACGACCAGTCTGCCCGTGACACACTTCGGCCAACAGATTGGCGATCGCTGGTACAGCTCCAAAAAAAAAAAAATTCTAATCCTTTGCTTATTATTTAAGATGAGAGTAAAAAATAATCTGTTATTTGAAATAAAATCTTATAAATTATTTTTACTTCAAGAGGAAGGCTTAGAGTCAGTGTTTTTTTTTTCCAACAAAGAAAAATATATTTTTGTTAGAGAAATGAGAGGTAATTAAAGGTGTCATAATAAGTGGACGTTTAAAATGCTTCAATTGAACGGTTATTTTTCAATTGATTTTTGTCGCTAGTAAAGGTAAGAAAAAAAAAACAAAGTGTAGAGGAAGTGTTCATTCATATGCGAACAAAAGGAATGTTTCTAAACTCCTCGAACTTTATGAAAGGGAAATAAATGAGTGACACGAAATGAAATCTTTACAAATGGGTTTTCCTTTTATTGCATTTTCAGAGTTCATTATTGTGTCAGCTGGATTTATTGAACTTTTTTCTTCTTGTAATTATATTCTTAAAAGCGTTAATTCAATATATTTGTTATAAAATAAAATAAAATTTTTTTTTTACTTTAGCAAAATAGACACTGAGAAGATGTCCAAAACAAAAATAGATTTTATTTTTATAATTTTCATAAATAGTTTTCAACCCTTACTTATTGTGTTTACTTAATTAAAGTTGCGAGGAAGCGCATTTTGTGGGTAATGAAATTCATCGGATGTATTGAAAATTAATATTTATGTATATTTTGATCTGAGTTTTATAAATAAGTTCACTTACCTGGGTGATCATCCCTAATTAGGTTCAAAATATACCCCGACAGTTTATTACTTGTCTTCAAAATATCATTCAATTCATTTTTATTTTATCTATTAAATTTTTTTTAGTCTAAGAACCTAAATTATACATAATCTAAGTTGTGTATAAGACTTCGTTACTCTCAGATAAAAATGTTATTATTTATGTATAAATTTTCTGATAGAGTTAATCTATAATCTATATCTTGTCGCGTTAACTGCAATAACCAATATTTCAGATGTATTTTGCATTCGTAATTACTGATTCTCATTCTCAGATTTAAATTTAAAAAAATTGACTTACTAGTTAAGTTTTCTGCCTTCTCAATTTTTTTTGCGTGTCACAACTTGGTTCATGTCAAATCTTGGCAGCCATTTTGGATCAATTAACGATACAGAAATCATACCCTGCTCGTTATATTTAACATATTTATGCATGCCAGTGCTTACCTGGAATTTTAGCTACCTGGATGTCTTTCTTATGAATAATCTTTTTTCCTTACGCTGGCTCACATACTGAAAATCCTTAAGCTTCTGAATGGTAGTGGATACAGTCATGCTACCCTTGTTAGAACATATTAAAGTGGCTATGAGTCCGGTAGTGAACTAATCGTTAAGACACGGTTCCTAGTAGACCACAGAAGTCAAGCATCACTTGCTGTGATCAGTGTGTTAGGAAGTGACCACTCTGATCAGCTTGCGAAGGGACCGAGAGTGCGCAGTACTGGCCCTCGCTTAACTGTTCTACGGTAAAGTGCTCGACTTCAGACGCAGGTCGTCGGGCTGCTGTCATAGGGGGGAGGGGCGAGTCTTTTCTGCAAATGATCAAAATTGTGAGGAAAAACCTTCGTATCATCCTTAGGGATGCTTCTCAGAACGTCGCCAATAGCCCATAGCGCAGCTCTATTGCTATGCAAATAAACTACTACTACTACTGAGTGTCAGCTCCACATGTTGGGTAAGTTCGGAGTTGTGCGCCTATTTTGTAAGCGATATGAAATGAGAGCATTAAGCCTGAGTTCTTTTACGTTCGTTTACGTACTTTACTACTTGTATGACACAATACAATTTTATGATATACACGAAGGCAAATTTCTCCCAATACTTGGTCCAGTGCCACGGTGGCTCACGAGATAGATCACTTTCCTCCCAATGAGGCGACCCGGGTTCAAATCACATCGATGGCTGGTAAATACGAATCCCGCACCAGGCTCACACTGACCACAGTGCTGATTAAAAATATCCTCAGTGGCAGACGAATCATGGGTTAGAGTTCCCTTGCCATCAGTCTAACCAGAAGGTTTTTATGGCTTTCCTTTTTATGTAACGCAAATACGGATTAGTTCCATCAAAAAGTTTTCCACGAAGACAAATTTCTCCCAATACTTGATCCAGGAGTTCCCTTGTCTTCTGGATTGTGTTCAAAATTACAAGGCTACGGAGTTGAACATTGGTAGTCGTAAACACAAAAATTAGGTCGGCTGTTCAACGACGGTTATAGAATGAAATACAATTCATTAGTACATTTGTGTCTTTGGATGTTGGCAAAAGATGGCCAACACAATTATTTTAGAGCCTTGATCTCGTCTACAAAGTTGAGGATAATAGAATAACTACAGTTAATGTTGATATGAATATTATCTACAAATTATGAAGACTGTTATGATTTCATGTTTTAAAACGATTTTCTTACAATAAACAGTAAATTATTTTTTTTCAGGACTACAACATGAAGAAATTTTTGAATATCCAGGAATTGGTAAATGACTACGATGTCACAAGTGTGAGTTATATTTCAAAGAATAAATAATATTTTCATAGCAAATAGAGAATGATAAATTATGTTGTCTTCTGTGTTGTTTAGATTTCAAAGGATTACAGTTGTTCTAGTGTGATAGGATGTGATAAAGAAGGTAGTCTAGTACGAGTAATGAACATGGGGCTGTGTGATGTAAAAGGTGAGTTCCTTTTCACCCACTATAAAAGAGAACGCTATATTACCACCGTTCAGCTGCCTCAGTAGTTTAAAATATAGAAAAAAACAAATGCAGGTAACAAGAAGAAATTTTTTTTTTTAATAAAAATGTTTAATTTTACAATATATTGAATTCGGTACTTGCACTTCAAGAAGAAGGAGATCTCCCATACCCACACATGTGACCTATGACGTAATGCCAGCTGATCTTTATCAGCAAAATGGCGTATTAAAGTTGAACTAATTTTCTCTACATAAGTTAAAATGTCAATTAACGATACGTTAATTGAATGCTGTACCATATCGCTCATCGAATGAGTTAAAATATAATTATTCTTCGTCTACTTCCTTTACGTAACTAAGATTTATTAATTGTTTATGTATTTCAATGTAACCTGCCTTTTTTTTTTGCTTTGTGCACCTGGCAACTTCGATGCATAATTAGTTCGTTTATGTTCCACATGGCTTCATGCCTGTCTTTGTGTTAAGTCTCTGTGTAAATATACAGTAAAAGAATGGAAATCTTTGAGAAAGAATCTTTGTGAAAGAATCTAGAATGTGTCACTTAAGAGAATTGATACCAGATGGGCTTGCCTTACTCGAAATAGAATGGAAAGAACAGTTGCTAACGTAACTAAATACCACGTTTCAACAACCAATCAGGATCGAGATACCCACACTACGTCACTTACAGGCATCCCATAGAAAATAAATTATGGCAAAATTATTTCTCCATACAGCAGCTAATCCTATTATAATTTGGTTGCTGTTTCATATTTTGAAAAATAAATCATCATTTGAAATTTCATAGTAAACATATCTAATCTAAACTCTTTCTTAATCTAAAGGAATATTTAAATTCATCTCTCCCCTATGTTTCGCATTACTAGTAAGGGTGAAAGACGGTGAAGGTTCTTTAAGGTATTTAAATTTACTTAAAATCAACAACAAGTTGGTTAATATCATTAGTAATAAATTAGAAATCTGTATATATAATAAATATGCTTTGGGGAAATATAATGATAAGGGACATTTTACAATTGTTTAGGAAAATTTGGAGAAAAAAACCATGATTTCCATCAACTGCTTTTCAGTCGAACTTGAAAATAAAAAAATAAAAATTATTATGTATTTAACCCAAGTGCTTGTTTGCTATTATTGATAAAAATTTAAAAAAAGATGAAAATAAATTTTTTAATTTCCCAATATTTTTTTTCACTCAAAAAATTTTTTTTTTTTAAATAAAAATTAAAAATATCACTTTTTTTAAAAAAAGATTTGATTACTATCTTTTAAAATATACTAAAATTTTTTTGGTGGCATTATTTCCCATAATTTTTGAGTTGTAGAAAAATTCCTTTTTTATGCACAGTTCGCATAGCACTGTTTCAAAATTATTGTTTATATACTAGGTTTCAGTGAACGCAACTAAATCTAGAAAATGAAATGCAACCGGTGGAGATGACGAATTAGATGAGAGTACAGATTTTTATTGGATTTTAAACAATCAATAAGAGATTTTTTATGTTTCAATGTATTGGCAATGGGGAAAAAGTCTCTATAACCAGATGTCTATTTTATTTAGCATTTACAATCAAATCCGAGGCCTTCTGCAAACGTTGAATATAATAAAATGGATTGACATCAATAATATCAAATGGACAATTTTGTGATTATTATCATGTTTTTCATTTTCTTTCGATAATTTTAAGTATTTCGATTGTGTTTTGCCACATCATAGAAAGCGTCATTATTAAAGAGAGATAACAAACATCGTTTCTCAAGATGACAGCCTTTTATAGAGATTAAAGGGGAAAAAAACAGAAGGAGGAAGTATTTTAATATTGAGTATTCATTCAATTATTAATTAGTGTTTTTGGACTATTTCAATTCCATTACATTCTTTTTATAACTCAACTTTGCTCTGCAACGTCAGAAACATGCGTAGAATAATAAATAGAACGTAGAGAGCGCAAAAGGAAAATAAAATCGGTCGAATAGTTTCGGAGAAATCGAATGTTTAAAAATTCGTCTTTTTAAAGTTCGATTTCTCAAGAACTATTCAACCGATTTCGCTCAAGTTTCGTATTTTTGTGATCATGTGAAATTGCATTTTTTTTTTAAATGATGTATAAATTTTAAACCTTGCAATTCAATTTTTTTCGGACTATTAAAATAAAATAATAATAAATATTTTCTAAAAGTTATTCTTTTGCGTCGAATTAATTTTGAATAAACGAGTTTTATAATTGTGTGCAAAAATGTTTCAATTCGCTCAAAAAGTTCTCGAGATATAGTGAACTACGCAAAAAGTAAAATTAACATTAAGGGGCCCAAACTTTAGACCGCCCTCCTGACCAAACTATTCGGACCCTATTTTCCAAATTGCGGTTACGCTCTATATTTTGGGAGTCAGAAATCAGATTCCGCCGAAAAAATTATATGTTCATTCGGAGAAAGTACGTTTTTGTGTCTGATTTCGTAACTTAAAATTTCGTTTGCACTAAGTAATTAGCATATTTGTTGTCGCCTGCTCGAACCATTATGATTGAGTAATAGAGTGTGAGGATGCCATCATAAAATTATAGGTTATTCAGGGTTGTCTGTTGTTTTTTTCAATTATAAAATCAAAAATATTTTTTTGGCTCAAATTATGTGAAATGCTTTAAAATGATTAGGTATGAAATGCCAGTTGTCCACCATTTTTGAATTGCTATCTTTGTTTTTGCTTCACAGGGTATGTCCATTGCATTTCCACGGTAGAACACTTAAAAGTTTTCCTTTGGTTTTTGGAAAACGATCTCAAGCTGTGTGAGAAGGTATTCATACATTTCATTGTCTTATTTTTATGAAAGAATATATATATATATAGAAAAGGAAAAATTAAAAATATATAAATAATTATATTAAATATATTAAATATATTAAATTAAATATATTAAATATATTAAATATATTAAATTATATTAAATATATTAAAAATATAAAAATATATATAAAAAAGGAAAAATTACGAAAATTAATAAGTTATATTTACTGCGCATATGCTACAAGTATGTAGTATTCATAAAATAAGTTTAAAATATTGGGAAAACATGGAAAATAATACAATAAAGATTAATAAAAAGAGAAGAAGAAAAATTATTAAAATAAAATATTTTTAAAAATATTTTTATCTTCCGGAATGCAAGATGAGAATGGTAAAAATTAAAATATACGAAGGAAGAAGAAACCTGTCTGTCCAAACTGGTGCAGATGTAGACCTTCTCTCGCAAGCATTTTATTTCCCGTTCGCCGACCTTCTTAAAACATATAATTTCTTTGTTTTAATAGGACAAGGGCGACTATATTATTACGACTGGTGATAAAAAAATTAATTAATTTTTTTATGTTAAATCACTTTTGGTTCAACCCATAAAAATTGTATACCTTTGAAATTGTAAAATTCAAACAAAAATTGTTATGCATTTTCAAAAGAATTTCTTCACTCGGCGATCGTGATGTAATAATTTCTTTCGACTCCAACAACTACACTATTACAATTTGCGATAAAAAATGTTATTAAATTTTTATGTTAAATCACTTCTGGTTCAACTCATAAAAATTGTATACCTCTGAAATTGTAAAATTCAAACAAAAATTGTTATGCATTTTCAAAAGAATTTCTTCACTCGGCGATCGTGATGTAATAATTTCTTTCAACTCCAACAACTACACTATTACAATTTGCGATAAAAAATTTTATTAAATTTTTATGTTAAATCACTTTTGGTTCAACTCATAAAAATTTTATACCTCTGAAATTTTTTTATATTTTATATCCGTCGTTGAACAGCTGGCCCAATTTTTGGGTTACGACTACCAATGTTCAACTGCGTAGCCTTGTCACGTTGAACCCAATTCAGAAGAAAAGGGAACTCTTGGATCTAATATTGGGAGAAATTTCTTTCATGGAGGACTCTTTGATGGAATTAACTCGCATTTTCGTAACATGGAGAGGCAAATCATGAAAACCTCCCACGGTTAGCCTGACTGCAAGGGCAGTCTAACCCATGATCCGCTTACCACTGAGGATATTTTACGTCAGCAATGTGTTCAGTGCCAGCCGGATGCGGAATTCGTATCGACCAACCATAGCCGGGATTCTTACCCTGTTCCCCTCATAGGAAGGCGAACGCTCCATCCCGGGAGCCAGCGAGGCTGAAATCGTAATAGTATAGTCGTTGGCACTGAAAGAATCTTTCGAACCTCACGATCGCCATTTGAAGACACTTTTATTACAATTTATAACACAGAATTATAATTTATTCGAATTTTTTTGTTAGAATTTTATAATTTCTGAGGCAGGAGCCGCGGTGGCTCAGGGGATAGAACGTTCGCTTTCCAATGAGGTGAACTGGGTTCAAATCCCAACGATGGCTGGTCGATACGAATTCCGCACCCATTTTGCACCGACCACTGTGGTGTCGTAAAATATACTCAGTGGTAAACGGATCATGGGTTAGAGTCCCCTTGCTGTCAGGCTAACCGTGGGTGGTTTTCGTAGTTTTCCTTTCCATGTAGCACAAATGCTGGTGAGTTCCATGAAAAAGTCCTCCATGAAGGTAAATTTCTCCCAATATTTGATTCAAGAGTTCCCTTGTCTTCTGGATTGGTTTCAAAATAACAAGGCTATGGAGTTGAACATAACCCAAAAAGTAGTCGTAAACCCAAAATGTGGGTCGACTGTTCAACGACGGTTATAAAATAAAATGTAAAATTTCAGAGGTATACAATTACTAATAGTTGAACCAATAGAGATTCAACATAAAAAATAAGTTGTTTTTTTTAAATCGCAAATCGTAATCGTTGGCGTTGAAAGAAAATAATCCGTACCTCACGACCGAATTATTTTCAAATTATTTTAAAATCAAATTTTAAAATCAACCAGTTTTAAAATTTAACTTGAATGAAGCATGGTTTGAAATGTTTTTTAGCTTTCTTAGTCCTAGTTCATTACAACCTAATAAAAACATGTACTTCTAACCATCGGAAAATATAATATTAGAAAATAAAAAAATATTAGAAAATGCAATAATATTTAAATCTGTTTTATTATTAATTCTTAATATACACTGTTAATAAATAAAGCAACAAACAGGATTTGAAATTATGTAAGAAAAAGGTGATAGGCACAAAATTAGTATTGCAGTCAGATGAAAAACTTTGGCCATAAGTAATTTTTAGAAATAAATATAAGTATACAAGCTTAAATTTGACAGCAACTATAAAGATTGTAAAAACACTTCTGTTTGCAATTTTGCCAAACACTTGTTCGAAATTTTATGTGCTCATTTTTGTATTGTTGTTGGTTCATTTACGTCACACTAGAGCTATACAATGGGCTATTGGCGACGGTCTGGGAAACATTCCTCAGGATGATCCGAAGACATGCCATCACAATTTTGATCCTTTGCAGAGGGGATGGCACCCCTGCTTCGGTATCCCGACGAAATGCACGCGAAGTCGAGCACTTTACGGTCGAACAGTTTAACGAGGACCAATACCGAACACCCTCGGTCCCTACGCAGACTGATCCAAGTGGTCACCCACCCGCACACTGATCGCAGCCAGTGATGCTTGACTTCAGTGATCTGCTGGGAACCGTGTCTTAACGATCAGTCCACTGCGGGACGCTCTTCTTTGTGAAGACGGTGAAAGATAAGAATATCAGGATCATGATGGTGGAGACAAACATGTACAAAGTAGTTTAAACAATAGAGACAAATTTCCTATTAATGTCTTAAAGGTTCAACTACTTTGCAATTTTTGTTTACTTTCTCTACCATCATGTGGCGTTTAAACACTGAGGAAGGTTCTTGTTTAGGGAACTGAATCTATAGCATGTCCATTTATGTACTTTTATTTGTGCTTTATTCACTTTGTTCATCGTTTTATTTCTTATGTGTCCTAGTGAAATTTTAACGTAGTTTTTTTTAATATGCAGAGAGAAAGCCAGATACAAATGGTGTACATTTTGGATTTGGCACACATCAATCTATCGGTCTTTTTGCACAAACCAGGTAACTATAATGATGTTGCAGACAGTAACGATATAAGAAAACTTTATATAAGTTTTGTTTTCTGAACATAGTTGGAAATTCTGGAACGAGTTGAATTTTAATAGGGTTCAGATATGCTGTTACCTTAAAATTCTCGTTGCTTAAGGGATCCCAATGAGGTTTGAATCTCGGCGATGGCAGGATTTTGCTCCTGGCCATGCAGTGCTGGCTGATACAAATAGACTGATCTTAAATTGGAATTCCCTTGTCATGTGGCTAGTCGTGGAAGATTTACCTCAGAATGTAACTGAAATGCGGGTTAGTTCCTTCAAAAAATCCTCCACTAAGACTAGTTGACCCAATGCTTGGTCTCGAGATTCCCTTGCCAACTGGGAGTTTCTTCATAACTACAAGGTTAAGAAGTTTAACCATGTAACCCATACAAAACTAAGGCAAACAACGTTCGCACATAGGTCGCCCACTTGTGTATTCATGTAACCAATTTAATTCCAAAATGGGTGGCCTGTTTTTAAGTCGGTTTTTCTGATTCGAAGAATTGCATCGATGCATTTAGTAATTCTATCAAAAAACCGCCCTCTATTATCTCCCACATATTAAATTTATATTTTGAACTGTGCAACAATAATTATGATATAATAGCTTACGGTGAAGCATTTTCTGACCCAGTGCTCGAAATTTAAACTTAAAAGACAGCAGTATTTTAACTGTTTACTTACCAACTTAAGCAATTTTACTTGGAGATACACCTCATCCTAATTTAATTTCTTACCAATTAAGTTAGGCTTTAGACATCGGATTTTATAATTTGATTTAGTTCAAACTTTAAGTAAATTGGCCAATTTTTACCTAGTAATATTGATTTTAGCCAAACTACTTTAGTTTAATTTGGGTGTTTTGATTTAGTTAAGTTCTTTTTCAAACTCAACCTTGTTTTTTTTTAATTTGACCAAGTCATATAAATTTGGACCGAGTGCTTAAATTTTAAACAGGCTATATGAACTTTTAACCAAGTTTTAGGCGCTGCATAGTCAAATCATGGCTCTTGCGTCAAAAATTTAAATCACTCACTCACTTTTACGCCGGCTGCAAAATAAATCATATTAAGGGTGCTAAGTGATGAAACAAATTATCGTTCATACTATACTTGATTAAACCTTATCATGGGTCAGCTAAGCGGAAACATTTGCAAATCTGTACCTTATTATGTACAAATATAATTATAGTCTAAATTATATAGCATATATATAGTCTAAATTATATACAAATGTAATTATAGTCTAAGGTTTAAATGAATTTTCTTTGGAATGCAGTAATTAACATGCTCCTGTTCATTCATAGATACTGAGCTTTCAAATCTAAAGAGTAGTCTCTTCTCTTAATCTTAATTGTATGGTTTTAAATGCTTCCTATTTAGAGGGAGAAAAAATATAGTTTTAGAACAAACTAGAAAAGACCTGCATAAAAATAAAAGCGAGGTTAATTCCATTTTTTTGAAGTGGAGTTGACCCACTATTAACCCTTTGCTGTCGTATGTCTACTCTCAGCCACCAACGCTTTTTTACCGTCCCAGTCGTATGTCGGCTCTCAGCCACCACAGCAAAGATGTTAGAAACAGCTTAATAGAAAACTATATATATTGCGGCACTGTGAGGACGTAAAGAGTAAATATTGTTCTGTATGTTCAAACAGAAAAATCAAAGGCGGAAGACACCAAACTTATTATTTTTGCGACACATGTTATCAAAAGCCAAGGCTTCACATTGGAGACTGCTTTGAAAAATACTGCTCGATGGAGAACTGTAAAATATGATGTTCACGTAAAATTAAAACATATTGTGTTACATATATCTAAAGTTTATTAATAAATTTGAATTTTTCTTCATAATCTTGCATATTATGAATTACTTACTGTTCGTTCAACGAAAATTAATTCCGACCAGAATGACAGCCATGTATGAACTTAATACGACCGCAATTTGTTAAAATAATTTCTCTACTTTTTAAAATTGAGTCATCATTTGATTTTCACAAAAGCATACTTTTAATCAAAAGTCTATGAGACAAGCTAATGAATCAAATTTTATAGCCGATTTCTCAGCTGATAAGCGCAACTCAACTGAAATAATTTCACATAAACATCCTGTTTTTATTGGATATTTCAACCAGATTTACCTTTGCTTTTACAAGCCGGATTGTTCTCAACTTTCTGAGTTGATAATTATTTAGGAACATTTCGGCTAAATTGGCTATATGAATTTGGACATTCGTCAGCTTTTGAACTTTCATGGTAACATATACAAAAATTTATAATTTCATTGATATAAAAAAGACACACTCAAAAAAATTTTTAATTTTTGTATATGTGTTCAGGTGGGCAACATTTATCTACCAAGACATTATATCATAGACTTTTTTTTTCTTTTTTCCCCCCAAACATTCTTTATTTGCAACTTACAGAGTTTACTGCAACTTTAAAATTTGCCTCTATTTATTTATTTTTATGCTTTTCAGCCTTAGATACTGGTTTGGTCGCTCTGAATCTTCTTCAGGATCATTTCCACGATCTTATAAAAGTAGTCTACGTCGTCAATGGTGAGTAAACTTCACAATCGTTTTCGCCAATTAACGCTTTCCTTTTCTTAGCGACTGCAAAGTCCTCATAATCTCACTGACGGGATTTTTTCTTTCTTCTTTTGAATGAATTTGAGATGAATTACATTTAGTCTTCCACTTCTTAATTTTATGAATGATAGTTTTGCAGCTAGGCCGACCAGCTTGCCTAAGGATCAGGGAACTAGCCTTGCATCAGAAAGGTTCTGGGTTCGAATCCCGGGCTGGGCTTTCATTCTCTGAACTATCTGTCCTTACTGTGGGAGCAACAATGGCCCACCTAATAGGGTGCCCCTGGAAAAGTGTTCAACGAATCTTCCCTTCAGATACCTGTATAACGTAGATCAGTGGTTCCCAACCTGGGGGCGATCGCCCCAAAGGGGGCGATGGAGCTTCTTAAGGGGGCGATAATCCTTAGGGGGGCGATCAGGGGGCGACGAGTACTCAAAAGATAAAAATTGCTAATAATATTAATAATAAAAGCTATTTGAGATTGAAATTGAAAATATATATGAAACCTATGGTTCTGGTGTAGACAAAGAATTATGATAGTTAAAAATTAAAAAAAATTCAAGTGCAGGATCGTTTTCGTCATACGTTTTGGTATCGCAGGCGGAAATCTGATAAGTCACTCTGTTCCTCTGAGCAATAATACTGTTTCCAGGCGTATTGATGAGATGGCCGCCGACGTTGAATCAAAACTCATCAAATTTCTGAAAGAAGGTAAATTTGCGTTGCAGATTGATGAATCAACTGTGATAGATAACAAAGCTGTTTTAGCTTACGTGAGATTCATAAATGAGAGTAAGGAGATTAACGAGGAAATGTTGTTTACAAGAACTTTGAACACAGATACAAAAGGATCGTCGATTTTTAAATTGGTCAAAGATTATTTTGAGGTAAAAGAAATTCCCCTCACAAATGTAAGTGCTTGTGCAACAGATGGTGCTCCAACCATGTCTGGTTGTCATACTGGGTTTCTGGGTCACCTTAAAAAAGAAGTACCGGAAGTTATCTCACCATTCATTATGTCATTCATCGTCAACTTTTGGCTGCGAAAAATTGGTTATTTCTGGCATCAATAAAATAAAAGCTAATTCTCCTAATAACCGTTTGTTCCGAGAACTTTGCCATGAAAATGATGAAGATTTCGAATTCCTGCTCCTACATACAGCTGTGAGATGGCTTTCAAAAGGAAACTGAGCCGTTTCTTCGAATTGCTGGATTCGGTTACTGAGTTTCTCGACACCACTGATCCTGTTTTAAGTGAGAGTTTGAAGCAACGCAAGTTGGAAACTGCGTACCTCACTCATAGTTTTGAAAAAATGAAGGAAATCAACGTAAAACTTCAAGGAAATAAAATGAACATTATCAAGGCTAAGGGAATCATATCTTCATTCATCGCCAAGTTTGATATCTACAAGTCAAACATTGGTCGCAAAGAGCTAATGCAATTTCCAACTCTTAAAAAGTGTTCAATGGCAGATATCGAGATTCTCGAAAATAAAATCTTAATTTTTACTGATCACCTTGATCAGTTATGGAATCAAGATTTAAAGATTTGATGAAATTAGAAATTCCGGATTGGATTTTCGATCCTTTCTCTTTTGAAGTTGTGGATAAGCTCACTTCCTCTTTGTAGACTGAGATTTTAGATTTGAAGTATGACTGTGAGGCTAAAGTCGTCTTTAAAAAATACGGTTACGAGTTAGCTTGGGTAAAGCTTATGGACACTTATCCACAATTGTGGAAACAAACTGAGCCGCTTCTCATCTCGTTCCCGTCAACATATTTAGTGGAGAGAGGATTTAGTTCTGTCTTCCAGCTGCTCACAAAGCAAAGAGATAGGTTGGACATTTGCTTCAAAGGAGACCCGCGTTTAAATCTGACGAGCATAAAACCTGACATTCAAGCTTTAACTTGAAATACACCAAGCACAGGGCAGTCATTGAAGTGGTAAAAATGTACTTTCTCCCTCTTCATTTTTTTTCTCAAATTTTAGTTGTTAACGTTTTAACTTTTTCTTGATTACATTAAAATATGAATTTAAAAAAATGTACTTTTGTTTTGATTATTCCGTTTTAAATATCATTTCTTTTTGAAAAAAAAAAGATGCACAATTTTTTTTAATTAATAAAAATGACAGGATAAATGTGCCTCCTTATTTGCATTACAATTTAAATTAAAATCAAATAACATAGCATATTTTCAGTGTTTGGTTGCTCACAAGCAACAATGAATGGTTTTTTGAGCAAAAAGAGAAAGGGGCGATAGGTGTCAGCCAACCCCAAGAGGGGGGCGATGGTCCACAAAAGGTTGGGAACCACTGACGTAGATCATTCCCCAGGCGGGTATTGCAAAAAATGAAGTTTCGCAGCTAGTAGTATCATATGATAGTGTAGTTTCTTTTATTTTCAAGTGCGATTCGCAAGTAATTTGTTACCATGTCCAGATCAGCTATTTTAATTAAGCTAATATTAATGGAGCCTCTTTACTGTACCGAAAAAGTTTTGTTTGGTTTAATTACGAGAGTTAAAATACGTGTGTATGGAACTCACTCTCAATGTAAGAGTTGAAAGAGTGTTTTTTTCTTCCTTTTTAACAAAATGGCATTTAGAGCGGGCAATTGGAAATTTTTTAAATTTTTTATAATGCGGGATTAGTTTGTAACTTTTTGTATTAAAATATGATCATCAAAATTTCTAAGAATATGCCTATATGTCTGGAAATATTTATAGAAATTCTTTAAAAAATCTTATTTATTCCAAAACTCGCGAAGTTCCATATTTATATACATCGCTGATATTAAAAATGTCCCGGGATTGTAACACGGGTCTTATAACGGGAATAATAGTTTTTCAAAAAAATTTTTTAAATGCGCGATTTTTTTTAAAAATTTAATTACTGTACATAAATTTAACCCTTATGCATTTTACATAAATCATTAGATATATATTTATGCCGGCCAGGTGGCCGAGCGATTAGCGTGCCTGACTGCGAAGCCATAGGCTGCGGGTTCGAATCCCGCTCTGGACATGGATGTTTCTCTCTCTCTCTTTGTGCTGTCCTCTGTTGTGTGTGTGTATGGAAAAGTGTACTTTCTCCCTATTCATTGCCCTGTACATTGCCCACGCCCACCCTATAAACGGGTGGGCGTGGGCAATGTTGCTCGCCTCCGTGACTTTGGTTCACAGGGGCCCACTGGGTAACGCGAAATGAGCAACAATTCTGGCATAGTATAGGCAAAGATTCAAATTCAGTGCCAGCCATTGGAAAAAAAAAGATATAGATTTATTTTTTATGGTTGCAATTATTTAGCAATATGTTTTTAACAAAGCTTTAGGTTTATATACTAGCTTTTGCTACTAAATTTAACAGGTGCGTCAGCCTTTACCAAATAAATGGTTCCTAGAAAATCATAAAACACTTCATGGAAAACGAAGTTTTTCTGAGGCAAAGAGTTTAGATATTAATCTAAGTATGTATTGCATGTTTTTTAAGGAAAGCTTACCCAAACTAGCGTATTGCTAATTGCGTGAACCTATTTCATAATCTTTTTGTGATAAGTACATTGTTAGATTTTTCATTCTAAAATTATGGTAAAATAACCAACAGCAGTCTGTCCACCCGATTAACCGTAAAGTTTACGGTAAAGAATATTTTTCACTTTTACGGTTTTTAAACCGTTTATAACTAGTATGGCTGTAAAATCATGAATACAAAACTACACTTTTTTTTAACCATTTACAGCTACCATGGTTTCAAAATAGTAAAGAAAGAAATTTAACTGACATATGAACTAGGCTCTTCGCTAGATAATGGGCATTGGAGAGTGTAGGTAACTATAAATTCTTCGTGTGTGTTAAAGGGAATGAAGGTGTCAACGCTTGGGCTCGAACCCCCGTTCTGTCGGTCATGTGATTGACAGATTAGCTCTCTCGGCTATAATATGTACGCAGTTGCAAGAAACTATGTTGCTTCATAAGGTGGACTTATTTGGTGCAATAAAATTCTCGTTATTTAACCGTTTTGTTAAAAATAGTTAATAAACGATTTTTCTCTCTGTTAATAGTCTCATTACCATCTTATTTATGGTTATTTGACTGTTTTTGTTTAAATATGGTAAAAAAAACAGTTAAATATATTGTTATTTAGCCATTTTTTTCAAATTAACTATTAAGATATTATTGTAAGCTAGCGTATTATATTCGGTTTAACATGAATTTAACTGAGTTAAAGAGATTTTTTTAATGTATTTTTCAGCTCCTCCTCTATTTCACTCCAGTCTTAAAGTGATTAAACCAGTGATTCAAGACTCTCTCTATCGAAAGATCAAAATTTATAACAGTGGTAAGCATACATTTTGACACCATTTCAAAAGGTGGTCAAATTCTACATTGTAGTTTTAAATGATATGAACAGGAGTTAGAGTCCAGCCGGTAGAAAAATCCCAGTGTATTAAATGTTGACTGGTGCACGCTAAATCTGTCGGGGTCACAAAGTGCTCCAAGTTCCCTTAACAAATCAATACCTCTGTAGGTACTGAATTGGAGATAGATTATTCTCTGGTTCAGGTCAAAATTACGATCTGCGGATGGATGAAAGGTATGAGAATGAGTCTTCCCTTTGAAACGGGTTGTAACGCATGCGTATGGAAAAATCATATTCTTGGTCACAGATGGAGCCACTGCTTTTCCACTTTCAATCGAAAGAAACATTTTCACAGATAATAATCCTTTTTATTTTCAAAAAGTATTCTTATTAAATAAAACGAGGTCAACCTGATATTTCCGAAAAGTAAGTAAAAGTAGTGAGTGCGAATAAATTGCCTGAGAAACTTTTCTCAAAGGGTGGAAAGCTGCGTCCCCCACATTAAACAATTGTCCACCCTGTTTCACCAAGGCTCTTCATAAATTACACATTTATTCATAGATATTTTATTTACGTCACTCTAGAGCTGCACAATGGGCTATTGGCGACTGACTGGGAAACATCGCTGAGGATCATTCAAAGACATGCCATCACAATTTCGATCCTCTGCAGAGGAGATGGCACCTCCGTCGCTTTGGTAGCCAAGCGACCAGCGCGCGAAGTCGAGCACTTTACGGTAGAACAGTTTAACGAGAACATATACCGCGTACCCTCGGTCCTTACGTAGGCCGTTCAAAGTGATCACCCACTCGCTTACCGACAGCAGGCAGTGATGCTTGACTTCGGTGTTCCACTGGGAACCGTGTCTTCACGATCAGTCCTCTGCGGGACTACGTAGTTTGTAGTTGCGCATCCTGGTCCATCATTCTAAATCATCCACCTAAAATATCCTCAGTAATAAATTTGTCTTCATTTCTTCTCTGATGCGTAATAAATGTATGCAATATATTCTTTTTACAGATGGTTTTCAGGAAGAGCTTTTGAAACACATAGACGCAGATATTCTTCCAGTCTATTTGGGAGGCAGGAAGAAAGGAGATGATCCTTTAGGCAAACAATTAGTAAGTTTTGTTTTCTAATTGACTTGCACAGTCTTGTAAAATGTACCAGCTGCGTGGTGTCAATTTTTTTTCTTCGTAAAACAG
Source organism: Parasteatoda tepidariorum (assembly GCF_043381705.1). NCBI lineage: Eukaryota > Metazoa > Arthropoda > Arachnida > Araneae > Theridiidae > Parasteatoda > Parasteatoda tepidariorum. The sequence continues at coordinate 96,653,470 of NC_092204.1, read as the reverse complement.
CTTCCTGTTTGTTGCTATGAATTCTGAAGCTGATATTTCACTAACGTTATTCCTAACTTTTTAAAAACGTAATATGACTTTAAGTTTGGTGACTAATAAGTAATTTTAATTACCGAGTAATTGTTTGGAATTGCATTTTGCCCAATAGGTTGCATTTTGTTGTTTTGTAAAGTGTATCAGTTACACGGTGTAAATTTTTTTTTTTTACCAATTGGTAAAATGGGTCTTGCTTTGGAATTGATGGCGTTCATACACTTTTCAACTGTGTTCAAAAGTAAAAGTAAACAGTGCGCATGCGTTGCTATGGCGACCGCTGCTGTTTTTCTTTTTATTTTCACTACCAGGCATTTGTAATGTATTTACATAATAATAATTTAAAGTATTTTAATATTCGTTTTATTATTAACGTATAATATTAAACTAAAACAATGTTTTACTCTTTAAAATTATTATGAGTCATTTCAAAAAATATAAAGCAGTGCAATACTTGTTCTACGTTCATTAAAGTTTGAAAAATATGCTTTACATCCTAAAATAACAAAAAAAGAGGAAAATATATTGAATCCAAAACATTTTCATTTTTGTATGGAAACTTTAATGAAAATAACAATTTCTATCTCATAATATTACTAAATATCAGAATTACATAGGATTATTAAATGTTTTTTTTTATATTTTGAAATGTAAACGAGCGTCTCTTGTCTGAAAGTAAATTTTTATTCCTGGATAAGAAAATTTCCTAGAAAATTGCGATGTTCTAAACTATACAAATCAGGGAAAATGGGAAAGTTAGAACCAAAGAATTACTTCTAAAGATTTTATATCAATCAATAACATAATGACATGCAGGTGGTATTGAGAGCTACAATATTATGAAATTTAAAATTATAAGACAAATATTGCATTTCATGTAATAAAAATGTATTAAATAATGAAAATTGGAAAAAATTAACAAAAAGCTTAAAAAATGCTTTAAAATGCAAAATAGGCCCCAAAATTAAAAAGAAAAACTGCCCTATAAATCCACAAAAATGCTCTAAAGGACAAAAAATGTCCAAAAATGCAAATGGCATCAAAATCCGGGTCTTACTAATAAGTAATTTTGATTACTAAATAATTGTTTACAATTACATTTTGCCCAATAGGGTGTACTTTGTTGCTAAGGAGCATTACATCTCTTACTATTATAAGCGATATGTTTAAACCAAGTATAATTTTTCCGCAGGTTGGTCTTGGTGGTGAGATTCCTCAGTCCTACTATCCAGATAATTTATTGGATCCGACAGAAGACGGAGTGATCCACTGTACTGTCGCTGCCGGATCTTCAGTCAGTTTTCGGTTTCCTATGGTCCAGGAGAGGACGCTCATCACTTATCAGTTTCAGGTAAGACACTAAAATGTCTGCAACAAAATACAGCTCTCTGCATACAAATAAATTTGGTTTAATCAGTTCTCACTCTGGTAATGATAATTTCTGATGGATCATGATAATGATTCGTCAGATATATTTATCATTATATTTTTACGTAAGTATAAATTTGTTAATCTTAAAATGTAAGTTTTTATAACTTTATTTTTGATAATGATTCTAAAAAGATATTTTAAGAACGAAAACTGCGAGAAACGTTTTATACGCAATGCCTATGAGCGAATTTTTCGAGCATTTTCGCGAATCAAGCATTTTCTTGGGTTATCTGTCACATTGCAAGAATTAATAATATTTGAAAATATTATGCATATGGAATTCAACAAGCCGTATTGCCAGACTTAACTCCTAGTAGCGTTACAAAAATTCGTATACGCACCTTTCTGAAAATATTTGTGTAAGAATTTTGTTCCATCTTTCTTTAAAGAAATACAGTTATTTAATGTTTTCGCTTCCAAGCCTTTTCCTTTAACAAAACATCAACATTCGTACTAACGATATTAGAATTAAATACCAATTACTATGTTTTTGAAATCAATTAAAGAAAAATGGAAGAAACGAAGGGTATGCTGCATTCTTTGTAATTGCTATAATGTACTTGGCTGTTTCTTTTTTCTCTTGATTTTGATTTTATTTTATTTTATAACCGTGGTTGAACAGCCAACCCAATTTTTCATGGGTTTACAACTACTAATGTTCAACTCCGTAGCCTTGTAATTTTGAACCCAATCCAGAAGACAAGGGAACTCCTAGATCGAGTATTGGGAGAAATTTTGCCTTCGTGGAGGACTTTTTCGATGGAGCTAATCCGCATTTGCGTTATATGAAGAGGAAGACCACGAGAACCTCCCACGGTTAGCCTGACGGCAAGGGGACTCTAACCCATGATCCGTCTACCACTGAGGATATTTCACGTCAGCACTGTGGTCGGTGCAAGCCGAATGTGGAATTCGTATCGACTGGGATTCGAACCCGGTTCCCCTAAAAGGCCCCCAGATGGGCCTACTAATTAGTGCGAACATTTCAAATAAGTTTCAAAATTCAGACAGTCCGAAGCATACTTTCTTAGAATAAATTTGTTTTACTCTTATTATCGTTTTTTCTTATCATTATCATTCATCTCCTTATTTTAAGAGGGCACTATACCGTGGAGAAAACCATCATGGCCAATTCTCTTTCACCTACATAAGTAATTTAAAATTTAGAGGAAAGTGAAATAAGGTAAACAACGAAACTTCAAGTGCAGAAAAAAAATGTCAAAATATTAAAATGGAAACAAACTATGCCAGAAATATTCAGGATTACACGAATGAGAAATAATCCTGCAATAATTTGCTTGCATTTTAATAACAGTTATTCAGCTTTTGACACTTCTAGGTTTACTTGAATTTACTTTGTTTTTTAAAACTAATCGATGTGAAAGAGAATTTGCTATAAAAAGCTGCTCTTGTGAGCTATTTATACCTATAATGATTATACTTGAAAATGGTTATCATTACACTTTTTATCATTACACTAATAATGTCAATTATGAATTACAATTTGCCTCGAAAAGCTTCTCATGTGGGGGAAAGTGTATTTAAACTTATAATGATTATATTTGAAAATGATTATACTTGAAAATAATTATCCTTGCACTTTTTATCATTACACTGATAATGATTATAATATTAACTATGAATTTCAATTTGCCATGAAAAACTTCTCTTGTAGGCAAAGTGTATTTAAAATTATAATGATTGCACTTAAAAATGGTTAACACTGCACTTTTTATCATTTCACTGATAACGATTATAATCTCGATTACTTGTTATCATTTAAATGTTTCTTCAACTATGGAATACTGTGTTATCATTTATCTAGTTTCAAAAACGTGAAAAGAAAACGTTAGATGACGTAATGTTGTCTTAATGATTCAAAAAGTTCCAGAAAATCAGTTCAATATCAATGTAGTCGGTTCCTCGACGTTGAAAAGCGTTATTAATATTTAGATGTTTTCTTACGTTCATTTCTCTGGTTGCCACTTTGAAGAATGAACTATTGTTTGTTTATTACAGGCTAAAGAAAACGACATAGGAGTGTGTTTATTTGTGGACGACGATGTTGTCATCGAGAAGCAGAAAAGGAAAGGTGAAGACGTCTCGAAACTGATGCAACTGGTGCCGATCATTCGAAGCCAATGCCATCTCTGTCCAGAAAGCGGTGGTTTTGTCACCTGGTTCACGGGCACACGTAAGCACTTGAATAACTTTTACCTACTGATCATAAGAACGGTAAGGGATCAGACTAATATCAAGGTAACATCAGATGTTACCTTGATATTAGTCAGCGTCAGACCATCTCAATATTAGCAATTTACTAATATTGTAGATAATAGCAACATCACAATGTTAGTGCCTCAATTTGTTTTCTCATAAAGGAAGTCAAACCTTTTAGGCAATATTGCACAGATATCTCTTACAATCACTGTGAAAAAAGAGAGAGAGAGAAATCAAAATTTTGAGTCTTATTTTCTTTACTTGCCCTTTCAAATGTTCATCTTTTTTTATTTCATTTAAATTGTCATTTTCATCATCAATCAATTGGAATGGTAAAAAAGTTGATTCTATAGTCAAAATTTAAAACTTTCTTTGACGAAAAATTACTTTGCTTTTGCAGGGAAGAAATGCAAGCTTTGTAAAATTTTGGGAAAGCAGGTACAAGAAAATAGTGTGCATTATTCATTTGGGAATAATATTGCTATGAAAAATCATTTCATTTAACTTGGTTCCAAACCAGCAATAAACACTTGAAATCACTTAATTCATGAGTGGCGGGGCTACAAATCTAAGACGCCTTGTCTCCACGGCATCTAAAAACTGAATAATATTTTAAAAATTAATGACTTTTTTCTAAAAAACAACTTGAATATTTTTGATGAGAAAGATACTAAGCATAACATAGGACTGCAATATTCTTAACACATAGTATGCTGGTCATCTAAACATACGTTTTTTAAAGTGTAAAATGTTTAAATATAATTTCTAGGGTGTTGCAAAAAATTTAAAGTAGTAGAAAAACTCCGTTTTTCCAGTTATAACTCGTTCGTATCTACCTCAAATATAAATAATTCAGAATATATCGATTCAGAAATGTAATAGCTTTGCTTTATAAGTTTTTAATTCAAAACTGTAGCTAGGACAGATTTGTGCCAGCTTTGCCAATAACTTCTTTAAATTTCTATTCCTAACAGTTGAAATATATTTCTTAAAAATTATTGCAAATTACTTTAGGCCTTATTTATATTATTTTAGGCCATGGGACGAAGCATCGGAAGATAGCTCTGACATAACTTAAAAAGTATCAAATAAAACAATATGAAATTTTGGTCATTTCTAAAACAAAGCTTAAGGAATATTTTAAAATAGAAAGGGTATGATGCGGTTATTAATTTTTTAGTTATTTTGTGTCAAAGTACATGATTTTTTTGAAATTTAATTGAGTTTAGCGAAAACTAATTGCAAAGGAATTATAATATTATTGCCATTTTCTTTTATGTTTGAAAATGAGTATGACGTCTCACTTGTATGAATTTCGAATTAGTTTTGTAGTAATATTTACGATGTTTCAATTCAAAAGGAAAACTAATCGTAATAAAATTTTAATGTTTTTGCAGGAACGTTCACTTCTAACTAAAAATAAAAAAATAAAAACTTCCTTTTTTTAGAAAAAAAAATTGCGGAGTTATAAGGTTTTAAAAGTTTGATGTTTTTTATATAATCCCAAAAGAATAGCGAAATATTTGTATTTTTTCTGATTGTATATGAATTAATATCAAGTGTAATCAAGAAATTAGTGTTCAGAAATTCAAAAAATTTTAATAATCATTTTTTGCAGTTGTGGTCTACTTTGACAATACATACAGCTGGATGAGTTCCAAAGAGGTCACATTCAAAGTTAACTTAGAGCCACTCACAGATTCGAACAATTATATGACAAAATGCATCAGAAAAGAAGTCATGCAGAAGATCTGATGGAATGCAACGCTATCTCTAAAACGATTTTTGACTTTCAAGAGAGCTTACAAAGAATTAAAAAAGACCAGACAGCTATACAAACATTTTGCAATTCAAGACATTTTACAAACAGATTTAAAGAACAAGTATGCTCTTCACGAGATTTTACAAACAGCTTTAAAGAAGCATTTTGCTCTTCGAGAGAAGAGATTTTACAAACATCTTTAGAGAAACATTTTGCTCTTCGAGAGATTTTACAAACAGCTTTAAAAAAACAAAAGCATTTTGCTCTTCAAGAGATTTTACAAACAGCTTTAAAGAAACATTTTGCACTCCAAGAGGTTTTACAAACAGCCTTAAAGAAACATTTTGCTCTTCAAGAGATTTTACTAACAGCTCAAAAAATTTTTGCTCTCCAAGAGGTTTCAAATAACTTTAAAGAAACATTTTGCTCCTCAAGATATTTTACTAACAGCTTTAAAAAAAAACATTTATGCTCTTCAAGAGATTTTACAAACAGCTATAAAAGAAAAACATTTTGCTCTGCAACAGCTATAAAAAAACATGATTTTACCGGGATTATTTCAATTACTCTCTGCCTTTTATTCGCTGCAAATCGTTTTATGTAAGCACTTTTTGAATAAAATTTCAGAAATCGTAAAGGTTTTATGTATAATTAGGGAAGTGATCATTAAGACTATGAAGGCGGAAAACAACGTTCCGAGTATAATTTAAATTGTGCAAGTATAGAGCGCAAGGAAACAATTTAAATTGTTTTAAGTGTGCTTATCTTAAATTGTGCTAAAGGTTAATGAGCACTTGTAAACGACTGACTAAAGTGCATGATAATGCTATGCAAAAGTAATTTAATAAAATGTCTGTGTACTGACATATTTTGAAAGAATTTCAATGTTGCCATATGAAGTTAACTTATTTTATGCCATGATATATTTTTAAATTTTCTGTGCAAATTGGAATTTTTCAAAATTTTCATGCTTTAATATCTAAAACAACATTATGTGATGTAAATTTTAAATTGGAAATAAAAATATTTTCCTGAATTTTGGTGTCTTACAATTCAAACTTAAAAATTAATGATGTCGTAAAAATTCATGATGTAAAAATTTTAATTTGTTTTCGAAGTATGATGACGTCATAACGAATGAATTCGTTGAAAATAACATTATCCGTGTTTTCATTGCATTTCCTTTCAAATTATGAAATTTTATGCGTTAAAAAACTTTCAACATTTATGAATGATGGTGCTTGAAGTTTGTGTAGAGCTAAGGAATGATAGTCCTAATATCTGAATACACTCATATATGACTAGTTATATTTATTATAACTAGTATAAATAATATTATAAATTATAGGACATGGTAAAATTTGAATTAGATTCTTTTTGCTAGAAAATTAAGTTTATTTTATGTAAATTATAAAAAAAATCAGTTCATTTAAATTTTTTCATAACATCACCTTTTTTAATGATTTTTTGTTATGATGGTATATTTTTGCATTAAACATTTATCTTTAAGTAAAATTTACGATATTTAGGGGGTTTTAGTGAAAAACGTATTTCAAAAAAAAATATATAAAACAATAAAATTAAATTTTATTCAATACTAGCCGCCTCCTGCCACCAGCTGATCAGACTTTTTAAATAAAATAAAAATTTCAACTATTTCGAGATTTAAAATGGCGTTATCAAAAATAAAGGAAATATGCAAGTACAAACTCATATTCCACTAGTGAGAGTGGATTTAATTTTTGGTTTCTTACATATTCGCATTTTCAAATGTTCTGGGTTTTATTTTTCAGATTTGACCAAAATGAATATGTAGGTTCAGATACTAATTAAAATACTCAGTAGAAAATACTCTAACATTTTAAGCTAAAAAAATATAACTGTTCATTGACATATTGGTGCTTTTTTGATGGATAATAAAACAAATTATCAACTTTGTTAAAATCAACTATGTACTTATTTGCTTATATTAATTCTCGATAGGTGAAATATGAATCTTTCTTTTGCGAGCCAATGAATAATATTTGCAAGGTTTTTTTTTTGTTGTCAGAACTAAACGAACTTTTATTGTTACAAATTTCGTTACTTCCCACTATACAATTTAACTATGTAGTTCATTATGGTCTGTTATTAATAAATGGTTTGGATAGATTAAGAAAAACATTAGTATATAGAATAAAGAGGGAAATAGCACTTTATTCTTGTTTTTTTTTTAAAAAAAAAGCATCAGTGTAATGTAGAGTATACAGTACAATGACAATTTACCTTAAAAAAACAGGACAGTGTCATTAACCCTTAAAAAACATTAGTGCATGGTATGGCGGGCAGTGGTTCTTAACCTTAAAATAAAGTTAGTGTTGGGTGAACCAACAAAGTCACTCCCAACCCTATATTAATTTTATTATTAAAAGCAATAAACAGCTATTATTAATAATAGCCGTATACCATACACTGCTATTTTCCTTAACCTTTAATTTAAAAAAACTATTAAAAAATAAATGTTTATTACTCGGGTAGACCACATATAGGGATTGCACCTAATTTCTTTAAGTTAAAGGAAAATACAGATCTGGAACAGTAAATAATACATTTTAAACTAAAAGAAGTAAATTGAAAAAGCAATAGTAATTCAATTTAATGGCGTTGTTGAATATGTAAAAAACGGAAAATTGAAATTAAAGTAAAGTATCTATGTTGAAAAGTTTCAAAAATCAGTCTTTACATTTATTTGACGAGTTTAATTGTTAATTAAAGTGGACTATAACTTTTCAATCAGTTTCCCTTAAAAATAATTACAAAAAGATAAAAGATTTTTTGATACTTAAAACTTTTTTTTCCTTAATATTGAGACTCAGTTTTTGAGATTTAAATTATATAAGTCTGAAATATGGGTATTTTATGTTTGGGGTATTAATACGCTGTTGGTGGTTATAAGAACCATGTGTTGGCCTCTATTTTTTCGAGTTGTTACCCATACAAACATTAATACCCAAGACTGAGTCGTGGTGGCTCAGGAGAAAGTGCACTGACCTCACAAGGAGGTGTCCCGGGTTCGAATCCCAGCGGCTGCTGGTCGAAGCGAATTCCTCAGCCGGCTCGCACAGACCACAAATCTTCAGTGGTAGACGGATCATGGGCTAAAGTCCCCTTGCCATCAGACTAATCGTGATAGGTTTTCATGGTTTTCCTCCCCATGTAATGTAAATGCGGGTTAGTTCCATCAAAAATTCCTCCACAATCAAATTTCTCCCCATACTTGATCCATTAGATCCCTTGTCTTCTGGATTGGTTCCAAAATTACAAGGCGACGAAGTTGAGCATTAGTTGTCGTAAGCCCGAAAAATGGGGTCAGCTGTTCAACGACGGTTATAAAACTATCTCATGAAAATTTGCTAGCAGCAGAAAAATGAAATTCGAATCGACGCTTCCGTTAATCGATATATATGTCACGGTTAAAGTAATAAATCAGGTTATATCAATACTAACCGGTCAATATTAATAATAACCGGATCTTTTGGTCAAAGTGAGAAATATTCTTTTTTAATAACGGCAGGCATGAACTTTCGTTCTTCGCCTAAGAAGATGACGGAAGTGTTGCTCATTTATCGTTTCCCAGTGGGCACCTGTGAACCAAAGTCACGGAGGCGAGCAACATTACCCACGCCACACTGCCACAAATACCCGTTCATAGAGTGGGCCGCATTCATACATTCACACATCAGAAGACAACAGAGTGAGAGAGAAACATCCATGCCCAGAGCGGGATTCGAACCCGCAGCCATTGGCTTCGCAGTCAGGCACACTAACCACTCGGCCACCTGGCCGGCAAAGTGAGAAATATTGTATATTATTCTTAATCAGTTATTATTAATAATAACCAATGAAGTTTGGTCAATGTGATTATACGGTTTATATAGCATTGAAAAATGGGTGCGCCTTTTTGTATATGTGTTACGGTTGAATTGATAAATCCGGTTGTTATTAATACTAACCGGTCAAAATTCATAATAACCGCTTCTTTTGACCAAAGTGAAAAATAAAAAGGGGAGATATCCGTATTGTGATCTGTGGCAGAATAATTGCCAAGTTTTGGCCCCTACCGGGCAGCGGCGCACGAGAAACTAAAAAAAAAAAATCACAGGAAGGGAGCAACTCGTAGGGATATAACTCATAGCCACCCCCAAGCAAACATCTACATGTTTTTTTTAATGTCTCCAGTTTAATATCAGTTTGGCGCCTCTGCGATTGTCGTTGGCGTGGCAGATCACGATGCGGAAATATCCCCAGTAAAAACGCGAAAGAATAACATTGTCCAAATTTCATTGGCTGTTATTAATAATAACCGGTTAATGTGATAAAATCACCTAAATTATTCCCTTTGATCGACATTTTTGGTTATTATTAATATTGACCTGCTGATAATAATAATAACTTACTATTCACAATGAACGTAACATATCTATCTATCAATAGTGAAATGAAATAGAAAGATATGTTTATAAGAGAGAGAATGCGAGATTTAAAATGCATGTTTGAAAAATGATATAAACGTTCACTTGTAAAATATATTTTTTGTACACATAAAAAATTAGCTTACAAATTTTAGGTACATTTTATATTACAAATATTTAAAACTTAACATACTTTATAATAAGGATATTAACAACCATTTTGTTCGGGACATTCATTTCCAGCTGTATGAGTGAAAACAAAAGATTTATACAGAACTGTTTTACTCCGAAATAAACTGTAACTGTTGTCCAAAACTAAAGAATCTGAAAATATAAAAAAAAAAATTTACAACTCTATCTATAATGAATTTTTTTTAAATAGTTTTTTTTTTACCATGGAATTATTACATTGGCTAAACGTTTCATACATGAAAATGTTTAGTCCACTAAATTCTTCATGAAATATAAAAAGTTTACAAACTTTTGCTGAAAAATTACACTTCTCTGCATGAAAACCAGCTTGCGTAGTGTGATTTTTCGGCAATTGTTTGTTAGACCATAATACTAAACAGTTAACCTTTTTATTATTTCTTATAAGGAATTTGATAACAAAAGCTGTTGCTATTGGGTATAATATGAAAAAAGCACAACTACTTCCACTTACTAGGAATAACATTTACCTTTTAGTTTAATTAATAAACTGAGTTTTAAATATGCTTACTAAATTCATAAACTTCGGTAAAACAACAATATAAATTATTTCCAAAGGAACTAGACTAATACAATTCCAACCTGGCGAGTAGCGACTTATAAACAAGACACTTCGTTTGATGCTATTACTTGTTGCTAGAAATCAGGTTCGCAGAAAATGCTGTTTACTAGTTAAATTTAGTAGGAATAACACGATCTGTGACGTAGGCTATAGTATACCCAATTAAATAATAATTGGTATGCAAGATTTACAGATGAATAAATGTCACGCATTTTATTCCTTTGTCTTTCATAAAAAGATTATTGGTTTTTTACATTTTCATCTATTCTCATTGGATAGAAATATCAAAAAATATTTAAACGAATCATAGGCTGTCATCAGTTCACTAACATAAAAGTTGTAACTTATTTATCAGTAATATTTATTTATCTTCCCTTTTAAATATTTTTCTCTGCATTTACTACGTTATTATTTTTGATTATGATTCAAAACTTAAAGCGTCAGTCTAAAAGTATTGTTTCTCTATAATAAAGTAAATCGTATGGTATTACCGTAATCATATTAATATAATAATAAAAAAAGATTTTTTAAAATTTAAATTATATATTTTTTATATGTTCAAACCATGCTTTCTTTTTCTTTTTTTCTATTTACCAGATAAGTCCGATCAAATATATTAATAATGCTCAATATACTTTAAAATAATTATATACCAATTACAAATTAATCACTGAATAAATAAAATCTTAATTATTTTTGCTCAATGTTAGTACAGTCACAAATTTAAGACAAAGACATAATTTGTTACCAGATGAAGAATAAATTAATTTAGACCAGAAAACATGGAGAGAAAAAATCAATTATCTAAAATTTCCCCAGGAACAACAAATCTTTCTTCATTAATTATACATACAAACTACTTTTTTAATAAGTTTCGTAAGTACTTTTATTTACATGGGTATAATTAAAATATGTTTTTATAAAACAAAAAATTATTTTACTTACGATATGGAAAGTTTTACTAAACTTTTATCCATATTTAATCCTTTTTGTTTATTTAATTAATTAAAATACATGCCCATTTCATTATTTCTCTAGATAAAACCTTCAATCAATAAAATCACACCCTAGTGAGTGTATTCATAAATTACATAAAAAAATATTTTCATAAATGAATGAATTCATAAATGAAATGAATTCATAAATGAATAGTTTCTAAAAAGCAAAAATATCATGAGAATTAGAAGTAATGATTTTTTTTAAATAATCAAGTGATTTAAATCATGCCAACCCTTATTTTAATTTTATAACTTTTAGTTTTGAGGTTATCACTGAATAATCAGAGAATGTCACTGAACATTGGCAGAATATATCGAGTAATATGAATGCTGATCGGCACAAGAAACAAAAATTTTTACAAAGCATAGAAATCAATGAGAGAGTGCAATAAGGAATGGTAGTTAATAGACGATTCATTCAATCAAATCTGTCAAATTTTACAATTGAAATATTTTTTGTGCAAATCAAAAAGGATGGTTTGAAGCTATTGTAGCAAGAACCTCAGCCCTGAAATTCAGTAAATTAAGTTTACAATAACAAAAAAAATTATAGAACTTACAGTTTCCAGTGTGTGTGGTCAAATAGCAACCTTTCTCCACTCCGTACTCATTGTTGATTTTCCGAGATTCGAGTATCGTGTCCTTGTAGAGCAGCGAGAAATGAATATCGCAGTTCTTGCAATCCACTTCCCAGGCGATGGTGGATCCTTGCAACTCCACCTTCAGGGAAACGGCATGTTTAGATCGACGACCCACCACCACTGTCTTCACATCCTCGTCTTCTGCGTTCAATCGATTCTGATTCTTTAGGTAATACTCCTTAGGAATGGGACCTGGTTGGTAAATCTGCAGAAGTGAAAAAAATTTTAATAAATTTTCCATCTACCACTGATGGTTAAATAAAGATCATTGGAGCAATCACGTTTTATTATTATATGATTTATATTTTTTCCTGAAACTTAAATTACGCACACACATCACATTACGGTATAAAAACGTTTAAGTTTAATCTCGAAAACCATTTTCCGCAATTTACCAATGTAATCTGCGTTTCCGTCTAGATCTTCGAATACATATAACTAACTAAGGGAACTACTTGTTACGATATGCCATACCAGAAAATAACTTACAGAGTGAGCAACATAGTCAGATATAGCCGAGCATATTTATATTTATAACCATCGTGGCCCAATTTTCGGGTTTACGACTACTAATGTTCAACTCCTTGTAATTCTGAACCCAATCTAGAAGACAAGAAAACTTCTGGATCAAGCATTGGGAGAAATTTGCCTTCGTGGAGGACTTTTTTGATGGAACTAACCCGCACTTGCGTTACATGAAGAGGAAAAGCACGAAAAATTCTCATGGGTTGCTTGATGGCAAGGATACTTAACCCATGATCCGTCTACCACTGAGAATAGTTTACACCAGCACCGTGGTCGATGCAAGCCGGATGCGGAATTCGTATCGACCAGCCATCATTGGGATTCGAACCCGGTTCACCTTATTATAAGGCTCTATCCACATAGCCATCACGGCAAGTATGCGCATATGAGTTGTCTGACAACTCTACGTGTATGGTTGCGTATGCTGCCTCCCGCCAAGCTCCATTTTATTCATTTTTTTCTATCTCAAAATATGCTGGCAGATTTAATCAACATGGATTATATAAATGTTTTCTCAAAGAAATATATTAGTTAATAGTGCAGTACTACTTCTTATAAATAGTACAAAAATGAAAAAAAAAACTATAAATCGAAAATTTTTAATCTCTTTTCCTACCCCAGTAGTGGTTTTGAGGTGATGATGGTTTACAAAACCTCTGCTCCACTAAATACTGCTTTTTACTTTATACACAGGGACCACACTACTGGTTTACATTATGTTGTCTATCGAAGCTAGCTTTCTTTAAAACCATAATATCCACTAGCTTTGACTTGATTCTTCAGATATCGAAAAATAAATAAATGGCATTATGCTTATTTATGCGCACAGAGACGTTGCTGTTGTTTCCTATCAAAGATCTTATTTCCACTTTAACAAGCGCCATGGCAGATTATCCAAGAAGTTTGCTGATTACCTACTTAATTCGAGAAATGAAACGATGTTTTGACACTTTAACGAATCAGAGAATCTATGGAATAACTGATTTCTACATTTTAGCGCTAACAAATACCCTCATGTCCGAAAACACTTTTGCAGACAATTCAAGAAATACAACACTGAATTAAGTGACATTTTAAGTCCATCGAAGTATACCAAAAACAACAAAAGGATAATGACATAAACTCGTAATAAGAAGTTCCATAGCAAAATAGTCCAAAATGGCACCTGAGAGGGTTTAATATGGGGGGGGGGTATGGCAACTATACAAGTCTCACAAAGAAGTCTCATTCTGTTTAAGAAGTTGGAGAATGTTTTGTGACAATAAATTACACTGAAAAGAAAGTAATAGAGATTAAATTACAGCAAGTGAACTACGTGTAATTAAACCCTTGCAGAGCTGCATGCTCAATAACAGAAACACTGCAGCACGGTAGCTGGCGCTGCAGATTATTACAGCATCTGCAGAATATATTTTAGCTTACTTTTTCCTTTTAACTTTAAAAAGCAAGCTGATGAGGAAAAATAGCTGAGATTCCTTTTTAAAACATGTCTAAACTAGTTTCTGAAATTGTAATTGAATTGAGAGTACACCATAAAGGAAAAAAAAGTGAAGAATTTCTTTTCGTCCTTAACTTGAATGCACGCTTAACTGTATAGGGATTTATTCAATATTTATTAGTATCATTGCGTGTATAAAATTCAACATAAATGTAAACAAAGTTTTAATGCAAAAAAGACCTAATGTTTGCAAATTTTGCTCCATGTATGTTAGATGAATTTAGATATTAAATGCAATTTGTCAGATACAAGTTGAATTTTTAAACTCTCTGTTAGTTTGAGTTAAGATAACAGGCAAATTTGGATTTAAGAAGATAGTGCAGCAGATTTGTTGTAACATGTAAATTACGTTCTCTATCAGTGAAAACAAAACATGAGACAGTAATTTTCTTCTTCAAACACCCTTGATTAATCATATCTAAAAATTGCATCACAGGAACATTCAATGCAACTGGGATTCAGTCCTCTTCTATCCAATGGGCTTATAGACGAAGCAAATACGGTTAATTCAATAATAAAGTACAAAATAATAAGTATTTATAAATATTTTACTATGTTTTTATTAACTAGCGTTCGAATCAGTGGAAGTGAAATTTTGTAATCGTCGCCTTTTGTGGCTAACTAGAGCAAGCAAATCATTTTTGGTGATACTTGTCTGAAAACAATGAATATATTTCAATCATTTCTCTGCCGCAATGTGCAGAATTTATCGTCAGTTAATTTCTATACAGAATGTATCTTTAATCAAAACTCCGATCTCTTTACCTCCAACTAGAATGCTCAAATTTTAACTGAAGTTCTGTGCTAGAGCACAATAAAAATGTTAATCTGAAATTGTGAGCCAGTGTTAAAATAACGTGAACTTTCTGGGGACGATTACAGCTTTCCCGTGTAACAAAATAAGACACTAAGTTAGAAGGACGAGTTTTAGGGTACATGGGGATGCATTTTCGGCGAAAAAAGTGGCGATTATAAAACACATTTTTAACTGCCATTTTTTTAAAATATATTTTGTAGATCGTAAATTTTGCCCTATGCCTATTATCGGACAAAACTGACGCTTCTGAAATGTTCTACTATTTAAAGAGTTGTATTGAAATAATTTATGTGAATAAGGAAGGGAAAACCAGTGATTTTGCCCTATGCCTATCATCGGACAAAATGAAATATTCTACTATTTAAAGAGTTGTATCGAAATAATTTATGTGAATAAGGAAGGGAATACCAGTGATTTTGCCCTATGCCTATTATCGGACAAAATGAAATGTTCTACTATTTAAAGAGTTGTATTGAATAAGGAAGGGAATACCAGTGATAGGCATCGGGGATCACCATCTGGATCAGTTCTTTTTCCTCCATAAATTGCTGGAAGGACATCTGCGTCAACATACTCCAACAACTCCTTCTCCCAGCCACCTACAAATAAATGGTCATTATTTGAAACGTTCGCTACTTATGATACAAAGTTAAATCTCTTAATAACAATTATTAAGAGACTCTACCAAAAAGTGCAACATTCCGTCATTCTCTACTCAAAAACTACTACTTTAACAAATTAAAATTATTCTGACACCATTTTACAAAAAACAAGAAACACAATACTTTTATTTTCCACAAAAAATTTGTTCTATAATATCATCTTAGCAACCGATGTCGATTTAAAGTGCTCAACTTTTAACGATAGATTGTGTGGAGGACGCCATATCGCTTGGAGACATTTTCATAGCTCGTTCACCTCCACTGGTATTTTATTTTATTTTACAATCTTCGTACCGTTTTACATAATTCGTTTATTATATATTACTAGGAGGCTTCGCCCCCTGCTCGCTGGCGCTCACCAACCCCCGGAACTGCTTTCACAGTTCATTTCGGATTGCTTCGCAATCCAATGCTCGCTTTTGCTCGCTCATTGGATACGTTCTTAACGTCTGGTTCTTGTATACTTTTTTGAATACTGACGTTCCGAAAACTTTTCACTGTAGAAAATTCTAAACCTGTACATTTCAATATTAGTTTGAAATTGCAAACAGTTCACATATTTTTCTTAATCNTTAATACCATTTCATCAAATTTGATCTCGCGATAATTTAAATGTAACATACATTTTAGTTTTGATTTGTTTTGTCATATTGTTTGGCGCAGCATGTCCTCTTTTGTGCCATTAAATCCTATATTCAATTAATGAATCAACCATTGGTATTTTTGAAATAAAAAGTTTAGGAAAAAAGTAAATTTCGTTAAACCTATAGTGAGCCATGAAATTTCGAATGCCGGAAAAATATTTTTTAAAATATCAAATTACAAACAAGTTACAACAGAGTTACTTCTGCACAGCTAAATAATCCTTGCCATAATTTGTTTGCATTTTGATATTTTGAAGAAGAAAAATCCAGCTTTTGAAATTTCAAGTTTGCACGAACTCACTTTTTCTAAATTTTAAATGATACTTAGTGAAAGAGAATTTGCCAAGAAGTGTTTCTCCCTCGGTATGGCGACCCCTTAAAAGTCACAACTCGTTGTGTACTCTCTTGATGCACAATATCTAGGACACGGTCTTTAGTCTTAAAGATACTAGCCAGACTAGCATGACTGCTCACCACTATTTTACATTTATGGAAATATTAATATTTTCAAAGTGCTAGCAGATGCAGTATTTGGTAACCAATAGCATCGAAATTTAAAAAATCGAAACAGATGTAGTATTTGGTAACCAAAGCTATCGAAATTTAAAAGCTTTAAATCGAAGCAGTACTTAGTAACCAAAACTAAGCGTTATGTGAAATGCGTTATGTTTCATTTGATCATTTCTCATAGAGTTCATTTGTAGTAACAAGCACCGAATTTATAAATTCGACTGTTTATAAGCACAGAAGTTCAAGGTTATAGCCAAATATTAGTAAGAAGTAAAATTTTAGAAGTCTCAACCACTTCCCCCCCCCAAAATGGTCTTAAAAATCAAATCAATTTAAGGAAAATATTAGATGAATTTATTTTTATAAATTAATCTGAGTACCAAAAACATTCTAAAGTAACTAGAATAACTAGAAAAAAAAGGCTCTATAAAGGATTGAAAGATGAAACCTACTCGCTCAACCATAAATATTTTTGATCGCCAAGTGTGAACTGGAGAGGAGAAATTTCCCGCGTAGTTACTAAAAGTGGTTACTGAGTAATAATACAAGTCTGGTCCCCACATTTGGACACCTTGACGAAATGAATAAAAAATGAACCATTCGAATAAAAAACGTTTAATCGACGTATTAAAATATACCAAGACCCTGGTAAAAAGCAAGCTCTTAGTTTTCAATTCAATTTCTGAAGACAAATGCAAAGTCTGAGGATTGTCGGACACTAAAAATATTATTTCGTCCCCAGAAATAACCATCGTTATTATCTGAGAAGAGTTAAAATGTATTCTGTTACAAAACGGAAATGACTGGTATTCCACGCAACTTGATTTTTGATTTGTTACAGAATTGTATCTCATAATTAAAACAACATGTTGCTGTGAATTTACAGGGGTCTGTTTGGAAGAAATTTAGGTCCGTTAACGGACCCTTCACAAAATATTGTTTCATAAAAACGGACCCTTCACAAATTTGTTTATCTTCATTATTGTTTTGTTAAGGGGGGGGAGAGAAAGACAGATGTAAACGAACTAAATTTTGTCTTCGGCAGACGTTTCTTCCTTTATTCGTCCGAAATGAATATTCTGCATTCAGCAGTATAGGCTAAATACCAAATATTTGTATGTTGCATCGCTAATTTAGTGGCTGCAATTGCTGTTTATTTTTAAAATTTAGTTTCTTTAATTATAATTTTACAGTGTTGAGCATAATCTTGTATGTCTTTACAACTTAAAAACTCCTTGAAAAAGTTTTTTTGCAATAACGGACCCTATTTGCACAAATTCACAAAAGCGGACCCTGGTTGAAAGAATGTGACTTAATGTTTATTTTATATTCACAAATTACGTGTAATTTTTTTCACAATTTTACAAAAACGGACCTTTCACAAAATGTCTGGACAGACCACTGATTTATATTTGCAAATTAACAGACGATGCTTGTGTTATAATTGAAATTAAATTGTTCTGCTTCTTTTTGTCTGACATCCACATTTGAATAGCAGAAATTGTACTCGTTTTATGAATGGATTAATTTTTTAAAGACAAACACACAAAATACACACAATGAGCATTATTGTGAATATAAGAAAGACAAAATGGAAAATTAAACAAATTTAACGCATTTAAGAAAACTTATTATTAAACAATTAGACTAATTACTTAACACTTTTCTTAACGTATATTTTTTTTAAAAAAAGATTTTTTTTTTCTTCTTAAATACGTTTTTATACGTTCTTTCAAAAATGCATTCTTTTTCCTTAAAGATATTCAAATCCAAAACACCGGATCTAAAACCAAGGACAATAAAAAATCGAAACGTTTCCTGGTTGCAATGTTTTCGTCGTCGTAATTTTTTAAAGTCTGATTTCAATTCCCAGATTTTTGATTCAAAACTGACACCTAATTTAAAATGCTTGCATTTAAAAAAAAAATTCATTTTAGAAATGTTTTTATTTGTTCTACTTTAACAAATCTTGTTCTAATTAACACTTGTCCGTTATTAGTGCTTAGACGGCTGTCACTCTCGCCATTTATCTGGAGCAGTGGTGGCGACTATGGTTTCGAGGTTTAACTAGATCATGTATGGGTGTTGAGTCAATATTTAAGATGATGATACTATACCACGGGAGAAACTTTTCGTTGCAAATTATCTTTCACCTCCATAATTAACTTAAAATTTAAAGTAAAGAAAAAGTGAGTCCAGACTAACCTAGAGTAAGCCACGAAGGTTCAAATACGAAAAAGAACATTTTAAAACATGAAAATGAAAATAAATTATGAAAAGATTACTTTCGATCTTTGTATTACGTAATGAAGAAAGAAGTTTTCTTCCAATAATTTGTTTGTATTTTAATATTTCGACTTTTTTTTCAGCAAGTGATACTTCGTGGTTTATTCTAGGCTTGTCTGAACACACTTTTTCTTTCTTTTAAATTTTGTGAAGAAAAATTAGCCACGGAAAGTTTCTCCCGTGGTATGGCTTCTTCGTAAGACAGCTTTCGTTTCGCGTCGGCGAGAGAAAGGGAATCGAGGGGGAAAGGAAAATCCCCTCTTTCAAATGCGCTTTTACTTGTTTCCATAGCAGCAAACGGCCTTCGACTTTGCGGAGAGGGGAGTTATTTCTACAGATAAACTATATATAAGTAAATAACAAATACGCACATACTTCTTCCGTATATCCTTAGCTTTTGCACCGTATCCTCGGAGAGTAAGGATTTCACTAGATTGAACACCCATGAAAAGAAAGAAGGCGCTATAGGAGAAAAAAATCTCAGTTATTTCAGTTGCTTTGAAACACCGGTTTGTTCTTAGAAAATAATTCTATTTTTAAAACATATTAACAATATTTTTATGTATTTGTTTAATTAAAAAAAGTTATGTAAAAAAATTATTGGAAAAATAACTATTTTTATCACTAATTGTACGACCCGTATAATTTGTATAAATTAATTCTTGTCAGTAAAAATAATCTTTCAAATATTTTCTTAAAAAATAGTTTTGCTTTGCCTATAGATGTTTTTTAAATTTTGCATTCAATTTTAAAATATATTTTAACTATTTTTAAATGAAAATAAATTGTTCCCTAGAGCTTTATAACAAAATTTAGCATGAAAGAGTTAACGTTCGACAAAATACGAACGAGGCGAAGAAATTGTTTTTTAATATTTTACTTCTCAGGGCAAATTAATTATTTAAAAACGTTGATCCTACAGTTTAGAATAAACGATCAATCTCCATTTTTTGACGAAAGAAAAAAGAATCCAATTCATCAATTAATTCCGGAAAAATTAAACTTTAAAAAAATAGTTGTGAAGGAAAACGAATTTAAAATATTTCATGATAAGGCCAGCCGCAAAATGTGTTTGACCAAGCATTAAAAGTGTCAAATATGAGATTTTCAAGTTGAAAAATTTGAGAACATATTTTGCAAACTTCCTACTTTCAGACGACGGGACAAAAATAAGTAGATTTTCTTTAAAACCTAAACACTAAAGAAAAACAAATTAATTTGCTTCCTGATATTAAAAATTTGGAATTATTTATTCACATCTAACAATTAGAAAATAAAATAATTTTCTACCATGCCAAAAAGCCAAATTCTTTTAAGCTGTTGACGAAATACTTTTTCTACAACTTCGAATTTTTAATTTTTATTTTAAAAAAAAGCATTAAATAAAATATTGAAATAAGATTATTCAAAATTACTCATAGCAACACACAAGAATTTAAATATTTTTACTAATAAATAATTTCTGATAAGATGATATTCAAAATTTAGAAAACGAAATAGCTTACTATGAATCACAAAAGCCACTTTTAGGTTTTCAGGATAATTAGCCTCGTACAATTTCAGGAAAGACACGAAAAGCTCATAAACTGGAAAAAAAAAGCGAAAGTAGGTATTAAAAGCATAAAAAACAACTCAAATCAAATAATAATGTCACAAAATAACAGCATTGAAGAGAGAGGTACATCATGGTTGAATTCGTAAAATCAAGAAAAAAACATAGCATGTACCAGATTTCGGGCTGCGATGAATTTAAAAACCGATTTTATTGCCTGATATTTTTGGTTATTTAATTATTTTGGAACCACAATTGAAAAATAATTTTCATGCAATCTTAAAACTTTTTTTTGCAAGTGCATTATAAAAAAAAATCACCAATTACTAGTGTCACATTTACACTTAATGTAATGTGACAATTTAATTTCTAATTTTACCTAAGCCTTTAATTTTTTCTTTAAACGTTATTCCTTTTTTCAATTCAGCAATTTCATTTTTAACTTTCTTGTTGACCTTTCTCATGGTCATGGCGGTCATCGCACCTCCTGTGGGGAAAGTCAACCAACCCCTCTATTCACGCCTTTCTTTTTCTTCTTTTAATTTCAGGGGGGCTAACTAACCAATCTCTTTCCTTTAAATTTCAAACTCTCCACCTCTTTAAATTTAATTTGATGTAATTTTTCTGGTCTACCCCAGTTAAGGAATTTTTTTAAGTCTTTTTTTTTTAATACATTCTCTCTCTCGAGTCTTCGGGCTGGTTACCCTTTTTTTCCGAGATGCAGACTTCGGTCCGTATCAAGGGAATTTATGTTTTACATCTTTTTCTCAGCCAGCCTATAATTTAAATTAAATGTGTGAAATTAATTTCTGTAATTTTAATAACTTCATTTTTACCCTTAGTTTTTTTTTTATATTAAAGACCCTCTCGAATTTAAGCTTTCTAGCTATGAATATCTTTTCTATAGTTAAATTTCTCGTTTTATTTATTTTAATCTTATGCATGACACCTCCTATTTCTTTATTCTCTTGTCATCCATTTCTATTAAATGGCATTCCTAACGTTAATTGTGTTATCCAATTTTCCACAAAATATATTGTGAGTTGTTTTGAAATAAATGTTCACTGTCGTTAAAATTTATGTGTTCATCTCTTCATTTGCTGTTCTCGTCAAATTCTACTGCATGTGGTGGGTGAGTTTGTAATTCTGCTTTAGGCATGCTTTCTTTTTTTATATTGGAAATATCAGCTTATTCCATTTATCTTAAATGTTAAATTGTATCTGGATATAGCATGACTTTATCGTTTTTATCTTTAATCCTTAATTTATTTTAGTGTCACCCTTATTCTAAATTTGGTGATACAAATTTCTTCCAATTTGTTCAAACCTCACACTTTGTGACCCTTTGAACCTATTGGGTTATTGTTATCCCACATTGGCATTGTACTACCACTTTCCTTAACGATCACATCCCCCTTAATTTAATTACCTTATATATGTTTCGGCCTTTAATTTATTTATCATGACATTTCAATCATTTACCTATTTATAATCATGACTATATCCAGAGATACACCCAATTATGCAACCTATCAATTTTAATACATAAATAACGATACTTTATACGCACCAATTCAATTTTTTAATTAAACTCTTACAACTAGGTTCTATTCATTTGGCCGACAATGAAAACTGAACCATTTGAAAGATTCAGTTACAACTTAGAGGTGTGAATGGTTATAAATATTAAGAG
Source organism: Parasteatoda tepidariorum (assembly GCF_043381705.1). Classification (NCBI taxonomy): domain Eukaryota; kingdom Metazoa; phylum Arthropoda; class Arachnida; order Araneae; family Theridiidae; genus Parasteatoda; species Parasteatoda tepidariorum. The sequence goes on along the minus strand of NC_092204.1, from coordinate 96,630,975 downwards.
CTTTCTTATTGCTGTTTACTTTCCGACGTAAAGGTTGAAATGCGGCGTTTCTAAAAACATATCTATCGTGAAGGCCACGCTATTCTCCGCACCTCAACCGTTGTGACTCATGTGTGTGTAAAATAGAAGTTCCAAATTTTTTTCCATCAGTGGACCCCTAAATGATTTTTTTGGCGGAACCCCGAGACTTTATGAATAAATTTTATCAGCAATTATTAATTAACGAAAGACTATTAATTGTCTAAAAAATACGTAATGATCTAAATTTTATTAATTATTTTGAAAATATTTAGTGAGTGAGTAAAGAACAATTTTTTTATTGTATCTTTCTATCAATATTAGTTTTAAAATTGGTTTTTATATCAGACAGTTGAACTCACAGGTCTGGAAAGCAACATCTAGTCGAGTTCTTATTTTGATTTTAATGCATGCATAAACTGTAAATGAATGCAATTTGGTTTCCATTAACATAAAAACAAAGGAAATTAGCGCTGAGAATCAGAGAAATATACTTCTTCCTTATTGAATTTGGGTATTCTTATTTGATTTAAAATGTTAATGGAATTTTTCATAAATGAATATCCTTTTCATAATTCATTTATTGTATACTTATTAGAATAAACTTTTTGTTAAAATTTCTTTCTTCACAGGCAATTCAATTGAAAAATAACACATTGAAATCATAAATTTCAATTGAAATCATAAAAATTACAAAAAATTTAAATAAATAACAGATTATTAATTGGATATAAATTTAATTACAGGTTTCGACAAACACTACTAATTAAAAAAACATTGCTAACTCTCGGAACCCTTTCGCGGAACACCATTGGGGAACCGCTGTTGCAGAGAGGACTTTTTCAGGAGATCATCGATTCGCTCGACACTTCGATTCAATGCGGGATTACGTCAACACGGGGGTCGGTGGGAGACGGGTGCGGCATTCGTATAGACCAGTCATCACTAAGATTCGAACCTTGGTCATCTCAATTGGAAGACGAGCGTTCTATCCTCTAAGCCACCACGGCTCTGCTCCATATTGTAGTAAACTGGTAAGTAAGCTCATGGTAAGCTTATCGAAGAGGTCATAAACTCTATCCAAATTCGCAATTTAATACTTTTAAAATTCGTATAATTTTATCTACTTTAGTAGTTTTTTGAACATTTTATTTCATTTGTCGCGTACCTCAATAATTTCTATCCTGTATTAGATGGGGGGGAAATCAACAAAAAAATCAGTTCACAGATTTCCGAGGTGTTCGTGACAAAAATTCACATAATCTCACAGATTCACAAAATTCACAGAAGTATGACTACCCGAGATTATTATAAATAAGTTAAGACGTGAGTTGTTCTCTTGCGTTTTAATTTATTCGAAATTTTATGCAGACCCATAAATAAACATATAGAATCATTTACCGGAAAAAGGTAGTCATCTTCTTAGAAATAAAATTACCGATACCGACAGGTGTGAAGATCTATAGCATTAAGCATGGAGCAAGTATTAATTTAATCTGTTGCGTTACAGTACGGATAGGTTTGATTTTTACTTGAGGATATTCAACAGAAGAGAGGCAGGCGATTCACAATAAAACATTCAACGAAAGTAGAGCAAAATTTCGGAGATGATGTTCTCTGCCGGGGGTCAGAATCTAGTTTAGTATCAGTGCATAACTTTTTTAAAAATAATATAAGCAAGTTTCTTTTTTTCAATCCAATGTGGTTTTCTGAATGTATGGAAGGTCCTGAACTTTTGCGACATCCTGCATATACATTAGTCTGAATGTCTCCCCCTAAGAAAATGATACTGCTCCGCCTATATGTTAAGTTGTCAGAGGAAAAAACTATTTTGTCGTCATGTAGCCTAGATTGAAAATTACGTGTGCAAAATAACCCAACAACCCCAATCTAGATAAGATGAAAAACGACATCTTTTCCAAAATAGAAAAAGAACTAAAGCAGTTTGTGTATGTACTCACCTTCTCTGTGATATATCTGTTTTAAACTAAGTCCGTTACAATCGAAAATAAATGTTCTCGTCTCCACCCACTCACCCGTCTGCAAAACATAAATAAATAAATATAATAAAATAATAATAATTAAAAACATAATAATACAAAAATTAAAAAAAGAATATCAAAAATATTTTGGAGCAGTTTTCAAATTGAAGAGCCTATTGTAAAGTAATAAGTAAAATATGAATTTTCTTATTCTTGGTTAAACAAATAAAAAATAATAATTTAGCTACACGTTTCCCACAAAATGAGAGGCCATATAAAAATGGAGGAAATAAATGAAACTGACTGAACTTAGTTCTTCGAAGTATGTCATTTTAGGTATTAAAATTACATGCACAAAAGTATGGGACCAAAACTGGCTAAAAAAAACAATACATATTTACATATTGCGACTTTTTATATACATTTTTAGTATCTTTTCAAGTTAAGCATTAGAGGTCGGTAATTAAGGTTCTGCGACATTCGTCGCGCACAGTTTGTGAGGTACATTTCGTTGTAAGTATAATTCGTCGCAAGTACAATTCTTCGTGGACACAATTCCTAGGAGGCAATTTTACAAAAATTTTTTCGGTTTTGATTAAATATTTACGAAGAAAAAACTCCCTCATTGTTGTCGACAGAAGCTAGCTAAGTATTTAATCTGTGGAAAAATATTCAACATATATGTTACAATATATGTTGTTCAGATATTGCTAAAAAATTAAGGTTTTATGATTTGCTCATTGTTGTTACAAGGGGAGCGGAGGAATCTGAGCAATGCTTACAATAACGCTAAAATTCCCTTATTTTAAATTTTCTAAAAACAAAAATAACTGAAAATTTGAAAAAATATTAAACTTCGAAAGTTTCCGATTTGAAAAAGTTATTTGGGAAAGAAAAAGTTGGAAGCAATTTCTTTAAATAGTTTTGAAAATGCACAAAAGAAACAAAAAAAAAAGGCATTTCTTAAGAAAATTCTGCTTAAACTTTTATAAAATAGGTTAAAACGTAAATTTTGTTTTATGCAAAAGAACATATACCATTAACATTGAAATTTAAAATTAAATTACTAAAATAAAAGTCAAAGTAAGAGCAAAAACAAGGAGGAATTTGGGGGTATTTCTTACGTTTTAATTTCTAGTAATTTTAATTACTTTTACTAATAAAGGGAAGGAGATTAAAAATTGCCGAAAGCATGCCTTCGAAATATTTTATCGGAGCCATTTTAGATTTCCCTTAAATTAAAAAATAAAACCGTTTTCAGCCTTAGAACAAAATATTATTACTAAAATTGTTGACATGTGGTGGTTAATTAAAATATCTTTTTCCTCCAAAAATCGGTGGAAATTATGAAACAAAAATCAATAGTCTACTTTGACAGCGTAATAAGTAATTAATAAAATTGTAGTTGTGATTTATAGTACCAATAACTACTAGTAATCTTATAATAAAAATCAAGAAGTCAAAACCACGTGTAACAAATCTGCTTTTTATACGAGATTAAAAAGTATACCTCTTTACTGCGTCTTCTCATTTCTACTTTGTCCGTGTCCAGGAACCACGTGATCAGTTTTCTGACATCTCGTCGTCGAAAGCAGCTCAATATGCCTGTTAGTACAAAAGCATAAATATTATCTTTAGAAAAAACTAGGTAAACAAATAAATAGGAAATGAAACTACCTTATTACATCGTCTTATAATCAGAATGTTCATCGAAATCTCATTTAACAACTTTAAAGACTCTTGAAAATTTACAGTACAACAACATTAATAATTTAGAATGTCAAAAGCCATTGCCATTAATATTTCTTAATCAGCAGCGCCATCTGTTGTCTAACTTGGTGACAAACTTTGCAACTTGGTGAGAATAAATAAAGTGGTTTCTTAAGCAGGACGCAATATAAAAGACACAGCAAGTTGCACTAATAAGATTAATATAAATTATAAATAAAACTACCGATACTAAAATTTCAAAAGTGAATAGTTAAGACTGGTTTGATATACATGCTTAATAAGACAGTACTTAAACGTTAAAAATATTGTTTTGTAACGATGAAGCTTCTAAAAATATCTTAGAATTCCAAATTGTTTTTATTTATTCAAAAATTACTGTACGCAATGTCACTGGAGATCATTCATCATCATCATCATAGTTGACCAGACAGCCCAATATGAGCCAATGCCTTCCTCTGAAGATTTCTCCATGACAACTTCCGATTTACCTTTGATCTCCAATTCTTTTCATTAATTGTGAGAAAATCAGACTTCACTGAGTCAGCCCATCTTACCCGCGGCCCTCCCCGCTTTCTTGTTCCAGTGGGTCTAAAAAGCAGTATCTTTTATTTTGTATTGNTGGGTTTAAAAAGCAGTATCTTTTTTATTGTATTGTCATCACTCATTCGAATCGCATGGGCCATCCAATTCATTCTATTTATTTTTATGTATTTAATAATATCAGGTTTTTTATAAATCTTGTACAGTTTAAAGTAAAATCTTCTTCTCCAGTTATTGTTTTCATTTACACCACCAAGTATACTCCGCAAAATCTTTCTCTCAAATATTTGTGATACAATTTTCCTCCTGTTTTGTCATTGTCCAAACTTCAGAAGCGTACGTCAAGACTGGCCGGACAAGAGTTTTGTAGATCAAGAACTTTGTTTATCTAGAAGGAAACCTAGATTTAATAAATCTTCTCAGCCCATAGACAGTCCTATTTGCCAGATAGAGTCCGTTTTTTTATTTCAGGAGAAATTCTGTTGTCAACGTTAATAATTGATCCTAAGTAAGTAAAACTCCTTACTGTTTCAAATCTATAAGAATTTATTTCAAGATAGGGGTCAGGGGCTCTGTTTCTTGAGAATAACATATACACTGGAGATCATTATTTTAGCAAAAGTTATACTTTAGAAAATTTAATTTTTCCATACATTTTTGTGGAATTTTTAACACATTAAGCAGGTGACAATAAGCGGGTGACAGTCCAATAAAAGTGTTAGACAAGCCCTAAAAAATCAGATTTTCCCTATTTTTTTATGTTCACTGTTAAAGTTCTGTTAGTGGAATAAGGGTCTTTTTAGCACCTTTTACGAAATTATAATCTGAACCGTATGTTGAAATAAAGATATAGACATAAATGATCGATACCTACATATACTTTATCGAAAGTCTTTTTAGTGCTATAGTATATTTAAGTTAACAACAATCGATTCTATTTTACTCTTGAAGTGGCTCTATGATAAAAAGTTTTCAAATCAAAACTTTTTACATGTGGCCCGAATTCGGTGAACTAGGCCCCAGAACGTGAACTTCGGTATAGTGTCCTAATTAGAATTCAGTTATTTTAAATTGAGCTATTTTTAATTTGCAATTTCAAAAAGACTCAATAAAGAAAAAAAATAAAATTTTGTCAAAATCTGTATATATTTTTTAAATATATAAAGGTTGTATATACACTATTGCTCTTTCTACTATAAAGAAATTCTAAATTATGAATCTAACATAGAATACTAATAATAGTTTTGAAAATAACTAAGAAAATCGAATTCTTATTATATTCATATAAATACAGCATAAGCGTAAAGACTGAAAAATTACTTGTACATTAAAGTAATTTGTAATAATTAATTAAACTAATGATGCTTCACAAAACATAGAAATAAAAGATTAATCAATAAGGCCCAGGTTCCGGAGCCCCGTATGATATAAAGCTCTGCCTTTACTTGTTGTAACTGTTGTAGTTCATTTACGTCGCACTAGAGCTGCACAATGGGCTATTGGTGACAGTCTTGGAAACATCTCTAAGGACATGCCACCACAATTTTGATCCTCTGCAGAGTGGATGGCACCCCCGCTTCGGTAGCCCGACGACCTGCACGTAAAGTCGAGCACTTTACGGTAGAACAGTTTAACAAGGACCAATGCCGCTCATCCTCGGTCCTTACGCAGACAGATCCAAGTGGTCGCCCACCCACACACTGATCACAGCCAGTGATGCTTAACTTCGGTGATCTGATGGGAGCCGTGTCTTAACGATCAGTTCACTGCGGGACGCTCGGCCTTTACATATAATCTTCAATTATAATTCTTATCCACACATGGTCTAATCACTTTATTTTGTAATTTAAGCAACTTATTACACAGATAGAATTCACACTCATAATTAAAATCATTGTGGAGATGACATGAAGGCTAATGAATGAGCACGTGAAATTGAACGACTATTCATTAGGCTGAATTTTAAGAAGAGTTGGATCAAATAAAATTATAGTTACACTCAAAATAAATAAAAATTATAGTTAGTATTCTTTATGTGGGAAGTTATTTTTGACAAAGGTTTGCGTCGTCTAAAGATTTTATCTTTGTCTCTTGTAACATATTTGCCCTCCAGTAGCATTCTGATAAGCAATAGTGAGTTTTAATAATACCTTTCACATCAGTGGTGCCAACTTTGACGATTCGAATGGGTGATCCGCCTTTATCATAGCCCAATAGAGGAGGTAACAGATGTTTAAATAGGATCTGAAAGAAAAAGTTCATTTCTATCATGCGAATAGTAAAGAAATATGTTCAAAAAATGTAGATTCATTAATTCCGCCTATACCCTCGTCTATATAAAACTTTTATGATCGTATGACAGATACCAATTAAGCAGAGATAGGTTTCTATTATATCACATCCCTGACTGCGATCTTGTTGTCATATTCATCGCAGATCTGTTCTTGTCATCAACGACTTATCGTTAATGCTATAAATTCTCTAATAACTTCAATAAGCTCAGAGCTCCAACTAAATCGAGGTTTTTTTATACACTGTTTATCATAAATTAAGGGAACGGCCAGATGGCCGAGCAGTCAGCATGCCTGTCTGTGATAAAATGACATAAAAAGTATTGACCTGACAATTAAGGTGTTACAAAAATTAGCATATGTATGAAATGAATGAATCAGAAGCGTCTGTTTGGAATAGAAAAAGTACCTTCAGTATGAAGTATAGTCACATCTAGGAGCAATGCAGCACACACAGCGATGTGTGATGCTTTCTATTGTGTGAGTTATTGTTCTTGCAAAGCATTTGTGAGCGTGGCAAAGGTCTGAGGAGGAGAATTGAGAACAGCTACAATTCTACCTGAAGCATCCCAGACGTGCTCGATATGATTCAGGCCCGGTGATCAAGTTGATCACTCCATGAGCTGAATTGTTTGCTGCTGAAGATAATCATCCACGATGCGAGCCCTGCGTGGTGTTGCGTTATCGTCCTGTAGCAGGAAATCATCATCTTTTGCTTCAGCATAAGAGCGCACATAAACATCAAGGATGTCAAATCATCATGGATCACGTGTATAGAGATGATCAAGAATTATCTTTATACACGTAAGCATTCATGGTTACACGTGGAAAAACATGCATGTTTGTGCATCCACCCAAAGAGATTCCACATGCAAACACTGCTTTTTAGGTATGAATCTCTTTCACGGATGATATTGGGTTCTAGGTTCTTTCCAAATCAAACAAAGCCTACTATCGCCTTGGAGGCTGAACTTGGACTCATCTATGAAGAGAACAGGGATCTATTGGTCAGCCATCCAGTGGACATATTGCTGCAGCAACATCAAACGTTTCCTTCTATGGCGTGTTGAGAGTGGCAGGCAACTGGCTGATGGCCTAGCAAACAATCCACGTTCCTGAAGCTTTCTAACCACATCTGATGTTGTCACCAATCATCCGGTGGCTGCACAAAGAGATTATCTGAGCTGACCTGGAGTTGCATTTCTATTCCTTTGTGCACATGACGATAAAATTCGGAGATCGCGCTCGTTGTAGCATTTGGCCATTCTTGACGGAACCTTCTATAGGTGCCGAACCTGTGGTTAGAAATTGTTGCCAAAGTCTGTGAACCACAGAAGGACTCACATTTAACAGTCTAGCCACTTTTATCTGAATTTGTCCTACTTCTAGTCCTCCAATAAATCTTCATCACAGTTCCTCGAACAAATAATACCAGGAGACCATAATTACAAAGTGGCTATCTTAAATTTCAATTTTAAAAACACGGCGCAATTTTCAAGCTTGCGATCAAATATACAATTTTATGCTTATTGCATGTGACGTCTTTCCATTGCAGTACCACTAATTTACATATTGTCCTTTTTCTTAGCAACACTTATTTGACAACATATTCAAATTTCATTGAGATTGACTTATTTTTGAGATAGTTATTATATATAGTTATTATGATAGCTATTTTTAAAATTCTTCCTTAATTTATGATAACCAGTATATATTATGATAAACTACATATTGAAAATAATTTCTTTCTTCAAAAATGAGTATTTTTTATAAGTTTCCTGAAATTCTATTTCAGTACTGATTGTATTTACAAGAGAAAGAAAACAGTTGCCAAGACGCTTTTCTCGAAATTGGAAAGTATTTACGTTGTTGTTTTCAATTTCTCGGCACAATACGAGCTTTACGTATTTCGTTACCCCTATAAGCAGAATTTATTGCTCTGTCACCAATTATGTAAGCCATATCGTGAATTATAATCTCCAGGAGCTTATCGTCATGTAAAATATTGTGCATTTTCTGACTAACTCAACTTTTAGCCAATTTCACTTTTTAATCTATTGACCACTCTTCAACATGAAGGCACAGAAATAACAAGAATAAAATAAAAATTGTAAAAGCTTTCAATATTTCAATATATATATATAATATATGTATGTATCAAAATAACCCAAACGTCTTTTGAAACCCTTTTGTTATGGAAATACAATGAAGAGGGATGCTCCAACTTTTGTGTATACGTTTTTAATTGATTGTGTAACAAAAAACAATACAGACAATCACTAGGGAGAATCTCCTTACCTCAGGTGGAATATATTCATTCACTAAATATTCTTCATCAAATTCTTGACGAAATACGAGATGCTAAATTAAAGAGAGAAAAAATTATTTTATTTTCATAACAACAAAAATAAAACTGATAATTTTTAAGACATTTATCCTCCACCAAGGATAACAAACAATCTATTATTTCCATAACTAGCGGCCTTTTCTAGTTATCGTTTTCCAATCCCCGACAGCTCTCTATTTACATTTCTTTCCCACAGCTAATGACTTTAATACTATATTTTTATGTGAAATTAAAAAAAACTATATTTTTATTTTAAACTACATCCTAAAATTGACTTAACAACATGTATAACGAATGAAAATATAATCGTACGATGAATAAATAATAAAAATATCGTTGATAATATAATATATTTTATTTTTTTGTCCAATTTAGAAAATTGCTATGAAAAAATTAATGACAGTACTAGTGGAGGGGAACATGCAGAACTGTTTACGTCTGATGTTTAGTTAGAAATTGCCCCCTTTCTTATGACCAATCAGAAAAAGTAAAAAATTCTTAATTAAATAAAAAACATTAAAAGCAATAGCTTTACTTAGATATTCATAATCTGTTCTGAAATAATTCATTCCTGCATACTAATTAATTTAAAAAATTTTAATACAACTCTTGCTGAAACAAAGAAATGGTCACTATACAGAAATGTTGTCTAATGAGAATTGTCTAACGAGTCTACTATTGTCTAATGAGAATTTTTCAATGTTTTATATCTAACTTAAGCATATCCACGTTACTGTTTTCAGTAGACTTGAACCAGGCACTTTCTAAAAATCATTCAATATTGCGACTGAAACTTAAAAAGATTTTTGTCAACACGTTGATTGCCACGTTAATTTTACATAGCTTGCCCGTCTGACCACAACTGTAAATAACTACAAAACGACAAACTAAATTTTCAAGTATTTGACAGATTTTGCTATTTTTTTAAAAGGTTTAGCATGACATATCTAAAAAAATTGGTGAATTATATAAGCCTACGAATTGTTTAGAAATAGTGATGGATAAAAATCTACTAAATTGAATTTATTAAACCAAAAATCACAATTAATAAACTACCACTTGAAAATATTTATTCGCTTTCCGGAGCAAGTTGGCATCTCTGTGTATATAAATAAACTATTTTTGTGTGTTCTTTATTGCATTAATTTCTTCAAACCATTTTAGTAACGATAATAATATTATAAAATTAAAAATTTACTCGAATTATGTGTTTCTAATAATCTGGGCTTCGCCGGTCACCGGTCACCCCAGTGGCGCTACGAACAAAACCAGTGCCGGTCCCCGGTGCCCCCAATGGCATTCAACGTATTAATATGTTCTTAAAAAATATGAAGCATGCTAAATAGTTGCTCAAATTTTATTGACTGTATAGTTTGTTTGAAGTAATTTATAAAATGTATTGTTTGTTTAAAAATTTCGATCTTTAAATTTTCAATGACAAAATTTAATCACTATTTAAAAAATTTTTCTATTAAACAATTGATATTTGTTTGAAATTGAGTCAAATCAATTTCTTTGAATTGATTACGGTCACTTAAAAACCCAAATTACGCCGACCCAAAAAATTAAAAACATTCTTACCCTTCGAAACATTTCTTCTGCCTTTTTTAAATCAAAGCGTCTTGCTGAAATTGAAAACAAAAAGAAAATTGAATACTTATGAAAAATATGTAAAATTGTACTTAGTAATTACTGAAAACAATATTTCCCAAAGTGTTAAGAAATTTCAAGGATAAATCAGATTTACACAATCAAACCAGATTTTTCTAAAAATGGTTGTAGCACAAACAGTCTTTTTAAGAAAGTAAAAAAATTCATGAAAAGCGAGTTTTAAAAACTAGCACCACTGCTCAAAATACATGATTAAAAAATAAACGCGGATGTTAAACGAATAGTCATTTTTCAAACCGATAATTATTATTTATTTTTTACAGAATTATTTAAATTTGCATTAAACTTGCAACGCATATATCACTTTATACATTTTTTTAATATAACTCTTTAATCAACGGCTTTTTAAGAAAATTCTACCCTCCTTTTATAAGAGACCTATAAAAAAAGGTTAAAATTCCATAAAATCAGTAATACTGAGAAGACAATGTTTTATTTATAATCGTGACAATCTTTCGATCCCTTGGGAGTGGTTTTCGGTGGTTTAAACGAAACTGATTTCTTCTTATTTAGTAACTCAAAACATTTGTAATGTACTCAACCATCTTGTGCTATTTTTGCTTCGTAATGGTTGTTTTTTAGTGCCGTCATTTAATGTGCACTTATTTAATGAATTGGATATTCCAATTTAGCTTATTCATTTGCAACTAACATATTTATATTACTAATGATAAACACAATACTTTTAAATGATAATCTGAAAGAAATCAATAAGAATATTTTGCTAAATTTAATCCCGTTTGACTCATGTTTCTTCTGATGGGTTCCTACTTTTTCTCATTTATTGAAGTACTGCTTAAAAAGAGGTATTATAAACACGGATTTACTCTTTAAACATTGAAACGAAGCATTCGAGCTGTGCCCAAAACAAGTTCATTTCAAGATTGACCTAAAACAAAAAGAAATTTCATGTATTTTAAGATATACAGTCGGATTTCTATTTAACGAACTTTCATTTTGCGATTTCTTTTTTCGCGGAACCAAGAACATTTTGGAAATTTTTTTGAAAAAAAATTTCCAAATAGCGAGGTGAATTTTCCATTTAACGAACTTTTCTTTGAGATCCACTTTCCCAAAATATTTCAGAACATTTCAAACTTGTTAACCCATTTTAAGGGAGAAATGACCTTGAATTGATTTTCGAAGCTGCTAACTTTTAGAGAGAGCAGTGAAATACCTTTTTGTTAGCATTTCAAACGAAAAACTCAAACAAAATTAACGGAATTTATCAGTAACTTAAGAACGCATGCGCTAATGTATGTTTAAAATTACTTTTATAATAAATGCAGCTATAATTTCACACATAAATTTAGCTTTTTTTAGTTGAAAATATATGTAGCATGATTGTGTAACACTAGATAATGTTTTGCTCTATTCTTGCTTTCTATGCGATTTCTTTTAAACTAGTATCTACTATTTATAAAATAAAAAGTAGATACTAGTTTACAAGAAAAAGGTGTATCAATAGCTATTTCAATTATGCCTAGTGCTTATGAATTTAAAACTTGTTTTGCGCTGTTTAAGTATTTCAAAAGGTGATTTTCTATTTAACGAATTTTCCATATAACGAACTTATTATCGGGATTTAGCGACTTCGTTAAATAGAGGTCCGACTGTATATATTATTTGCAACTTAATTTTTGTAAGGATATTAAACATAGCTGGAAACATATCTAAACATAAATTTCGAGTTCGACACATACTGCTATTTTTTTGCCACTATGAAACAAATGATTCTAAAAACCTTTTGTAGGAAAAAAATGAATAAACAAAATTTATAAAACAATAACTATTCAAAACAATTACAAAATAACAAATATGTTACCTAAATTTTGTTACATTAAATAGTTGAATTCGACCTGCAGCAATATTTTTTTCTTTCGAAAAAAAGTCATTCAATATATTCTAAGCAACCGCTTTCGTAAAAGGGATAATCATAAAATTATTTCAATAAATTTTGAACCTGTCTAAAAATTTTCCTTTTAATATTTTTTTTTTAATTTTTACTTTTAAATTATAAATAGCTTTTATTGGAGGGGGGAGTTAAGAAAGAAATAACTTTAAAGAATTCTAAAATTGCTAGAAAATTATTGGAGAGAGCCCCTATACCCTCCCCCCTCATTCCTTTTTGCACTCTGGATCATTCCTTCACTCTGGAAGTTATTGAATATTCAACCTAATTTCTGCTGATAATAATAATAATAATAATAATAATATATATATATATATATATATATATAGATACTTTTTATAATTTTTCCACGCGAACCACGTGAACATCTTTGTAGGCGATNTTAGATCATTTCATTTTTTATTACCTCTCAAAAACTGTAGCAAAAGATGATCATCATGCTTTGGCTTCAACACATCAGATAGCGCAGCTTTAAACTGAAATATAAAAAATAAATTGACATGGATTTCCATATATCTATAGTAGAATAATGAAAGGGACAGAGGGGTAGGACCGATTACTTCCATTGTGTGGAAATTAGTTCTGTTTTTTAGCTGATAAACTCTGAATTACAATTTACCAGTTAAGGAGGAATTATCATACTAGAGTGTTTTGATAAGTTTGTTTTACTATGTCAAATCTCTAATGTTATCTTGTTTTTTAGCTATTCTGATTTATTGGTCATTAGAGTTGCAAATATTATTTTTACGTCCAGCTTATTATACGTTTGCAAAAGATCCATACGTCCGCAAACAATAAGGTAGCACTCTTCTGTTTGGTATCGATAACCTTTCGGGGTAATGCAGGGCATGTCAATGCTGGCCCACGAAAGCTGTTGTGCAACAAAGGAAGAAGAAAACGATATCCTAGGCTGAACAAAGGTTTTATGAGCCACGGGACAAAAATTATGTTAGTCCCTTCTTTAAAGCACAAGAAGCTTTATTTTCCTATTTTGTAGAATTTTTGAAGACCTTTTATTCAAAATCGTAGTTTTTATGAAGATATAAAGAAATTCTCTGCAATTTTTTCTAACCAAAAAAAAAGAAGAAGAAAAAACTAAAGCTCTATATTTTTGTGAGGAATTTCAGTCGGGTCTTTCGCAGTCCAGGGCCCCAGGACAATTGTCTCTCTCTCGCTTCCGTCCTAGAGTACGGCTTTGACTACATCACAAATAAATTACTTAATCTTCTTAAATTATCATATGAAACAGAAATGTCTGCTATTGTTTTCACTGAAACTCCAGTATTTCTAAATTTTCCATAGAAATAATATGTGAAGCCGATTTTACCCCACGGGTAAGATCGGATGATTTGACTTTTTCTAGAAATTTTTTTTTATAAAAATAGCAGTAGTACATCAATGACTTTTCATGACATATATTTTGTACACAACAAAACTATGAATATTTTAATTGATTCTGACAGTTTTTAGGTCAAACAATTTAGCTCCAACATTCCTTCGAATCGTGGCAAACCAGTTATACCCCACGTTCCCCTACTAAAAATATATGTAAAGGGAGGAGGAGCACTCCCCATATAAAAGTCTCACCTGCTTGAGAGCATGATCTTGGGCCGGACTAAGATTTCCAACGTGACCACTCATTTTGAAATATTCTTAGCTGTTATATAACATTGTTCAGTAAAAGATGGAACTTTTCCGATGTTGTTGCTTAAAAGAGAAAAAAAATAAAGAAATAATAATAATTATTGGTATTCAAAAAATAATTCCATCTGCTTTTATATATCACAACAGAATTATAAGTGCTACCTCTAAAGCACGAAAGCCGTTAATATATATTACCGAGCTAATCTACAGTTTATCTGGGTGATAAAGTTAAAATGCGGAATCATGAGTTTTTCGCAATTCACTTAAGTAATGTACGCATTAACAATTTTGTATCGTTTAAGTTCAAAAGATAGTTTTACTTATTCTATCAGCAAATTTGTTGATTGCATTTACTTGATTTTTAGACATCGAGAAAAAGTTGACATAATGTTGATTTCCTTCACTGTAAAAATGTTTTAAAGCCATTTGAATCTTGGTATTATACTTTATAAAGTGATTAAGAACTGATTCTATCAACTAATGTGCTGCTTATTGGATTGTAGGAAATGGATTTTTTAGATATCGAAAAATAAACGAATAATATCGTGTTAATTTGAGCGTACAAAAAAGTTTACCTTATTTTCAAGTATTTTATTTATTAAAGTGTATCTAATGGGCAATGTGCAGATAATCTAAATAATTTGTAAATTACCTACTTAACTTGAGAAATGAAAATATTTTTCTGGCTCTTTAAACTTTTAACTATCATGCCCGCACTGGTGTTCCAATGTCACACCCGAGTATTGTGTTACTCTGGGATTTTTTTTCAGTGTATCATATTGCTTATACCCGAATATATATCGGTAGAAGTTTATTTCTGCTTCATCTCTTTGTCAAACCCGAATCTATCTCGGGAAAAGGTAATTTGGATGCAATTTAGAACAATAGATGGCAGCACTTAACTGAAGGTTTTAAAGGATAGAGGTTTATATTCAAAAAGTGCGGCATTTTTTTGTTGCAAAGTGGATCCAGTTCTTTGAAACGTTATATAGTTGATTTTTTTAAAATGAATAAATAATTTTTTTTTTCATTTTTAGAAAATGATGCTCCACTCGAAGCGAATTTTACCACTGCCACGTAGAGGGGCAGCCGTCTCAAGCAAATATGCAGTGGATACAAAACCTTAAAATTTTCATGCGTGTTATTCAAAATATCAATTTTTAACTACTAAGTATATTTTATTTTGCACTAAGCATTTAATTTTTGGAATAAAAAAATGTTACCAAATTACCGATTTATGTACCAAAATTAGCCGACCAGGTGGCCGAGTGGTTAGCGTGCCTGACTGCGGATTCGAATGGTTGCGGGTTCGAATCCCGCTCAGGGCATGGATGTCTCTTTCTCTGTGTTCTATGTCCTTTCTCCTGTGTGATTTGTGAATGTAACCCGCCCTATAAACAGGTTTGTGGATGTATGACGTGGGCGACGCTTCCTCACCGCCGTGGCTTAGCCATAGGTGCCCACTGGATAACGATAAGAGAGTAGCAATGGGAAAAGACCCAAGTGCCTGCCAGTAACCGAAAAAAAAGTTTACCAAAGTCATCAAAATTACTTGACAGTTAAAAGGTTAATGGATCACTCTAATTAATCTGCTCATTAGATAACTTTTAGAATATCTTATTTCTATATTTTAGAGGAAATATTTACTTTTGGCAATGATTTTTACACAGAAAATCTTAGTAAAAAGAATTTAAAAAGAAAAACAAACAAAAAAAAATAATAATGGTAAAAAACAAAATAATAAAACAAAAAATTTGAAATAAATAGATTCAAATTTTTTGTCTAATGTTTGTTTAGACCAGGATAATGAATGTTTAGACCAGGATAAATTATTACAAAATTACGATTTATTTATAAAAAATTTAAAATAGAATGCAAACATTAAACTTCTTATTCTTTTATTTATGCTAGTTCTTGGCGCATGCGCGTCAAAAAGTCCCGACGCTCTCGCCAACTCTGAGCCAGACAGCTTTTAACTGCCTTTGAAGGAAGTGAGCAATTAAAAACATTCCGAAGCTCACAATTTAAATAATTACTTACAAATTGTAAATACTACATAATAAAATTAAAAAGAAGCAATGGCCGCTGATCCGTCATTGAAACATTAAATTATATTTACTTCAAAAATATGAAAGCACAATGCAGAAAAAAAAGGAAGGAAAAAAAAACGGACCATTTCGACTAATTTTTTATGTGATGATCGGATATTCACGTTCTAGGATTCAATCTTATTGGTTCGAAGGTTTGGCTTCAAATATGCTAATTAATTAGTGCGGACGATATTTTAAGTTACAAAATCAAACAAAAAAAAACGTATTTTCTCTAAATAAACATACCTTTTTTCTCCCAAAGGATTAGGATTTCTGATCCTCAAAATATAGGGTAATATTAATTTTACTCTTACTTACTACAGGGATCCCCTATTATTAATTTCACTTTTTGCATATTTCAACTGCATATATCATTTTGCATATTTCATCTTAGAGATGCATATTTCATATGCATCTCTAAGACTTTTTAAGCGAAACATTTTTGCACACAATTTTAAAATTCCTTTATTCAAAATAGATAAAGTATAATTCAATGGAAAAAATATCTTTTAGTAAATATATATTTATTTATATTATTTTATTTAATAATAATCTAAAAAAATATTAATTGTAAGGACTTTTTAGATCATTTCAAATATTGTAACTCTGCATAGTGAAATACAAAATATGAGCAAAGTCGGTCGAATATTTCCGGAGAAATCAAATTCTAACTATAAGACTATTCTAAAATTTGATTTCACGGGAACTATTTGACTTAAATTTCATTTCATTTTTTTTTTTTTTTTTTTTTTTTTTTTTTTTTTTTTTTTTTTTTTTTTTTTTTTTTTTGGCCTTGTAAAATTACTTTCTTTAAAATGATGTCAAAAGTTTTATACCTTACAATTTAAATTTTTTTCGACTATTTTTAAATTAAATAACAAAAAATAAAAAAAGTATTTACTTAAAGTTATTTTATTGCATGGAATTGTACTTTCTCGAGCTAATCCTATACTGAAAACAGAAAACCAATCTGATTCTTCTAACAATCTGCGAGAACTAGAATTGTGATTAAAAAAAATTTTGTTTGCTTGTTTAAGTGATCAAATTTTAAAACTTGGTGTCTTCTGAAAGCATAATTTGATGCTCTGAAACCTTCATATTTAAAATATTTATTTGGAGTAACATTTACAGTTCACGAATGCTTGGAAAGTGAAGACAACGTTTTTTTTCTCCTCTAGGGCAGTGTTTCCCAAAGTGTGGTACGCATACCCCCAGGGGTACTGGAACAAATTAGCGTCGGTACGCGTTCTCATGTGAATTATCTTGCAAAAAACGAAAATTAAAAGAAAAAAAAAATTTTTTTTTTCAAACAAATCCAGCCATGAAAATTTACGATTACATATTTTTCTATTGGCTATTTTTTGCAGAGTTAACAGTTAATAATTAGTGGTGTCAGGAGCCAGTTGAGATTTTTAACTTTTGTGCAATTTTTTTATAGTAAAAAATACATTTTTTTTAATTAGTGGTACTCAGCGTTACGAAAAATTTAGAAAGGGTATGCAAAAGTCCTAAGTTTGGGAAACACTGACCTAGGGCAAAGCGAAAAATATTGCTAATTCTTGATTGCTGATTTTGAGTAAACCTCTCAAACAAAATTAATGCTTTTAAGAATAACATTCAATAATCATCATATAATAATAAAATTATATATCCCCCCCCCCAAAAAAAAGGAAGAAAGGAATTGTCGTAAGTAGAAGTCTATACTCTTCATAAACATACAATTTTTATATCTTTGATACAAAAATGCATCAAATTATATTATATTATTATTCTTTATTAAAATATTTCATTTGATACATTTTGACGTTGACTTAGAAATTTGCCGTAAATACCGAACTTCTCACAGTATGCCGCACTCGTTATATCAAACTTTTTCTGTAGTTTCTTTTATTATTTTGAATTTTATCTATTATTTTCATTTATTATTTATTGTTGCCAATTTTTTATAGATAATTTTTATTATTTTTCATAAATAAAATCTTACACTAGATGAAAGTATTGAAACGGCTATTACGGTCTCTCAATATTAATGCAACTTGTTTCATTATTGCTTCAATCTTCCTTTACTATTTATTTATTTTTATTCATTTTTTACTTATTTCTTTTTCACTTTTCGTTAATAAAATGTTGCACTTGATAATAGTATTGGAACCGGTTCTATTACAGCCTCTCAAACTAATGCAACCTGTTTCAACTGCTTCCTCGAATGATTAAGTATGGGATAACCAATTATAAATTATTTTGAACCGAAATGAGCGAGTAAATCTTTCCCTATTCCTCCATAATTATCGAGAAACTTATGTCATCTATTTAGATTATCCTAAAATATGACGAAGATTATATCGACATTTTCCTTGAATTTTACACTTTTTGTTCAAAATAATTTGGAAAGCAAGCTTTACCAAATTAACTGCTAAATTCTTTTTATCAGTACTTCAATGATAGTTTTCAAGTACCGTTCCATATTAAAATTGTATTTTTTAAGATGCATTTTATAAAATGTATAACTATATCTTATAAAATGTAATTATTATATTTAATAAAATATAATAATTATAATAGATATGTCATTATTACATTTCATGAAGCGTAATTTAATAAATGAAAATATTATAAAATGTAAATGTAAACTGAACTACTTCTGTTATTCTACAGATTATCTAGGTCAGCGGTTCCTAATTTCTTTCAGCTGTGGGACCGTAAACGATTGAACTTTTTTCAGCGAAACGCCGACATAATAAATAACGAAGTATGTGAACACAAAATGAAATAAAATATATAAAAACAATTGTGAACATACGTCTTTTATTTTGAAAACATTTAAAAAGAATGGAATTTTTCATCAATAATCTTAAATTAGGTTTCATATCGGAGAGTTAATCCACACTTTTAGCGCTGTATCTTGTTTGGCTTTAAATTTGTTTGTGAGGTAATATAACAGCGAAATAAAATAAGCTAATCAGCGAAATCATAAGCGAAAATGAAACAAGCCATATTATGTACTTGGTTGAAAAGGAAGCTAAAAGAACTGTTATAAACTTTAAAAACGGTTGACAGTGAAACATATTTCTCTCTTAACGAATTTAATTATTTTATTTTTATTTGAAAAGCATGATGGGAATAATTAATACAAATTTTCATAAATGCAGATTCCTTGCATAATATATTCAAGACATTGTAATAAGAAAAATATTTTTTTTAAACAAACAATTTTACTATTTATTCTTTATTGGAATTTCACTTTAAATGATTTCATAAAGACATCCAAAAAAATCAATAAGTAATAGATTATTAATTAGATCTAAATATAAATAAGGTTTCAAAAATCATTACTGTGGAAACTCATTTACCTTTCCACAGAACCCTATAGTTTCGCGGCACACCATTTGAGAACCAACCACTTATCTATGTAATGTGCTCTAGAGTGATCCGTTAAAGTACCGAAAAGTGTTTCATTTTATAAACTGATTTGGTAATCCGCGAATTTCCTAGATAATTTGCACATTAATTAATAGCCATTTGTTAAAATGAAAAAAATATCTATGCTAGAGCAGCAACAACCTTCCTGTTCAATCTCATTAACACTATGTTATTTGTTTATTTTTCGATATCCAAAGAATCAAGTTGATTCATTTAAACAATAAGCAAATTAGTTGATAGAATCAATAGCGTCAATCAATTGAAAAAAATGTAAAACAAAGAATCAAATGGTTTTAAATATTATTGCGTTTTAATAAAATGAGGAAAAGAGCAAAACAAGCTTTTGAACCGTTAATGAACACATTATCTAGATAATAGGGGGATAACTCTCGATTCCGCTCTTTATTCTAAAAAATCCGGAGATTAGCAAGGTAATTTGTACAATAACGGCTTTTGAGTGATTTGCAGGAACACATAATCAGTTAATAATAATGAAACATATAGATACTTATGAGCAATTTTAAATGTCATTTACTTTGGCATTTAATTCCAGATTTAAAAACTAATTGCAAATCCTGGAAATTGGGTGTTAATTGGGAAAATTTTTCTGGAATTTAAATAACTACTTTAATTTATTAGTTTTACTCAGTGGTCGGAAGAAGAGTGCTATAAGTAGCGAAACTACTACAGTCGCTACTTTTTACCGTAATTTCTAGTGCATTGAGCTACTTTTTAAAAAAAAGTAGTGAGTAATGCGATACAAAAATTTGTTGCTTTTAATTCCAGATTTAAAAACTAATTGCAAGTCCTGGAAATTGGGTGTTAATTGGGAACATTTTTCTGAAATTTAAATAACTACTTTATTTTATTAGTTTTACTCAATGGTCGGAAGAAGAGTGCTATAAGTAGCGAAACTACTGCAGTCGCTACTTTTTACCGTAATTTGTAGTGCAGTGAGCTACTTTTTAAAAAAAAGTAGTGAGTAATGCGATACAAAAATTTGTTGCTTTTAATTCCAGATTTAAAAACTAATTGCAAGTCCTGGAAATTGGGTGTTAATTGGGAACATTTTTCTGAAATTTAAATAACTACTTNGAAGCCATTTGAAGGTGGGATTAATGTATTGACATTTAAAAAAATGAAATAGCAATTTTTTTTGTTAAAATTTTTTAATAAATTTTAAAAAAATTTTTGCATAGAGAAAAAAGTAAAATTATTTGTTCATTCTTCGTCATTTTAGTTTTACCATATATTTCTATACTCACAAAAAAAATCAAGCAAATATTATGTAAACTTTTTCCAGAAGCTTGCGCGCAAATAAAAACAGAAAAATTTTATTGAATTAAAATTTCAATTAATTAAGAAATTTCTTAATTTTTGAAAAAAATTTTTGCATTGTTTTCAAAATGTAGACTATGTATAGTGTCATATTTCAAAATTTGGTATTTTTAGAATAATTATTATAAAATTGGCAGATGATTGAAAATTGCTCGTTTTCTCTCATTTTTTACCTATTAAAAGGTATGTGAGGCCTTAAATAACTTTTAACTACTTTAATTTATTAGTTTTACTCAATGGTCGGGAGAAGAGCGCTATAAGTAGCGAAACTACTGCAGTCGCTACTTTTTACCGTAATTTGTAGTGCAGTGAGCTACTTTTTTAAAAAAGTAATGCAGTGAGTAATGCGATACAAAAAAATAGTATTTTGAAGCGGTTCTTGGCTACTATTTTTGACGATAGTTAAATAAAAAAAGAGAAGTTTAAACGCAAAAAAAATTTCGAACGTGATTGGATCTAATCCTTTGCGGGACCGTCAACGAACGCAATGAGAATGCCTCTGTGACCGAGCGTTAATAAGATCTACGTCAGATGCTCGGAAAAATAGGTGCGAAATCGGTCGAGTTGTTCCTGAGAAATCAAATTTTAAATATCTGACTTTTTTTAAATTCTGTTTCACGGGAACTATAAAGTACTTTTACAGAATTTAAAAAAAGTCAGATATTTAAAATTTGATTTCTATAAAGTACTATAAAGTACTTTTTTGTGTCTGATTTCCTAACTTAAAATATCATCTGCATTAATTAATTAGCGTATTTGCGATCACCCCTCAAACCATTAAGAATGAGTCCTAGAACGTGAAGTACCGATCATTAGATCAAAAATTATTCAGGGTGGTCCATTTTTTGTTTTTCCCTCTGTACTTCATTTTTTGGAGGATATAAAAAAGCATTGATCACTTAAATATTTGATAATTTCCTAGCATTTCTTAAATCACTGTCGAGAAAAAACATAGAGTTTGAAGGATTAAAAGAACAAATTCGTAAAAAATGCTTTAGAATGAAAAAAAACTATTTCATGTAAACGTGAATTAAAACTTAATATCTCCTCATATTTAAGCAAGACAGTTTTTTATTCAAAATCATTTTGAATATTGGCAAAAATTATGTTCTCCAGCTAAGTTTGTCTTCTAAAAGTCGCAAAGTAGTGACTACATTTCAAAAGTAGTTTTCCAAAGAAGTACCTAAAGAAGTGCTGTTTTAGCTGACATGCTTATTTTTGAATTTTCGTTTTGTTCTAATTTAAATTCTCCCATATTTATTAAATTTATTAACTACACTACCAATGGATTTTATTTTATATTTTACAACCGTCGTTGAACAGCCGACCCAATTTTTGGGTTTACGACTACTATTGTTTAACTCCGTAGCCTTGTAATTTTGAACCCTATCCAGAAGACAAGGGAACTCCTGGATCAAGCATTGGGAGAAATTAGCCTTCGTGGAGACCTTTTTGATGGAACTAACCCGCATTTGCGTCACATGGAAAGGAAGATCACGAGAACCTCCCACGGTTAGCCTGACGGCAAGGGGACTCTAACCCATGATCCGTCTACCACTGAGAATATTTCACGTCAGCGCTGTGGTCGGTGCTAGCCGGATGCAGAATTCGTATCAACCAGCCATCGCCAGAATCGATCCCCGGTTCACCTCATTCGAAGGCGAACGCACTATCCCCTGAGCCATCGCGGCTCACTATCAATGGATTATGCTTATTAATTATTTTAATACGCTTTTCTATAATTAACGGATAATGAGCTTTTAAAAACTAATGACTAGCTGAGAGACAGTGGCTCTGGACAGGTCATTATCATCCCATGGATTTTTGGGAAGGAAAACTCTATAGCAGAAGTAAACTCGGTAAATTCTAGAAAGGATTTCATCTTTTAAGATACCATTTTAACGTTTAGCGGTAAAATAGTGTTCGCGTACATACATAATCTCAGTACAAATGAACACACAATGGTTGCCACAAATATTTTAAATGATCAATGTTTATTTCACATTCGTTACCATTATTAAGACAATAATTAATCTTTCTGTGATAAGAATTCTAACACATCACTTATTGTAGTATTTACATACTATATTAGATTATTTTTTAAAAAAATATTCAATTTAATAACGATTTTTGTGCATTGTATTTATTAAATTTCAATTATTTCACGTAAAAATTAAAAAATTTATTAAAAAAATTACTACTAATCATATGTTTGAATTTATTTTAATGAAAAATATTTATTATTTTTATATTTTTTCAAAATTCCATGAATACCTCCTACCTTATATGTATGACTACTTTATAAAATAAAAACCAATTTAACGGAAAAATAAAAAATTCTGTTAAATGAATATTAAAAAGTTGTTTTTAGTAGTGTACTGTTTAATGCAGAAGTAATTGAAATAGTTTTATTGGAACATAGTTCAGATAAATAAAAATTAATATTTGCAAGAATTTTAGATTCGTATAATATATAAATTTGTTGCAATGGAGGTAAGAAAAGTGCTTCAAGCAATTATATGTTTGTTAAAATCATTTATATGATTTTAAATCAGTTTTACTAAATTAAAAAATCAGAAGACAACTTTAAATGTTCAAGAAAAGTCCCCCTGTTGATCAAGTAAAGTTGGTATTTACATGTACATTAAGTTTTATTAAAATAAACCCCATTACTTATCCAAGAGTGCATTTTAATATGACTTTTCCACACTAGCCCCCATGACATACGTCATATTAAAAGAGTGCATTTTAATATGACTTTTCCACACTAGTCCCCATGACATACGTCATATTAAAAAATATTATTAAAAAAGTATGCAACTAAATTAGCTTATGTAACACACAAAATGAATATAAATGTTCAAATTTTAATAATAGAGATGTTTAAAATGAGAGAGTTTCTTGAAAAATTTATGAAACAATGTCCCCATAAGTCCCCTATTCACTTTAATCTTTACTAATAATTGTTTTGAAAAGCATTTGCATTTATTTTAGCCATTTGTCATCCCTTCACAACAGTTACCCAATATACTGTTTAGTTTCTCCATATTTAGGGGTTACGAAAGTTATAATTTTTAGAAGTTAGAACTTTTGTCCTTAATTTACACGATTTAGAAAACTTTCATACAAGTAACCAAAGTTTTACAAAATTTAAATAATTTCTAAAAATTTAAATTTAAATATTCTTAAATCAAAAGATATTTTAAATCAAATTTTCGGCTTAAACAACCCCAAATGACGGTACTTTCTTTCAATTATTTGGAAACATTTTAAAAGCTTTATGACCACTATCACCCAGAATAATTAAAAGACATTCATGAAAAAAAAAAAATAGAACCAAATATTTTATTAAGTAGCACTTACGATACAGGAATGCTGTTTACGTTATTATTTTCCTAGTTTATACGAGCTCATTGAGACCAACTCTTCATTCGTGAATTTAAACAATATTTGATCTTGTAAAAAACAACTCTTAAAATATTTCGTTTAAAATACTGGTATGGCATTTGAGATTAACTTATTATAGAATGCTTATTATAAATTTAATAAATAGCTATACACAACGGTTGGAGAAATGCTCTTTCTTGATTTTATTTTTCCGAGTCAGATAAAGGTTCCTTCCTAGAGGAGAGGGTACACTGAGGAAGAGGAACCCTAATTGAGTGACAGAGTGAAAATACTAATCTAATAAAGCTAAATCTAATAAACTAATATCTAATAAATCTAATAAACTAATACTAATATCTAATAAAGCTGTTGCAAATATTTTCCGATATGGAACTCTAAATAATCAATCTTCTTCCGGTGGAACCCCGACTTTATGAATGAAGAATATAAAGAAAATTGTAATCTCCTCGCAAGATTCGAATCGAATATATATATATGGTGCGAAATCGGTCGAGTTGTTCATGAGAAATCAAATTTTAAATATATGACTTTCTTAAAATTCGATTTCACAGGAACGATTAAGTACGCTTTTATGTCTAATTTCGTAACATAATAANTGAGGTGAATTTTGTAAGTCCTAAACCCTAAACTGGGTCTGATGTTCAATACCAGATGTTTTAAAATAAAATAAATGGAAGTTTAAAGGAAGAAGGAAAATTTTTCACAGTTTTATTATTAATAAATAATCTTAAATTTCGTTTTATACCCGGCAGTTGAATTTGCAATCCTGGCACTAAATATAGTCTTGTTAGGAATTTTATTTTGTACATAAGTCTGAAAGGAAAAAAAAAGCGGAATTATGATTTACGTTGAAATAAAAACTAACAAAACAAAAACTGCTGTAAACGTAGAAAATAGTTTTTTAGGAAGCATATTTCTTTATCAACGAATTTTATTTTAATTATTTTACTTTGATTTGAAAAACATGATGGGAAATACGAACGCTACTTTTTTATAAATGCGTGTCTTTTTCATAATTTATTAAATACATTGGTGTTAGAAAAATTACAGATTTCTTAAAAAAATTGCCTTTTTTTTTCATTGACATTTTTTTTTCATTGACATTTTATTTTCAATAATTTCGTAAAGGCAACTGACATGCGTATTAAATAAAGGATTATGGATTGGATCTAAATGTAATTACAGGTTTCAAAAATGCTAAATAAAAAAAGTCCTAACTAGCAACTGGAACCTTTTTAACTCGTTCACGGAACCCTAGGTTTCCGGGGATCACTTTTTGGGAACCAATAATTTAATAGAATGGACATAGCAACACAAGAGTCATGAGATTCACAGTCAACAACTTAAGCTACTGTTAGGGATTTAGTTTAAACCATTTAAAGTTTATAATTTTTAAATAACATATTTGGTTATTCAAGATATAAAATGCGATTATAAATAAAAAAATATAAATACACAAATTATATTACTTACATAAAATCGTTTTGATTATGGTGTGTGATGGGAAAAAAAATTCTGCAATTAAATTAAACATACATATTTACTTTTGATATTGCCGTCTATTTCATATTATTTAATTAATCTTACAAAAAACATGCAACTGCAAAGGTGGTTATTATTTGCTTGAGGATCACATAACTTTATAAAAAATATTAAAAGTAAACTTTGCATCACTTTGAACTCGTGCTTGCATTTAACACAATGCATAATTAAAACCACAACAAAATTATTCAGATTTAATTACATTTATTTCACGTTAAATAAAATATTTCAACTTTGAAATGAAAATGATGATCACAAGAAGAAACAGCTATGTCTTAATATCTTATTATCATTTATAAACGTGTCTTAAGTTACTTATAAAAAAAAAAATTTTTCTTTAAAACATGTTTTTTTTTCTTTAAAAAAAACTGTAACTGCAAATTACATGTTTTTTAAAGAAACACGTAATTGCAGTTACATGTTTTTATCCAAAACATGTAGCTGCAAAGGCGGTTCTTATTTGGGTGAGTATCACATTACTTTATAAAAAAAATAAAAGTAAACTTTGCATCACTTTGAACTCGTGCTTGCATTTAATACAATGCATAATTAAAACCACAACAAAATTATTCAGATTTAATTACATTTATAATAAAATATCTCCACATTTAAAAAAAATGATGATCACAAGAAGAAACAGCTATGTTTAAATATCTTAGTATCATTTATAAACTTGTATTAAATACTTATGAGAAAAAAAAGTTTTTCAATAAAACATGTTTTTTTTTAAGAATACGTGTTTCTTTAAAAAAAAAAGTTTTTTTTTTTTTTTTTTAATTTCTATTTTTTACTACGAAATTTGTTATTTTCAATTTGAAGGCTACTTAAGCATAAATCAGAAGTCAACATAATCGTATTTTTCCAAGTTTTAACATCTAAAAACTATATTCGTCGTTAAAAAATTGAAGACGAACTTAAAATGAAATTGCTCAGTGAATATAGACTTACCTTCAAGAAGCAGAGTTGCGTCTAGGGTTTGTTGTGACATCTAATAAGAAGCATAGTAGGTCAACAGGTCTTTCCTTGCATTGTCCTTCCTTAGACGAATGCAGGTTATAGGTACGAAAGATGTTCATGATCAGAGTAATTGATAACATCAGCGCCATCTATATACACTAAACTGACGTACGTGGAACAATCATTATACAATACACGTTTATTTTAATGAAGGAAGTAAAACAGAAATCTATTCCAGGAGAATTAGTGTTAGAAAGCTCGTTCTGACCGAGCTGTTTCTGTTCGTAAAATAGCTGGAGGAACTTGGTTATGATTATAAAAATATAATATTCTATAAAATAATTCTGATCACTCAAAAAGAATTGGAAAAAAAATCAGGTTAATAAGTTGAAGCGATCTTAATTTAAAAATACTATTCTTCTAATCCTTTGACGCACACGGGACACCTGTGTTCTATCTATATTTTTTTTATTTTTTTTTCTGATGCTGCAATTACAAGTAATATTATATTTTGGTATTTCTTAATTATAAAAAACAGTCTAATAGTTATTAAAAAAATCTGTTATATTATCGAAATTATATTTGTATTAAAATATAATATCAAAAAAAAAAGGTTTTTCCATCCATATTCAAAAATTTATCAATAATTGATTTCCTAATTTAAAGACTTCAACGATGAATAACTGTTTCTCTTAGATTTAAATAAATGCAAATTTGAAAAAATATTGTTTGGAGGATTTTAGCTTTGACGCAGAAAAAAGACATACGTGTCTCACTTTGTATTTCAAAACCATAAATTATTAAAATGCTAAATATAATATTTTTCACTTATTTTGACCTAAATTAATACAAAATATTGAAGAAAAAAAGCATGAAAATATGTTTAATAAAATGTTTTCGTCAAGGGTGAAGGTTGCGCTCCAGAATGGGTGACCAGTTAAAGTTTCTCAACCGAAGTGTTTATTTCGAAGTTAAAATACTCCATAAATATTCATTATTAATTGCGCAAAATTAAATATATTATGGAGTTTTGTAATTCATAATAGCAGTACTTGAATATAAAAAAACTAGGGAGTTGTAATGAATTAAAAACATAAGAGGAATAATTACAAATAATATGCATATATATATTATTATTAAGTCATTAGTCATATGTCTGTAATTTTCCTATGTTCTATCTTCATTTTGAACTTTTATATATATATATATATATATATTATATAAAAACTTAAAATATTGTTGCAAAAACTATAAATAAACAAGATAGTAATTCAAAATAAGCATGTTTAAATGAAAAATCTTAATAAATACTTTTTTTTAAAAACATGAATTTCAACTGGTGCCTCTATTGTATGGAAATTCGTTATGTTTCCCAGCGGATTAACTCTGAAATGCATTTTACTAGTGAAGAAGGAAGCGTGTTGTTGTTGATTAATGCAAGATGCCTGTGTAGATAAAATTGTTTCCACTATCTCCACTTTCTAATGTTCTCTTGTTTTTAGGCTATCTTCATCTATTGGTCATTAGAGTTATAGCACTGTTCATTATTAAGTCATTACAGTTATCATTTTTTGTTCAGCTAATTATACGTTTACTAAAGATTCATACTCAAACAAACAATAAAGATTTCGACCAATAGTAGAACTAACTAGTCTCTTTCCTTTCGATAACCCTTTCGATCTGCTCTCGGGGGTAAGACCAGGTACCCCCTTGATGCTGGGCCTTCGAAAGCTGCGGTGCAGCAGAAGAATATCCAAGGATGAACGAAGGTTTTTCCGGATCCCTAAAAAAATTATTTCGGACTTACTTTCATATTCTGTAGAACTTTTGAGACGCTTAATACAAAGAATAAGTTTCAATATAAATATTAGAAGCCTTCTTCATTTTTCTTTTAAAAAAAATTAAGAAGCGCTACTTTCTTTGTAAGTAATTTTTAATTATTAAGGAATTTTGAACAGGCCTTCAGTAGTCCCTCCCCTCCTTGAGTACAGCCTTGACATAATTTTCTCACATTGTCTGATAAAATAGAAATATCTGCTACTTTTTCACTGAAATTTTATTATTTTTAATTTTTCCATAGAGTTAACAAGTGTACTAATGGGGTGAAACCGGATGATTTGAAATTTTACAAGAAAAAATCATTTATTTAAAAAAGTAATACATCAATACCTTTTCACGTATGATATAATGTAAACACAACTAATGTACAGTGTGCAAAATAAAAAAGATATCACTCTGAATAACTTTTGTTCTAATGATCCGATTCTCATGTACTAAGTGTCAATCTTAATGGTTTGCTGGGGTAACTTCAAATGTGCTAATTAATTAGTACTAACTGTTAATTAAATTACGGAATCACACCCAAAAACGTACTATCTCTGAATAAAAAATAAAAAAAATTTATTCAGATTCCTGACCCTCAAAGTAGACATAGTTTCGAAAATATTGGGCTATAAATTTGGGTGCTAGGAAACTATATATATTTGGCGTAGTCCCCAAAAAACAGTCAAATAATATCGCCATAAGCAGGAGCACAATTTAAGATGACCTTAAACGAATTATGTGATCAACAAGAGAGAAATACTTAGAGTTTCTCCGTTGCTAAGCAACCAAGTTGACATAATAAAAAATAATAAAATAAAAATTTAATCTTTTTCCTTCATCGTTTTCAGTTAGCTCGGGAAAGCTTATTTTTTAGTATTTAATAAAAAAATATCTCGAAGTTTCTAGGCAACAGACACTTTTTTTAGGGGCTGATTTCTGACAAAAACTCAATTTTTATTTTCTTTTTGCTCTTTTTTGATAGTAAAATTAGAATTGATTAAAAAATATTCATGATTTTTCCAAGATTTTAGAATTTGAACACAAAAACTTTTCATGTGACATTATTTGTGTTTCTTTGCGTTTTTATAACTTTTTTAAGTTACTAGATTTTGTACTAAAACCAAATTTATCCAAAATTCCTTTTAATTCCATACAAAGTTGTGGGGCAAATCGTCTTTACACCTTTGATCGAATCTTCCAAGCAAGAAAGGTTTCGCGGGAAAAAAATGTAGGGTATCTGGAAGAGATTATAACTATTATACACATTCACGAAGTTATATATAATTCGCGATATTTCTTTTTTTCTATAATTGAAAAAATAATGAATTGTAATTGGTATTTTAAAAACAATGATCTATGTATGTTTAAGAATATTATATGATTCATCATTCAAAAAATTACTTCATTCTGTAAGTATATGAGTTACATAGTTTTCTTTGGATAAAAATAATTTGCTATAGCATCCTGATGTTTCTATACATTCTGAACCGATTTTCGCAAAATGTAAAATTCATAAAATGTCGCTCAACATGTTCCTCAATTATGATCATCTACGTCAGCGGTCGCCAAAGTGGTCTATAGACCCCCAGGGGTCTATTTAGCATAAGCGGGGGTCGATCTGAGCCAGGGGGACGAATGGGGGTCGATCCGAACCGGAAGGGTCGATTAGTCGAAGGATTATCAGTATTTTTCAGATATATGACAATTAGAAATAAAAGAAGAAGACTTGGAAATATATACAGGCAATCTTCAAATATTGAGCGACGATTTTAAACTGCGTTTTGTTGATTTGGAAAACATTGACATCCCTGATTGGATTATTGTGCCATTTTCTGCTCAAATTGAAAACGTGGACATCAACCTGCAAGATGAGCTTGCTGAATTATTATGGGGATTTGAAGCAAAGACGCTTTTTAAAAAATTAAATAAGCAAATTTTGGACAAATATAAATATAATGCAAAAATATGTAAGACTTTACGAAATAGCTCAGCCATTTATGATAGCATTTCCAAGTTCGTACATGGTTGAAGCCAGTTTCAGTCACGTAAATTCAATCTTAACTAAGTACAGAAATAAATTAAATGTGGAGTTTCGAGGGGATTTAAGATTAAAATTGACCAATTTTGAACCCAATATAACGAACCTTGCAGAAAAAAAAACACCAGGCACACCCATGTCATTGATTAAGAAACAATAAATCCGTAGTTACTTTAATTATTATTTCTACTTACCTACTTACTTATAATTACTTATTATTTCATAAATATTAAGGTATTTATATTTCAACATTAATATATTTTTCATAAAACTATTGTTACACTATGTACTATTACTTTAATAAATGTTTAAAATCATAAAATAAATGTACAAACACAGAATCTAATAGAGTTTTATTTTAATTAACAGAAAATTACTTTTATGGGGGTCGATGGAGATTTCGAAAAATTATGTAGGGGTCCATGATCCAAAAAGTTTGGCAACCCCTGATCTACGTGTATCATCAAATATCGATACTACAATTTCGGTTGCTTAATTCTTTTTATTATAAACTTACTTTACGATTCTCGCCATCAATGCAAACATATATCTGATGCGATAGATTTTAAACAGAGCTTATAAGGTCCTTAAAAAACTGAAATAGTGGTTGCAAAACCACGAAGATAAATGGTTTTCATTAGATTTATTTACATCGCATGATTCAATGGTCAATTTCAGTAACCCTAAATATCTGGTAACAAAATCTTAAGTTTTAAAATTTTAATTTTATAGTTAAAGATAACTTTAAAATGACAATATTGATGTCACAGTACGTCAAAGATCGCATGAACCCTGTTAAAATATTAAAACACAGATGTTTGCTTTTACGAGCATAAGAAAATTAAATTTTAAGTTATTAGGATTATTTTTTGATGTTTGAAACTGAATTATTTTAAACTAGCAGTTGCCTGCACCTCTACCCGCGTATGTTTTTATTTTCTCTGCGTGTAAGGTTTTATTTTGCAACAAAAAAGTAATTTTCCGCTGTAAATTGTAGCCTAACCTGTGTCAACTCTTTAGCTAACAAGACTTCTAACTTAATCTACGCACAAGATCACGGAGATTCGCTGCATAGTTTTTACGTGAAAACGTAATTAACAGACCGACAATACACTACTACGGTTTTGTATACAAACTTACTTCCGCAATTATAATATTAGTAGTGGAGTACGTGTTTTACAGTGGAATTATTTTATTCCATTTACATATTAATCAAATTAGTTTGAATTTAATTAATAAATCTAAGAATTAACTTCACACTTCACTTCACTACTGTTAGGAATTTAAACCTTTCATAGTGAGTAGCACTATAACAGCTATCAAAGAAACATTTGAAATTGATGAATTTACAAGAAATCAATAGCAGGAAAGCAGGGGGTCTATCCACAACGGAAAAACATGGCAAGGGGTCTGCGAGACAAAAAAGTTCAGGAAACACTGCTTTAGAGCATATTTCGATGGAGTTTATTTTTTGCTTACAATTACTGAAGTTATATGATATAATCCATACATAGTATGATGGTGAACGGAGCTTTTCCCCGCCTTTTCCCTCCCTGCTCTCTACAAAATAAAGGAATCAGTTTAAATAAATATTAGTTTAATTGTTCCTATCTATTTCAAGTAAACGAAAAAAATGTTTTGTGAAAAAACGATTTCAATTCTGGGGTTAATGAAATCATTAAAACGGTTCAATTGAGCATCAATAAAATATTAACATGCTTGTCTCCTTACGGAAAAATTTAAGAAAATGTTTTATTTATAATTTCTCAAAAGAAGAAAAAATAAGCTAAAACTATTTCATGAACATACAAATTACAGCTCTAAAATAAGTTGTATTCCAAAACTTACTTTAGTATTAAGGAATTATTTATTTTGGCATTAACACTAGAAAGACTAAAGTACTTATATGGCCCAAAAGCTGTCAAAATGACTGGATTGTAAAAGAATAACAAATGTATAAAAAATTTGCTTAAAGTTAATTTTTAATATTTTTTATATTATTTACAGTTATATAACAAGCTATTAGTAAATATTAACAATAAAAAAATTATATGTTGTACAAAAATCACAAAATTCTAGAAAATTGTGTCATCATTGTTTTTCTAATTGAAATTAAAAAGCAGTCAAAATGACTTCCTTAGGCAATCTCGTGGTAAAAATATCCTAAAGTTAGAAAAAGAACAATTTTTTGAGATGATGATTCTAAAAACAACACGATTTTGGAATCTTTTACAATTTTCCATTTTTAGTGCTTGCTATTTAACAAAATAAAGTATATCAAACATTTCTCTGATATAACAAAAAAAAAAGTATAAATAAATAAAAAAAGTAGCCAATCTAGAGCGTATAATATTACTACGTTTCAAATTAATTTTTTGGTACCATATATCAGTATGTATTGCATTATTACAAGGTTTTATATTACTAAATGATTCGTCAGGTTCCAAAGGATTTATTTATAATGTACAAAGATGGGTGATAGGCGGAAAAATTCATACACCGAACAAATGCTTAATGTACACCGAAGAGCCATTACATTATGACCACCCTGCTAATAACATGTAGGACCACCTTTAGCCCTCAAAACTGCTAGCACTCGCCTTTGCATTGATTCCACAAGGTGCTGATAGGTAGTCTGAGGTATCTGGTACCAAGCGCTCACCAACTGGTCCTGCAATTCCCTCTCATTGCGAGGGGGTAGCATGGCAGCACGAATTTGGTTTTACAAGTAGGACCACAAATGCTCTATTGGATTAAAGTCAGGTGAATTCGGGTGCCAAGACATGACTTGAAAGTCACTGGAATATTCCTTAACGATTCGACCCTTTTGACATGGTGCATTATCCTGTTGGTAAACACCATCCCCCGCAGGAAAAACTGTTGCCATGAATGGGTGAACATGGTCTGCAACTATGTTCAAGTAGCTTACAGACGTCAGGGATTGTTCTATGAGGATTATGGGTCCTAATGTGCCCCATGAAAACATTGTTCCTGGGCGAGAAACCATGAAAACCTGAGCGAGCCAATTGTTATAGATGGAGGGTGGTCATAATGTAATGGCTCTTCGGTGTATATACAGCATAATGTCAACTTGCACACATTCCTATAGAATTTCAGTTCCCCACACATGCAGCAAGAGTAATGCGTTACTTCATCAGTGTTTGCATATGGGTACTTCGTCCTTCCCAAATCTCACAAGCAGATATCACATGGTGTGAGATCTGACCCCTTCCTATCTAGTAATGAAGACTAAGTTAGAGTATTTTCTGAACATTTGTATAAGGTGGCAACAAAATACTGTTACAAATATGGAATTATATTACCTATAGATATTAAATAGAAAATGATGAATACACAAGCAGGATGAACACTATAAATGGGAATTTATTAAAAAAAAATGTTTATTTGAATCCGCCACCGTTTTTATCGATTACTAAAGATAATCTCTTACGCCATTGTCCGATGACTGCACGAATCATTTTAAGAGGTAATTTGCCCCATTCACGAAATAAAGAAGCTCTGTCCAAACCAAAGAATATATAATGCCTCACTTCTTTGTCCAAACTTCTGCGCTGCTTAGCATTAATTTTAGATTGTAGAATTCCACAAACACAATAGTCTAAACGATTTAGATCCGGTAAAGGCAGGGGCATATCTTCTTGATAAACTTCGGGAAATTGACATGAAACCAAGCCTGTGTTGTTTTCAACACTTCCTTTTTGTAACATTCAACATTGATATTTACTCCTTTATCGATGCATTTCTGAAGAAATGTTCCTTTATTTGACATTGTAGCCCAACCATTGCAGAATGTTTGTTCTGAAAACGTCGTGCAGTTGGAACATTTTCATGTTTAATATCGGAGGTTGCTGCATGTATAACATTATTTTTATCATTATAACTTTGTTCTGGGCATAATATTTTCTCATCAGAAACGATTATTCTGTCAACACTTCTGCTACCGTGCCGGTTCAGGATTTTCTTACATATTTGTAACCTTTTTTAATTTTTGTGCAGTTGTCAAACCTTGAACTTTTCTTTGGCTATAAAGGCAAAAACCCAGGTCTTCATTTAATATAACTCGTGCAGTTTTCCGATCCACGTTCTTTTCTACAGCCATTTAATTGGCAGAACCTTGTGGATCTCTTTGTATCGTTTCCCGAATTCTTTTAATGCGCTCTTTTGTACGAACTGAGCCAGACGAATGTAAAGACGACCAGGCCTTGGTCGATCGTTACAGCTATCAGTATCCAATAATCAATTTATAGTTCTATTAAACCCAAGAGATTTCAATTGCTTAAAGATGCTAATAGCAGAAAATTCACGATCGAAAAGCTGTTTAACCATCAACCTTTTCAAATTCAACTTTAAAACCGATACTAAATATTTTATAACCGTCATTGAACAGCCGACCCAATTTTGTGGGTTAACGACAAGTAATGTTCAACTCCGTAGCCTTGAAATTTTAAACCCAATCCAGAGAACTCCTGGATCGAGTATTGGGAGAAATTTGCCTTCATGGAGGACTTTTTAATGGAGCTAACCCGCATTTGAGTTACATGGAGAGAAAGACCACGAGAACCTCTCACGGTTGACCTGACAAGGAGAATCTAACCCATGATCAGCCTACCAGTGAGGATATTTCACGTCAGCACTGTGGTCGGTGCAAGCCGGATGCGGAATTCGTATCGACTGGGATTCGAACCCGGTTCGGCCCATTGGATGGCGAACGCTCTATCCCCTGAGCCACCGCGGCTCACACTAAATACTTTGCCAGAAACTATTACTATATTTAGTTTGTAGTTGATCTGCGGAACACAGTTATTTCTGATTATCAGATTTTTGTGCAATTAATAACCTTCAACTACAGAAATGTTAGGGAAAATAATAATGTACCAATTTTGCCTTTTCTGATAGATGTAAATTAATTTTATGACACTAGTTTAAACTCAATATGCATAAATTATGCTTCCTACAATAGTCTAAGAAAGAGCTTTTAAATATTCAATGTTTGATATAAAATTAATCACAAAATTAAGGAGAGAGAAAATTTTATTTAAAAGAATTAAAAGTTTTTTAGGCAATTTTATGTTCGAAAAAAAAAAGACACGTTAAATTTATAATAATTCAGACCAACTAAATTTCATAAGGATTTTATTTATTGAGAAATCATACCTCATTCTATATAACATTGAATTGTATTCTATGTTGTTTGAAGAATTATATTAAGGTTTAAAATAAAACATGCATCATCTTGTACATATTGAGTGAAAGACTGAGTCATCTTACACAAAATGACTATATATAAGTCATAGGAGTTTCGTTAAACGATTTACTTTTAGTGTCAAAGCTGAAAATGAACAATAACTGTTTGAATACTTTAAATGAAGTCATGTATAGTGCGCCAAATAAGAAACGGGCCAGCCTGAATAACTTTTTATCCCAATTTCCGGATCTTTACGTTCTAGGACTTAATCTTAACACTAGAAAGACTGAAACTTAGTATATTGCTCAAAAGAAGTTAAAATGACTGGATTGTAAAAGAACAACTAATGTGTTGAAAAATTTGTTTAAAATTAATTTTTAATATTTTTTACACAGTTATATAACAAGTTATTAGTAAATATTAACAATAAAAAAATTGTATGTTGTACAAAAAGTCACAAAATTCTAAGAAATTGAGTCATTGTATACACCATTGTTTTCCTAATTGAAATTAAAAAGCAATCAAAATGACTTCCTTAGGCAAATCTAGTGTTAAAGGTTCGTAGGGGGTGACTTCAAATGTGCTAATTAATTAGTGCAGACGATATTTTAAATTGCGAAATCAGACACCTTTTTTTTACCGACGGATTCGGATTTCTGACGTCAAAAAAAAAATTGAATTGTAACATACAATTTTTTTTACATCATAATAAAAAATTTAATTTTTCATGGCAAATTACAAGATCTGAGATTAATCGGACGAATAGTTCCTGAGAATTCGAATTTGAAAAAAACACGGCTTCTTTAAAATTCGATTTCTCAGGAACTATTCGACCGATTATTTCGTAATGCAAAATTACATTCTTTAAAATGATATAAAAAACTATATACCTTACAATTGAACATTCTTGCGATTATCATTAAATAAAATAATAAAAAATATATATAATACTTCCTAAAAGTTATTTTTTTGCATGGTATTTAATGAATTCTATAATTGTGTGCAATTTTTTTTTTATTTTTAAATTCGCTTAAAAAGTTCTCGAGATGTGGTGAAAAAAAGTAAAATTAATATTACGGGGTCCAAATTTGTGACCGCTCTCCAGGGCAAACTACTGGGAGACTTTTGGGGGTCAGAAATCCGAATTTGTCGAAAAAAAGGTACCTATGTTTACTCAGAGAAAGAACGTTTTTGTGTCCAATTTCGTAACTTAAAATATCGTCTGCACTAGTTAATTAACATATTTCACGTCACCCCTTCGATTCCATTAAGATTGAGTCCTAGAACGATCGTTAGATCAATAGTTATTGAGGGTGATCTGATTTTTATTTTGCGCAATGTACATTGAATAATAAAGTAACAAAAATTTACATAATTTTCTTCATTGGAAAAATTCAGGTAATGGCTGCTCTCCATTTGTTGAAATTTAACATCATAAATTAAAGAAATGGATAACAAACCTCAAATTGAATATTATATTTTTACTATATATTCACTGATTGCAATATTTCTAATGTTATACCAACTTTCTAAATTTTATTTTTGGCGCACCAATGAATCTAATACAGTCAGTCTAGTAGGAAAACTCTGCCTTTTTAATTTAAGTGTCAGCTCTGAATTAGAAACAACTTTTAAATTATTGATGTAGAACAATTTTTTAATACAAAAAAATGGCGTATTTCATTAATACTTAAACTAGAAATTAAACAATTGAGATTTCTTTAAAAACAATCTAAATTTATATTACGAGGGAAAATCTTATTTTAGTCTATACAACAT
This sequence comes from Parasteatoda tepidariorum, assembly GCF_043381705.1. NCBI lineage: Eukaryota > Metazoa > Arthropoda > Arachnida > Araneae > Theridiidae > Parasteatoda > Parasteatoda tepidariorum. The sequence continues at coordinate 96,593,237 of NC_092204.1, read as the reverse complement.
TAACATATTAGCTTTGCCATATCTTTAAATCACGCAAATCTACAAAAGGCAAGGCTTAATCTCTTGTTGTGAACTTATTAAAGGCTTTGTTTCCTATTGTAACGAACCTTAAAAGTTAATTTACTTAAAATGTCACTTCATGTTGGGTTATGAATATATAGATTATTGACTCGCATATTCACCCTACAAATGCAAATGGTATCTTTCGCATTATTTTTAATATTGGCGAAGAAACTGCTAATATTAATAATATAAGGTATTTATTTTAAAGCCTTTCTCAAAATATGTCAACTAAAATAAAGAATTATTTTAAGAAACGTGAGAAAAAGTAATTGTTATAATATTATAAAATATTTAAAATCTCCTATTCAATAATAAAATATACACCAGGAGCAGATTCGACGAAAACAGCCGTGACTGGCAAAAAATTTCTATATCGCCATTTGTTATATTTAGTCGCCCCGTGGTGACCGTTAATTTTAATCGATAGTGGAGGGTAGATAAAGCCAAAATAGTAGATATCGACCTCTGAGGGCCGATACAGTATTATAAGTAAGGGTCGATGAACGAATACCAATGCCGCAGGTAGAGTGAATCACAATTTTATTGATAGCAAAGCAGTAAACGCAATTTTAGTTTTAAAAGCCGCTTGTAATTAGAAAAAATGCAGTCAGCGAAGTTTTTACAGTAGATTATGACTTAATTAATTTCTTATTCCAGCATCACATTATATATGAAATCATTAAATTATTATATAACCTAGAAGCAAAGATGCTTTTAAATCTTTCAAGTGTGAGTAAAATACGTTAAAATATCCTAAACTTTGTAACGCGACCTTTCTCTTTTTGATTGCACTTTTTCCTAGCTCATATAGGGTTAAATCTGATCTCAGTCATATTAATTCTAGTTTCAAATGTGGAAGATTGAAACTAACAAATTTCGAACCAAATACTGCTAACCTTCCAGAGCGTCAAGCTCATTCTTCAAATTGATTTATGTAAAATGTATGAATTTTTCGAAATAAAATAAATCATTTAGGAAACAGGTAATTTTTCTTCTTCTTTATCGTCTTTTTTATTGAGGTGGTTAAGAGAATAATGAAATGTTTGGGGGTCGACGATCAAAAATGTTTGGCGACCCGTGCCTCTGTTCTTTTATTGCGCATGTCATGTTGGTTCTATACATAATGTGAACATAATGGCCTCTTCTCGAAGTTGTGTACGTCTTTTTGTGCTCTCTTTTAAGTTTATGCTTTTCTACACGGCCCTGCTATTCAGTTGAAAAACCCTTTCAGCTTTCCTACAGTCGCATGAAGAAAAAAAATAAACACACATACAAATTTTATATTTTATGAAAAAAATTTTTTTTTACTCAATTAAATAGAGCATCACTTGAAGCAATCCGTGCAGTTTAGACACTTTATCTTTAATTGCAATGAGAGTATAATGTTAGTAATTCAATTTCAATTTTCTGCAAAAAAAATTAATTTATATATCTTAGTAATCGGTTTGAAGGCCTTTGAAACCTACTTCAATACTGCAAACATTCTATCTGTTCGTTACAATATCTTGAATAATGAGTATAAAACAAGTACGGATTGACACTTTTGGGTAATTCTACAGCAATTCGTTAGTTCAATATTTCATGTTAAAACCAATTTCAACATACATCTTAAGAGCAGAGCTTTCCTCAACTTTATTAAAATTTAAGAATCTAAGTTCAAACATAAGTATTGTTTTGGTTATTAGAAGAAAAAAAAGAGTTAAATCATAGATATTGTGCAAACATACACTTAGTTCAAACAAAATTATTCTAGAAGTACCTAGAAATCGCAAAGCAATATGGGAGAGGAGTTATAATTAATAAATGACATCAGTAACATTTGAGAAGGAAGTAAATAATATATAGAGTTAAATTAAAAAATATATCACATTTGAGTAAATACCACAAGGACACTTTTTCACAGATTGACATTTAGAAATCTGACACAGAGCTTCTCATTAATATGAACACACACAGAATGCTAAGGATTAATATAATTATTTTATTTATGTTAAAAATAGTCAATACAGTATAATCCCAACAATCAATGAGAATTATCCGGGCTTGTTTTCTATTCCTTTAAAAAAATTATTAACTTAAACTTTTTTTTTTTTCTTTTTGCTGCTGCAATTTAAAAATAAAAATTGCTGTAGTAATGATTTGGGTTTTTGACATCGAAAACTGGTCGTCAAAAATCGAAGATGATAGTTATGAAACCATATGCTTGTGAATTTTTAGAGTAAATTTAAAACAAAAGCATAGTATAATTATTTAATTTTTCACGAATTAAATATTACTCGTATTGTTGAAGTAATTTTGAAGTTAGTCTTACAGCTGCATAAAATTTAAATCATGAACAAAATCATTAAAAAAAAAGTTCAAAATATATTTTTTTTTTGTTGGCATTTTTCAAGAAAGGATTCTGAGAAAACTACAGTAGTTTAACTTAACGCAAAACTAAAGCGTGTCTTTTAACATAACGCTTAAAGTTAATCTTTAAGAATGCTTTAGAACCATAGAACTTTTTTGTTAGTGCATAGTTGTGTATTTAAGTAATAAAAAAAAGATATTTTTTAAAGGCATTTTATTTACATGTTTATAAAAAATTGGAAACAGAATAAAGAAAATTAATATTCGCCCTTATTCACTATTTTCGATTTAAAATAATATTTTTAGGATGCAATTTTTTATGTTTTGATGTGACAATTTGATTCCTCGATAAAACTGACCAAAACTTGATTGGGTAAGAGTATAGTTGTTACTAATACACTAACAGTATGTTTTACCTGAAAAATAGTCGGTTTAGCTTAAACTGATACCGGAAGTAAGCATAAAGGTTTTCTATTTACGGCCGACATTACCAGCATCTTCCTGTTCCTTACCAAGTCTGCAATTCTTTTCCCGTTTACCACTAGTTAGATTGGCAGAGTTTGTTAAAATATTAGATAGATGACTTCCTTTCCATGCAACGCAAATGCGGGTTAGCTCCATCAAAAAGACCTCCACGAAGGTAAATTTCTCCCAGTACTCTATCCAGGAGTTCCCTTGTCTTCTGGATTGGGTTCAAAATTACAAGGCTACGGAGTTGAACATTAGCAGTCGTAAATGTAAAAAATATTAATTTAAGTGCAAAAATATTTTATTCTTTATCTAATTTTATGCTTTAAATAAAATTTTCTTTAATAAAAACAAATTCAAAACAGATGTAGTTCAAAAAATAGTATAAAAAATTTAAGAAGTAAGCATATTTTAATTTACAACATAAAAAGTGAATGAACAAAGAAAGCTATAGGAACCTACCATAATTTAATTTCATTAAGGACAAAGGATGCAAAAATAAGCACTTTTTTTTTAATTCAAAAACATTAAACACATAATTTTGTCTTTCATTACACTAAGAAAAATGAAAATCACCGGATATATTAAATTCATTGCAAACACACAAAAGCAAGAATTTTTTTCTCAGCCGTCTTCAAAAAAAGTTTATGCACCCCTACTTTAAATTATCATTAATCTTTCATAAAAGCAACTTCTTTAACCCTTTATATATTGAGGGTACTTCAAAGTATCATTTTCATATTTAAAAAAAAATAAAAATGAGATAGCAAAAATATTTTTCTCAAACATTTATATGAATAACGAAGACATCACCATTTTATAATAGCAACTCAAAACTTCATAATTGGATACTTTTAGAAAATTGTTGTTGATAATAGTCAATAACTGTTTAGCTCAATGGCAAAGAAGATACCATTTCTGTGTGGCACAGTGAAAAAAATAAATCAGCAGATGAAGTGTTGGAACACAACTATGTAGCAAAATAAGCACTAGTGGATAGATATAAAAAATTTTATTTTCAGTTAGTAGCTAGTGGCCGGTAGACTAATAACTTAGTAGCCATTTTACCCATATTGATAGGCCCTTTTCATTTTACAAACACGACACTTTTTGCAAACTTTTTTTTTATTGGATTTTTAAAAAAAAATTCATATTAGAAATAATCTATGGCTATAAAACATTAATTCAACAATAAAAATAACAAATATGTGACAAAATTTAGTTAAACATAATGACTTTAAAGAATTTTATTTGAAAATATTTTGGGGGGTTGGTAAAATACTTTTAATACACACATTACAACTTTGAAATATATGAATTGTTAAAGAATTCCCCTTCCACATGAATCTTTCCACCACAAATTAATGGATTATAAAAAATCAAAATTTGAATAGGAGACATTGCATATCTTAATGAAAATTATGTTTTCCAGAGTCTCTTTCTGCTGTACTTTTATCATTAAACAATTTTCAAAAGAAAAAAAAAAAGACAGAAAGAAAGAAAAGAAAAATGATGTGGGAAAGTGACCGATTGCCAATTTAATTTAAGTTGCCTCTTTTTCTCATCGACTTGCAACGTGGCGGGTGATTATTTTCAGGCCTACTTAGGTATAAAACTTGTTTGCTATTTTCAATATTCTCCTTCATGGTTATTATCCAGATCACTGGGAATTATACTGCGATTTAAATTTACATTAATATTCACATGGAAAAGTTGAAATCTCTAAAATATTAAACTGTCTTGGGGAAGAAAAAAATCAAAATTCGCTGACTTGCAAAATTTAATGAACACCTCCATAATTATCAGGACAAATGGCACTCTTGGAGTATCTCTCTTTCATACTATTTATTTTTCTACATTTAATTTAAACAAAAATGTTCCGCAATGTTAAGCAAGCTCAAATAACATTAACTGCAACTTCTATCTCACATTTCGAGACTTTACAGCTCAATAAATAATTTTTATTTTATGGAACATATGCTTTCACTAATAATACACAAATTTACAATTCACCTAAAAAAAATTTACTTCAGAGACATTTGTACAATTTTTATAGGATATTGTAATATGTATTAAAGTTTCCATATCTTGAAGTGGAAAACAATATTTCAAGAAAAACAAATGAACTAGGTTACAAAAGACAGAAATTGAAAGATTATCCCAAATTTTAAAAACTTTGCGTATAGAGAGGTAAAGAATTCAAAGCAAATATGAAAATTTTATTTTTATTATCAAAAAGCTACTTATACAGCACTAACAATCCTCTATACCAGTGGTAGTCAACCTGAAATCTTACACCCTCTAGTGGCTTAATCAAGCTTCCAGCTTACACTGCAGGAGGTAAGAAAAAATAATTTAGAAATTGCAAATGAGGTAGGCAAGTAAAAAAAGTTTAAACTTGTGAAGTCAATTGTGAAAATCTTATCACAGAAATAATAAAAACACAATTAAATGGGACACAAAAAGATCTATAATCATGTTTAAAAAATTACAGTAGGATCCACTTATAACAATCCTGCTCTCAGTTATATTCCAGATATAATGAGGAATTGTTTTTTAAATGTCATAAATGTATTAATGTGTAATATTGTATAGATAAATGTGTAGCCTTTTAGTGGGCTATTTTTTCACTTTTGGAAGCATGAAATATCAAAATTGAAATGAAATTTAAAAGAAAACAAATTTAAAAGAAAAGAGAAACGCAAGTGAAGTACGAAACCTGATAAAAACACTGACACATACTAGTGCTGAAGAGCAATCACAAAATATGGATGATACAATTAATCCATTAAGTTAAAGACAAAAATTAAATGAAAAAAAAAATCGTAAAGCTAAACAATAAACAAATATATTTCAATTCTCAGTAAAGGTAAATTCAAAGTAATTTAGGGAAATTATTTCTTATGCTCAAAGTTTTTGTACTATTATTAAATTCTGAATAAGTAAACAACCAGATTTAATGAATATTTAATTATGAATTGTTATTCACAGTCCTTGTTAAATAGGGTTTAAATGTAGTATGTTGGATAATTTCACTACCAAAAAATTGGGCAAGGTAAAAAAATAATTGACTACCACTGCTCTAAACTTTATTTTCGCTAGCAACATTCAGCAAATAATTATAACAAAACAATGACAGAATTAGATTTCCTACTAGCCTTCAACTGAGAAGCACTGTAAGAATAATAAATATTCAATATGATGCAATTTTAAAATATACAATAAAGGTAGTTACATTCCACAAAACTTATAAGATAACACTATAAGATCTGTTATTAAATCACAGATGAAAATAATAACCTTGTCAAAACCTAAAGTTGAACTCAAACTAGTTATTTACAACAAGCCCCAGCAATAAAAATATGGGATTGCAAATTAAAGCAAGGTAAACAAACCATTAGAAATTAAATTAAGTACAGTGCTGTTTGTTTCTAAACAAAATGTCCCATATCAAGGCCTGAAAAATAAAATATAAACCTTACCAGAAATCTATTTTAAGTAAAACAATTTTTTTTTTACATAATTCTTAGAACTAACTTCTTTACCTCTATGCTGTTCATTACATGTATCCAAATTTAACACCTTTGCTTAAAAAAGCTTCAAATATTGTCATTCATTACTTTCTAAGAATATAACCTAAAATATACATTTCCAAAACAAATAGTGTAGGAAGAATTCTAAGATTTTATAGTGGCGTCCAAAAACTAAAATCTCAATAATTTATTTAAAATTTTTCTTATTGAAATTCTCCAGAAAACAGCAAGTTTTTGACTGAAAATCTAATGGTAGCAGCAACTGGAAAATGCCAGCTAAGCACACATTTTTTAGTTCTTAAAATTATTACAAATGTTTGGTTTAATTTTCAATATTATTTTAAGTAACATAAAATAGGATGCAGAAGTGGATCAAAATAATTTAGCCGTAAATGACTAGCTTCTCCAATGGCATTTCTGTTTTGATCTATAAATTATAAGAGTGGACCAGATTTACAATATGACACACATAAATCATAGCATAGAGGTTAACAAGATATTTCTTCAGTATACCTACAAGTAAATTACAATCATTTCTCATCTCTTCCTGTCAGTGGTACATATACATGGAAACAGCAAATAGTTTGATATAATTCACGTTATATACTTGAAAATAATTACTTTCAGAATGTTATACTTTCTGTACAAACATAATTAGTCGACTTAGATTTTTCTTTTTTGCTTCTCTTTAGGAAATATACTTCTCACCCAGGAATCACAAATGAAAAATATAAAATAAAACCCAGAAGACAAAGGGTTTTATTTATCTTTTAATTTTCAATGTGTGTAGCACCCATTGCTCCAGACAGCTCATCTTCGTAGTTGTTGCCATCGCTGCTGGTGATATGATCTGTGGAAGTTGTACTCTGTGCGTTGGAAGTCTCATCGTAATGAGGTGGTGATGGTGAAGGGTAGGGAGGGCATGAGGGTAAAATTGAAATATTTGCAACAGCTCTCTGTCTCTGAATCACAGGGTGATGTTGGCTATTAATGCGGTTATCAGTGGCTTCATCGTAGGGTCGTCCAGTAGCTGGATTGTAGTAACCAGGCGTATATGGCGGCGGAGGATCCTCTGATGGAAAACAATTTTATAAATAATTTAAATACTGTAGAGTATCGATTATCCGAGTCAATGTGGACCATGCCTAACTCAGATAACCGGAAAACTCAGTAAAAGGGAAGACTATTAAAAAAGGAAAGAAAAAGAATAGGTATAAATATAATATATTTAATAAATGCGATTCATATTAAAAAGCTTACTTAAAAACAACTAAGGAGCATACTTTACAAGATTTAAAGAGCTTTTACTTAAAAAAGTCCTTAATCGTTTTTTGTTTTAAGTTACTTTGGCACTTTTCTGCAGCAATGTTTCACCACTTTTTTAGGGATAACAGGAAGGCGGGTGTCGCCTCTTCTGGCTGTTCTATATATTCAATAGCACTTACAATAGCTTTTAGTCCATCTGTAGGTGAGATTTTTATATGTTGATTTACATTGTCACTGTCTTCATCCTCCTCAGTAGATTCATTTTCATTATTGGCGATATGAACGATCATTTCATTGGATCAAGTTGTTGCATTTCGTTTTCCTAACTGTTTTGAAGTTAAAATTCAGATTTTTTCTCCATGGAAGTTTTAAGAATAAAAAATGAACTAGAACAAAAAATCCTCGAAATATTTGATAGCTCGGTTAAAGCGAATAATCATGAATCTACAGCATTAAAAAACAATACACCTCATATTTAAAATATGGAAAGTATAATTCATAACACATGTAATCAGGGGTCGGAAATACTACATTATTTTTGTAGTTACCGATTACTTTGTAACAAATGTAATTAACTACAACTATTTCTTTTTAAATGTAGTGACTACAAGCTACTTTGGAATTGTAGTAACAACTTCACTACTTTAAGGAGACGAATTTTGCTATTGAACTTAATTTACACCTATGCTAAAAATGGTTTTGAAAAAGAAACACAGGTTAACTTTAAATATAAAGGAATAATTAAGGAACATTTATTTATATTTAAATGAACTAGTTCATTACTCCCAAACATATTTTTTGAATTTGTACATTCAATCTTTAACTGCTTATGCCTCTCTTAACAGAGAATATTGAATTTTAGAAATGCAAAATTATCAAATACTTTAAATTTTTTAATTGTTAAATGCTCTTTTATTTCTTTTGAGAAATTAAGTACATCGAAAATACGCTCCCTTCCTTTGAAATAATATCACTGTTTCACAAGTGTACATTCGCATGTGAAAATGTGATGAAAGTGATTAATTATTTTTCTTAATGGCTAGTTTAAATATTAGTTAGATATGTTATTAAATGTGAAATGCATGTCACTGCTCAGCTGAAAGCACAGGGTCATTTTCATTGCATCCATTGACGGACCCATGAAGATTTGTATCCATCAAATTTGAAAAATTAGTTGCGTTAGAACCGTGTTTCTTTCCTAAACTAACATTAAAAGTAGCCGCCGGGAACTGTTACATACAACTGCTTTTTTTTTTTTTATCCCACTACTCACTACATTAATTTTTTTAAAGAAGTAGCACACTACAAACTACTAAAAAAGTAGTAACTTCAGTAATTTCACACTTGTATTGCGCTACTTCTGACCAGTGATGTAACTCAAGGAACTATGACAAAAACTGTGCTCTTCAAATGGCTATGGAGCTAGCTAGAATTTACCTTTTTTCAATTCAAAAAGAAAACTCATGAGTTAATCCTTTAAGCACAGAAAATTAGGACAAAATTGTACTGAAATTTCTTCTTACATTAGTATTTTTCTATTGAATAGCGTAGAGTACATAATAAAACTAATGTATGAACAATATATTAGGTTGAGTAAAAAGTTGTAGCTTTTTTTTGCAACAGATGGCACTAGTGCAGTTTCTGAAATACTTGAAGCATGCACAATAATATGAATGTCAGTTTAAACTTCATTGTAAAGAAAAAATTGAATTATTTCTTTAAGTTTTGGAGATTTGATAGCATATTGAACATGGAAGATCAAAGTGTTCATTTTCGCCACATTTTACTTCTGTAAAAGAAAAAACGCACACCAAACTTATGAAACATTGTGTAAAGATTACGGTGACCAGTTATGGAAAAGCCAAAACAGCTTTAAGAAATTCTGGGCTTGTGATTTTGACAACAAATATCTCAACTAAGGAGGTAGGAAACAGAACATAAAATTAGTATTATCAATATTCTCTATAAATTTTTTTTAATAGGAATGTTAAATAACACTCAGATTTTATTTTTGGACTTTTCAGTTGATCTTTACTGTGTCATTTTTGGAATTTTTCAGATGTTTATCTTTTAATTTTTGTTATTTTGGAACAAAGATATAATTGAAAGTTAGAAATATTATGCAACAAATTTTCTCACACATCCCTGTTTTAAAAACCACTAGCGTTATTTATTCTAGCGATAACTCTCGAACAAAGAATTTTGCCTTAAGGGGATAAAATAATTTCAAACACATAACTTTATTACAGACATAAGTTTATTTTAAATTAGAATTCAGAATTTTAAACTTTTGAACTAATGACACACATTTAAAATATAACATTTATACAAAATAATGGCAAAAGTCTTTAACCTCCTTCTTATGAAATTTTCTTCATAGTGGATTTTTTAACTTGAACCAGTAAATTTTGCTATAGAAAGACTAGAATGTAAAATTGTTTTAGTCTCAATATGTTACCTCACTACTTTAAAAAATTCTTGAAAAAAAGAATCGATTTTGATAAACATTTGCATGGGAAGTTTTCAATTTTAGGAAGTTTTAATTACAAAAGCCAGTAAACCAGTTGAAAATAGCCAAATTAAGTATTAGCACAGGCAGAGCTAGAAATATTTTTAAGCAAGAAAGTATATAGATTTTGTGACAGGTTGGTTTAACTGAAACACTTGTTCAGTTTGTTTTTTTCACCATACAAAAACACTTAAAACAAATAAAGCTCTATGCATAAGAGAAATAAAACAATACCTATGATTGAGCTTGCCGGTACCAAACGGTAATTGTGACGCTTGTAAGTATGAACCCTGTCTCTTGCTTTTGCAACAGCTTGTTTACAAGCACCAGACCCTTAAAACAACAAACATTTAAAAATTCAAAAGTATAAATTATCTAAAAGCATAAAATAGGGCAATGAGAATATGCCTAGTTTTCAGTGGGTCTGCTCCAGAAAAGAAGAAAATTTCCTTTGAAAAAACATATTTTAAATAACATTCACCTTTTTGAATTAAAAAATATATATATTAATTTAAATGATTAATACTTTTTCCCTTGATATTTTGTATATATAATTATATACCTGAACATATAAAGATACTTGCAATAAATGCACATAATAAATACAAAAATTAGCCAAAAAGAGAAACCAGATACACTTACAACAGCATTCACAAAGCTCCTGGTTATTTTTATGCACATTAATTTACTTACGAGTGTTTTGAAAAGACATAATCAAAACTTCTTTAATCAATGGATCTCTGGCTAATAGGAATTTTAGAATTTCTGCAATCTATGAAATATTAAGAGTAAAGCTTATTACCCTGTATTCACAGAATAACGTGTAGATGAATTTTAAAATTTTTATAAAGAATTAAGCATTAGATCTCTCATACCTGCTAGGAAACAAAATAAATTTAACTTTTTTTAAGCAATTAAAAATTAAGGTTTTGTGATTGAAATAATAATAATGCTTCCTTTAAAACACTGCTTAACTTAATTGATTTGTATATGGAACAAATGATGGATGTTTTAAATATTTTCAGCCAACCAAAGGAAATACCTCTATGTCATATAGATACTCCTCTATATAAAGCAAAAAATTGATTTTGAAAGTTTTGGCAAACCCTAAATTAATATTTTTTACTGGATAATCTAAAACAAAATTTAGCTTGTATAACCTAGAATCTGTACCGCATGAAAACAGAAACATTAAGATGATAAAAACAATATAAATAATTTCAAGACAGTAAATTTATTTTAAAAGTAGAAGCTAGGGACTTCTAATTTTTAAAAGGAAACATAAGCTTTGTCAATTATAGAGGACTAACTGTGTGCAACAGAGAAAATAAATAACAAATATCTGCAAAGGACCCTTTATCTTAAAATAAAATATTCACTGAAAGCCAAAGGATAACACAACAATAAAATTTATATAACGTTGTATAAATTGTAATTAAACAATAAATTAGCAAAAATAAAAATTATTGTCTTCAAATCACCTTTTTAATGTTTTATAAAGTTATTAAATTACTTTAGTGAGATCGAATTTTGATCTTAGTATTTTCTAAAATGCTTCATTTTCTTAATAAAATGTTTTAAAAAATGTATTATCTAATAACATTGTTTTAAAAAAACTCATTTACTTTACAAATTTTCTTACAAATGATAAACTTAACAGAAGGACAATTTACCTGTTCTCAATTTTTAGAAAATTTTCGGGTGAATTAGACAAACAAGCATCTTTTGAAAATTCCCAGTTTTACAAACTGGCTTTAGTTTAACAAAATTTTTATAACTTTAATAATAAACAAAAAAGAGAGAAAATAATCTAAAATTACTTGCTAAATCGATTTAGTGATAAAATAAGCATATAAACGATACATAAATAGAAAACGGTTTAAATAAGTTATAAGATCTGTGAACAAACTAAATTTTTATAAATGCCAGTAAATTCTATAAATAATACAATAAACACATTAAGAAAAATAATAATTTAAAGAAGGAAATTTACAATTGTTTTTCAGCAAAAAGAGAACATTTAAAAAGGAAAATTGTTTCAATTATTAAAAATTTTGCTTTTGTGCAACACTAGTAAAAATTACCTGTATATTTCAGCTCATTCATATCTCGACTGTGAACATCAGGTAAATAGTGAGATACTTCCTAGAAGACAAAATATTTAAAATTAGATTTTAATATAGATGACTTTAATCTTTAATTGAAAAGCTTTTCTTCCATTATGATAAATGAAGCAGGGTCCATAAGGGCTTTTCTTAAAATATTAGATATTGATACTTTTATACTAGAAGACAATAAAAATATTATAATTAATAAATGTTTGGCCAAACACAATTTAATTGAGACTAAATTGCCCTTTGCAGAGTAGGATCCATTATAGGCCCCGCAACAATATTCTATTCATAATTATTTTCTCAAAATGTTTAATAAATATTCTTTATACCGAAATGATAAAATATTTAACTAAATTCATAATATTTATTCGATAAGAATCTTTATTTATATTTTAAAAAATGTTCTTTAAACTTAAGTCTACTAATTTTAATTACTACTTTAAAAAGAAATAAAGCATACTAACTTAAATAAATAATTTCAATGCATGAACTATAATAATTTACACATAAATAAAAGGTACTTTAACCCCTTAATTGCCGCGGGCATATATATACGTCTCGGCCAGACGATGCGTTAACTGCCGCAGGCGTATATATATACGCTTTCCCAAAGTACGATGCTTTGCATTGCGCTGCTATAAATAGAACTACACCCCCTACTTCAGAATGCAGTAAAATGGCCTTGAAAGTGTTTGCTTTGCGAATGTATTACTAATTTCAGAGGAGGGGGATTGGGAAAAGGAAGTTATGGAAAAGTGATATCGTATTAATCGCTTGTGTGTATTTATTTGAGTAAGGTCGGTTTATTCTTTTTTCGCTTCTGTTTCCCGTATGTATTTGGTGCTTTTTATTCTTTCCACCAACGCCTTCAAATAAAAATGCATCGCGAAAATGTGCTGTTTGTTCAAGGAAAAAAATTTCGTCGTGAATCCCGCTATCAATGCGATGAATGTGATGTTGGTTTATGTGTCCAACCATGTTTCAGTATTTATCATACAACAGCTAAGTTTTAACATCTTTTATATTGTATTTTTATTATTTAATTTAAATTTTATATTTTCTTTCTTTTCTTTTTCTTGTCTTGAAAACTTAAACTGTTTTTAAATTGCAAAGCGTGCATCATTTTCCTAACCAAAACACCGTGTAAGAAAGTGCACTTGAGCAAAAAACAGTGGCACTGGGGAGTGAATCATGTTCATTTTACTCAGCAGTTAAGGGGTTAAATCAAGATAGTTTATCTAGATTTTTCATAAGTTCTTTCTCATGTTCAAATGCAAATAAGTGCTCAGTTTTTTTTTCTTTTAATGAAGTTATATTTAGTACAAACTAAAAGTATCCCTTCAAATCTAGTATACTTTAAATTATTTAAATATAATCAACTTTGACACTACCTTGCACAATTATCCAATCAAGAAATCAAGAATTTTTAAAAATTTATGCCTGACAAAATAATGCCTCAAAATGTAAGCACCATAAATAACATTTAAAAAAAGTTAAAACTAGAAAATGTATTTTCTTAGGAAAATAAATAAAAAATCCAAATGTATGGAAATATTCGTGTCAAGGCAGTTAACAGACTCATTTTTAAAATTTGGTACAGTTAAGAAAAAAAAATATTGCTTACTCTTTGCGCTTCAAATATGATTGCACATTTATTAGCAAGCTCCACATAAGCTTCTGAAAGTTTGAGAAGACCATCTTTGAGCCTTACAACCTTGATGGCTTCTGTTTTGTGAGCTAATTCAACAACTAGAAACAAAAAAATTTAAGATGAAAGAAGTTTATAACTTCAGAAATTAAGTACAGAAAAATAACAAAAACATACCTTCAAGTTGTGCTAGATACTTAGCTCTTTCTGCTTGTGACAACTTTATTTCAAGATTATTAATTTCCTCCTCCGTAGCTTTCTAATGTAATAATAAATAAAATTAATTGGTTTTAATAAAATAAAAAATAAAAACAATTGTAGAAAAAAAATATATCTTACTTACTTTAGCTGCTCTCTTTAGCTCTTTGCGTATTCTTTGCTCGTTTTGCTCACAACTAACCTGTAAGAAATTTTCAGTTTTGTAGAATTTCACTTGTAACAGTAATACAAACATTTTTAAGTATATATATTATTAATAAATAACTTACAATAAAAAAAAACAATAGAATAAAAAATTATTAATCAGTAAAATAATTTTTAAATGCAAGGTTGCAACTAAAAAAAAAATTTCCCGGACTATTCCAGATATATTTTTTAAAAAATTTCACTCTAATATCGTGGCATATACTGATAGTAAGGAGGTCGAAATATACTGTAAACCAAAAAATATAAATTTTTGTAATTTATACATTACATTTTATATCAATAAAATAAAACACCATAATACAGAGAAAAAATGCCAATAAAGGCAATAGAAATACATCATATAAAGGAAAAAAATTATTTTAAAAAATAATAGCATTTTGTCTCATTCAGCCAACACAGATATCAATAATGTTTGTTTTAATTCTGCAATTTGGAAATCAAGCAGAAATTTCAGATTCCAGGGTTGGCAGGTTTTTGACATGTGACAGTTTTTGACAGTTTAAACCATGGTTTAAACCGTCACGTCAAAAACCTTACTGNTTCGTTTAGTTTCGTATTAATTCAATTTTGTATCCTTGCTTAATTTAATTTTATACATTGCACCTACATGATTCTACCAAAATAAACAAGAGTGAAATTTTTAAAGGAAAAAAAAGTTTATTTCAAGTCTTTATGCAAATAAAATTCTATTTTTCTGCACATATTTATAAATATTAAAGAAATAAAATTGTAAAAAATAATCTCACTTTATTAATAAATCATAAAGTTATTTAAATGAATAAATATTAACTTGCTATTAATATTAAAATTTAATAGCATCTCTTTTATATACGGTTACTCTGCATTACAGATACTAGTTCATAAAAAAAATCCTTCTAAAAATAAAATATGCAAAATATGACAACTGGATAGGATTGTCCTATTAGTGATGAATATTTTTTTCTTATATTACATATAAAATATTAAAAATTAAAGCAATTTGTTAAAAAAAGGAGCAAATAAAAAAAAAGTTTTACCCTTTATTATGAAGAAAAAATTAAAATATAAACTCTAAAGATGAAACTCTAAAGAAAATTAAAATATAAACTCTAAAAAAAAAAATGTATAAGAAATATATGTCTTTACAAAACAAGAGTATATGTATTCTGAACATTTTTATTCATATATAAAACTAATGTTAAAATTAATAGAAATTAAACTGTAAAATTATAAAGAGTAAATCAGACAAGTACAGAATATTAGAACATGTTTATAAGAAAAAACGCCATTTATTTTTCTCTCTATTATAAAATAACACCATCATTTTTAAAGAACATGATAAAAACATTTTGTTATTTAAATAAAATATGACTGTGAGTGGGGATTTTGTTACTAATTCAGATATTCGGAACACTATGAAACTGGGGGGAGGGGATTCCATTTTAAAAATTAGATTTTTCGTCAACCTAAATCCATGAATTTCCATATTTTAAAAAAAATAATAAAAATCATGACAAATTTTGTTCAAAACCGAAATTCATGACTTTCCAGGCGCGCAGATACCCTGCATTTACACAATCTACCCACAAATTACAAATAAGTTATTGAACAAATACTTACCAATTGATTTTGAGCAATATCCAACTGTCTTTCCCCTTCCAGAATCAATTCAAAATGACTTTTGAAAGTTTTCAGGTGTTCTAAAAGAAATAAAAATGTTAGATATAGTTATCAAGATTCTAAATATTATAAAGACGGCACCAATTCCAGCTTGGATCTAGTGTAGCCACTGGTAAAAATATGCTTTTAACAGTCAGGGTAAAAATCACATTTTACAAACAATTTAAATAAACTACTTGTATCGATATTTTCATTAAAATGTTGATAACATTATGTAGATAAATGCTTCCTATATACACTTTTCCTTACTCAAATTTCAGGTATTTTTTCAATTATTTAAAAAGTGTTTTTGCACATAACATTTTTGGATTTCTATTTTCAACTTATTTGGTTTTTTTACCTAACTCAGCACTGTGCTGATGTTTACCAAACTCATCACTCACACACAATAATCAAAATAGAGTTCTATAAAAATTAACCATTTTAAGAAAATCCCGTTGTTTTCAAACTAAAAATCAACGAAAGGGTTGAAACTAGTTACAAAAGTTAATTAAGGCATGCAGAAAGATTTTTATTCTATCAACGTTTGCTGGCATCAAGGATGAGTTTTTTCCACATTTATCAATTTAATAAAGAAAATCCCCCTTCAGAAAGAAAGTTTGCGTTTTCTGACTTCACAAGAAAAAAAAATAGTTTCTATGCTTTTTTTTATATTATATTTATGCAAGCATGATTTAAAAATCACACATCGCTATTAGTGTTTAAATGATTTAAAATCGCACATCGCATACTGTATTTATGCGACTTATGATTGTATATAGTGGTTCGTATTTGGATGATCTATCAGGGATGAGGTTTTTCCACTTTCATCAATTTAATATAAAAAAATCCCTCTTTCAAAGATAGTCTTGTCTCTTCTGAATTCATAAGAAAAAAAATTCGTTTTTATTCTTTTTTCTACTTATGCAAACTTGATTTCAAATCACAGAAGTCGATTCCTGTTTAAATGATTTAAAATCGCACATTGCAAACCGTATTTATGTGACTTAAGATCGCGCAGCGTGTTTCGTATTTGGATTATTTAAAAGTCAGTATTATGATTTGTGTTCAAGTGATACAAAAATTTACCTCAAAATTTGTATTAATGCAATTCTAAAATCAAACATTGAGATTCATATTCACATGATTTTAAAACCAAACATAGAGATTCATATTCACACGATTTTAAACTGTAACATTAAGATTCGTATTTATGTAATTTGGAAATCAAACACAGATTTGCATTCACCCAGCTTTAAAGCAATAAAAAGCACTTAATAAACAATCAAGTAGAGTGTAATAACATAAAAAATTATTAAAATTTTTTTTTTAAATATTAATCTAAGTTTTTGAGATCAATTGTTAGCAATTATAGTACCATTAATCTAAATACTTCACCAATGAAAGTTCATGAATTCCTAAAGCACTCTTATTCTTCATTTTTCTGGTTACGTATATGTTATGCATGCGTTACGTATTTGTTCATAAATATGCCTTTGTGTAATACATATTTTATCAAGTGATGTGCCAATTTCATCAGTAATAATTATAATGTAGTCCAATTAAGTTGAAAACATAAGCATTTATGTAAATAGTAATTGCAATAAAAGTATACAAATATTATTGATCATACCTATGAAGTCTTTCTGAACATCAGTCCACATACTATTCAATTCTCCAAGTTGGCTCATTATATCCTGAAGGAAAAAAAAAATTGTTTTTTTCATTGCAAGGAATTGAATAAGATTGAAAAATAAGATCATAAATTTATATAAATCAAGAAATTTCAGAATGAAAAGATTCAATAAATAGAAAGAATGCAAGCTAGAAGTACATTAAATTTTTATACTAACACCCTATGTGTCAAAGTTCTTATATTAAAAGAAAATAAAAGTAGAAGAAATAAAAACATGCGAGCATTAACCAATTAGATTAGAAAAGTATGTGAAAACAGTTAAAATAGATATATCATAAATTTTCAATAACTTTACTTTAATTAGTACATAACTTTTTATTAGTACAATATTAATTAAGTATTACCTTCTCATAACATAAGAAAATAATTTATAAGCTAATGGACATTAATTTACAAAATTAATATCATTTAAAGAAACAACAATAGGAAAGATAACAATCAAACCTGAATTGCTCTATTTTCATCACATGTAGCCCACTTTACCATATCTTGTGAAGCTGTAAAAAAAAAAATTATAAATAAATCATAAAACAATAAACTTAAAAAAGTATGTAACGACACAAAGAAGCAGTTTATTTTTAAAATTAAAGCTTGGGTCTGTATAAGTTCATATTTCCAAATTTGGATCACATATATCTCTAATTTGGAGCATATAATAATAGGAGAAAGGACAGCAACAAATGTATTTTATCAAAGAATTATTTGTTTATTATAGCATATAATAACATGAAAAACTTGACAAATCTGGTGGATCTAGTTATTAGTCTTTAAAATCTAGTTAAGTCTTACAAGGTAGCCACTCTCCATGTAAAGCTAAATTTTCTAAAATTTCCTAAATAAAATAAACATTTTGAAAACTCCTATGATTCAAGTTAATATAAATTTAATAACTACTTAAAAATTCATATACATATTTGTTTCATTGTTGCCAACTTGGATAGTAAAAAATTCAGCAGATTTTACAAATATAAATTTCATGATAACTTTTGCACAATATAGTAAATATTTCACATATAGGGAATTTTAGGAATTTTTATTATCATAGTACAAAAATTTTAGTACCCGAATAACTATAAATGGTCTGCCATATTTTTAATTTATGCTTGAGTTTGAAATGTTTTTATTACGTAAGCTCATAATTTTTAATAATAATGGAAAAGTAATTTATAATTAATAGTTAAAAAATGTTTTAATTAGTTTAAAAAGCAAGCTTTGAATGAAAATAAACTGAAAATTTTAGAAATTTTTTTTAGGAATCTTACTCAATTTTAGGGAATTTTCCAAAATGTATAAACATTAGAAGAATTATTATTGAACCAGTAGAGCATGAGAAACTGGCAAAATTCAGTCTACCAGTAAATCCAGTACAGTTGACAGTTCGGTTATATGTTATATGTATTCAGGATTTAGAACAGACAGGGGGAAAAAATATCTTGAAATTATTAATTTTTCAAACTGAAGTTGTTAATTGTTTCAAACCTAAAAATTTCCATTTTGAACAAAAGCATTTTTTTATTATTTCTATGAGGGTTGTAAATTAAATAGTGGCAACTTAACCTTGAAACTCACAGAAGGGCGGACATGCGCAAATAGGATATGGAAGCGGTGACGTGACGCTGCTGTCGATGTGTAGAGTGCAAAAAACAGTCGATCTGCTTAGAAGGGTAGTTGTTGTGTGGCGTTAAGGTGAGGATTTTCTTTTCCATCGCTCTAAAGCATGTTTTCAAAAGGTGATCAACGGTCGTGACTTGAAATCGAGGTTGTATGTGGCAAAAATGCAACAGAATTCTATCGAGGATTAGTGGAAGCCTGTGGCGCAAATGCATTACTGGATAGGACAGTAGCACGATGGGTTCAAGCATCTCATCTTTTTTCGACATTAAGCCTTTAGAAAACATGCTTTAGAGCGATGGAAACGAAAGTCTTCACCTTAACGCCACACAACAACTACCCTTCTAAGCAGATTGACTGTTTTTTGAACTCTACACATCGACAACAGCGTCACCTCACCGCTCCCATATCCTATTTGCGCATGTCTGCCCTTCTGTGAGTTTCAAGGTTAAGTTGCCACTATTTAATTTACAACCCTTGTATTTAAAATTCTCATAATTAATTTTATGAGAAGCTTTAGATAGGTAGAAATAGAATTAGAAGAATACTTTTTCACCAAAGTCTAAAGATATAGTAAAACTAAAATTTTTAATTAGAATTATTTATGAATTAAATACGAATAATGTATTAAAATCGATAACAAGAAAAAATATAAGTGCCTAATGATGGAGTGAAATGCTTTATAATGAGTAAATATAGTGATGCATATGATAAATATTGCTAATTATTGATAGTTCAAAAAATTTTAGAATTGAGGGTAAATTTCACTGAGAATGCGAGGTTTTGCAGTACAGTATTTTATAATTTCTAGAGAATTTCAGATTATCTCTGCTCTCAGAGAGAGCAGCCATTATGAGCCAGAAAATTTATGCTTATTTGACTTGATACCCATGAAAACGTGCTGAGTGAACCATACAATGAAATCTTGTTAATCATGAACATGTAATTGAGTTTTAAACTTTAATGATAGCACAATTTAAATATTTATTATCGTATCTTAAATTTCAGTTAAAGAATTTTTTTAAAAAATAAAGCCATTTATTAAATAAATAGCCAATAATATATAACTAGTTTAGAATATCCTTAGTATTTTGGGCAAAGATTTAAATGTTCAACACTGAATTTGCACTGAAAAGTAGGGTAGAAACAGTAAAACAACAATTATGATTCTCTGATACCTTTCTCATAATCAGGAAAAAAACTAATTTTTCTGAGTTGACAAACTGGAGGTTTTATTTAGAGTTTTTTAAAAGTTAAATAATAATAATAACAACAAAAGAGAATTGCTAAGTTTTGAACACTCTAATAAAAACTAAGAAAATATAGTATATTACAGATTTTAAAATGCATTACAAATTTTAGGAAGGCAACACCTTACCAGAATTTTGGGCAGTCATGAAGGCTTTAGTGGCATGCCTCAAGTCTTTCAATTCTGAAATCACCATGTTCAAATCTGAGTGACCAGCTCCAATTGATTTTAAACGCACTCCACTTCTGTAATTATGAATGCTTACCTATTAATTTAACTAGTTTACTCTTATAAAAAATTATTATTATTTAGTTTTTAAAATGTCATTCATGTAATGTTTTCAAGTTATGTCAATGTCATGTTATGTTTTCAAAAACATACAGTTATAGTATTGTATAAGAAATATTAACTGCATAATATGATTATTACTCAAAATGCTGCAATAATTAAAATCAATATTAACCTCAAGGTTAATACCTAAATACAAAGTATATCATATCAATTTTATTTACAATTTTATAATGAATAATTATGATTAATGCATGAACCTAATATTATAAATTTAAATTTTCAAGTATTAGTATGCTTTTAATTGGTTTTTCTCTTCTTTTTTGAACACTTGTTTTAAGGATTGGCAAAAAGGGCAACAGGATTCAGAATAAGCACAATCTATGTGGGTTTTTTCATGAAAAAAACTAATTTTCGTTAGGGATAAGTGGGTTTATTCATGAAATGATTCAGCTTTGCCCAGAGATACGAGCGTTTTTTTTTCCTAGTATATTCTATATGTATAGTACATACTGAAGCGATTAATAAAAAAAAATGCTTATAAAATAACTATTTCAATCATTTTTTTTTTTGCATTCTAAATGTATAATGAATTACAGTGGAGCATCGTTTATACGACGCCGAAGGGACCCCCGAAAAACGTCGTATAAACGNTGTATAATGAATTACTTAATAATAGAGTTACTGAAAATAATCTTTGTAAAATGTAAAGTATAATATGTTGTACCATTAGTTTTAAATTATAAATACATATTTATGAAATGAAATGTGCATGTCTTTTTGTAGCACATGGTGTGTTTATTTGTATCTTTCAATGCTTATATTCTTTATATGTCCTACAATGTATAAAAAATTAACAACTTTGTTATACTTTGTCCTTTTGAAATAAATAAAAATTTTAAATATTTGTATTCTAAGCATTCCAAGTATATAATTTAAAATCTTACTGAACATGAAGGAATATATTTTTTTTCAATTGTATACTTTTTTATCTTGTATTTGATTATATTAAATTAGTTTACATTAAAATAATATAATTTATATGAAAAGTTAGATAATTTTTTAAATTTTTTTTTAAAGAAATAAAAGAAATTATGAATTTTGTAAAAAGTTTGTAAACAAATTTATATAATTTATAGAAAGTTAAAGTTATCAAACAATAAGTTGATAATTTTTATAGAACAATTCTGATAGATAATTGCAAGAAAATTAAGTGGAAATGTTAAAAAACCCACTAAGTAAATATAAAGATTGGCTTTTTCAAGTGAACTCAATCTGTAAAAACATGTTGCATGTTTCTCGGCTTAGTCCACCTTGACTAAACCCACTTGTTTCATAAAGACAGCACCAATATCCTTAGCCATACTATTAAATTCTATACAACACAATTAAAAATAAATTAACTGTGGTAAGTGTCACCTGCGTAAAACCTTGCTTGCTCGATCCATGGAATACTGTTGCAGCTGCAGATAAATAACTATAATCTTATCTCCTAAGTGAAGATAATCCAAAGAAAACTGAAGGAGAAAAAAAGCTATAATTAAACAGAATTTTTCTAAAAAAATATAAGTACGGTTTAAAATTCATATGTAAGTTACACATATAAATATATTAGTTTGAGCATGAAAAAAGTGTTAACAGATGAGTTAGTTGTTCAATAGATAAATTTTGCCAGGAAACTTGTTTTTAAAATGACTTTAACATGAAGTTTGAATTTTTAAGTACCTAAATAATGTTTTTGATTTACTGTTGATTTTTGATTCACATAACACTTCCTGAATCTTAGCTAACTGTAAATACTCAATTCAAACAAGATGATCTTGTAAAATATCTAAAAAGAATTTTTTTTTTTACACTTTAAAATGCATTAAAACGTACCTTTATACTGCCTTTAAAAGGATACTATGTCATAATTCGGGAATTAACACAATCAAATACAATAATAGCTGGTAGATAGACTGCTACTATTGATCTGCTATTTTAAAGTTTTCAGTTAACTATTGGCGCAAACTATACACGGATTTCATTGCCCTAGTAGCTTCTCTCGAGAATTCTGTGATCACCATGGATTTATTTAAAAATAAATCTTAACAGAAAATATTCTAAAATTGCAACCAAGATTAGATTGTTTGCTCTGAAAATTATATTCTTTTTACTTTTTAACTATTTTTTTATTATTTAATAAATATGACAAGAGGCCACAAATTTTCGATTGATTGAATTATGTCAAATAAAGCTTTTTGATAAAACTTAGTAAAAAAGATCATTTTTGTAGTCTAGGGAGAGTTTGAAAAGCAAATGAAAATGGAAATGCCGATCTCCCATTTATATTTCATGGAAAATAAAAAAAAATCTAATCCACTTCACTAAAAAAAAAACAAATATATAGCATTTGTTTATAAGCATTCTCATATTATAAAGAAATGTGCAATTTTAACTAATAATAAAGAAATAAAAATATTTGAGTTGTGAACAAATGATAATTAACTGATCTTAATAAAGATATAAAGCAAGATATAATGACCAAAGCAGTGATGTTTATCTCATACAACAATCAAAATCCCTGCATAATAACTTATTTTAGGAACAGGCATATTTAAGTCCAAGTTCTGCAATGCTGTAAATTACTGATTCATTATATAAGCAATTATACAAATTTGACATTGATTAACTTAAAGGAAAGCAATTTTAGCTTTCTAAATAAAATAATAAAAACTTTGGCACAGAAGAAAGTGGAAATAATTCAACTAGTTACGGTTATTTTAATGTTATATGCATGGAAAATTCGTAAATTTTAAAAGTCTTGTTTCAGAACATTTGATAGAATTCTGCACTCTGAATTAACAACAAAGAAAAAAAAAAACAGCAATATTTCATTTTAGTTTCAATGAAAAATGGATTGTTGGCTTTGAGATTTGACATCCTATATTTTTATTAAAAACTATATATTACGCCTGAGAACTATTTAAATATTACTCGGAACAGAACATTTATAAGTCTGATATATAACAAAGGTTACGAATATAGTACTTTTGGAAAACATGTACATAAGGATAGTTCTAAATTCGAAATGAAGTCAGTAAAATAGCGTTTCCATAACTCAAAAATCTATCAATACAAAAAATTCAATAATTAAGCATTTTACATAAGAAAACATAAGATGAAAAACTAACGTAAGTTGATTTATAAACTTAAAGATGTATTCGATAAACAAAACTTTCGAATAGGCACAAGTTCATAAATAAAAGTTTTCTTCTTCAGTATAGAATATAATTAGCAACTAAAAAGTACATATTAATAATAATTAGTATGAAGATACAAGATAAACTTCATTCACATCTTAGCCACAATAAATTATGTAAAAATACATAACAATGAAACTAATAATAAAGCCAGACCAGCCAGACAAAAATATGTCAAGAAATCAAGATAAATCTCTTCTCTTCTTTTCATCAAAGTTTTATAAAAAGAGTACTACATCCGGATCGGGTTGATCCGAATAAACTGCACCAATCACGTTCCGATTCATTCAATATTTCAGTATAGTTTGAGGACAAATTAGTGGGTCGTCCTCAAAAAATACTATGACTTGATTTCGTGATTCCTAACTTCATTCATAATTTCATAAACTTGTTTTCATGACAACGAATAAGAATATGATCAATTTATCTGTAGATCGGTACTTTCTTTACTTCAATTAGCAATGCTGTTGTTGTTGTTGTTGTTAATTTACGTCGCACTACAGCTGCAAAATGGGCTATTAGCGACAGTCTGGGAAACATCCCGGAGGATGATCCGAAGATATGCCATCACAATTTTGATCCTCTGCGGAGGGGATGGCACCCCCGCTTCGGTAGCCAACGACCTGCGCACGAAGTCGAGCACTTTACGTTAGCACAGTTTAACGAGGACCAATACCGCACACCCTCGGCCCATACGCAGACTGATCCAAGTGGTCACCCACCCGCACACTGACCGTAGACAGTGATACTTGACTTCGGTGATCTCCTGAGAACCGTGTCTTAACGATCAGTCCACTGCGGGACCAATTAACAATGCACAATGGGCAATTTGGATATGGTCTTGGAAACATCTCTGAGTATGATTCAAAGACAAACTATCACAATTTTGATCCTCTGCAGAGAGAATGGCTCCCCCGGTACGGTAAACTGAGCACCGATATCACCCACCCTCGGTCACTGAGCAGGAAGATCAAAATAATCACCACCCGCTCACTGACCACGGTCACGATACTTGACTTTGGTGTTCGGCTGGGAACTATGTCTTTACCATCAGTCCCCTGCTAGACATAATTTATTTATTAAAATTTCTTTAATTTTTGTTGTTGTTTATTTACGTCGCTCTAGAGTCTACGGTCTAGGTCTACGGTCTGGGAAACATCCTTGAGGATGATTCGAAGATACGATATCATAATTTTGATCCTCTGCGGAAGGGGGCTCCCTTACTTTGGTAGCTAATTGCTGCCTCACAGGACCAAACATGTGCTTCATGTACATGTAGATATTTCATGTTAAGCCGCGTTAATGAGGTTCAACTGTATCTGTATTATTTTCCAGACAAAATAAAGTGTCTACTGGATTTCAGAAAAATAAGAAATTATCAATGGTGGCCAAAACCAATTAAAAAGTATAAAAACGCTAAAAAAACATACGAAATTCAATACAATGACAAATATCACTCTTCACATAGAACATTGATTGAATTGCTACAACAAATAACTACGATGGAAGTAAAGGACACTCCTTCATGTAAAGATATTGAGAGAGTCGATTCGTAACCTTGAAGGTCACGATCGAAAAAGGAACCGAAAGTTATTGGCGATCGCAACACTCGAATACGCCATCTGGGAAGAGACCGGTTTCATGCTTTTAGCCCTTCTCCCTTCCCTCTCCTCCTCTTTTCAGTTGTATAGGAATGTACTACGACATTTTCCCTTTTCTTAATATTTTTCCTTTTTATTTAATAAAAATATTTTTTAAAATTTCCATGATACTTTTCTTTAGAACTATGTTTAATGCAGTTTTCAGTTCCATATAGTTTTTCAAGTTAAAAGATTTTAATCTATATGAAAATCAAGAGAGAAACTAACGTACTTCCTTCCTCTATGACTTTCCACACGCTAATGGGGAAAGAATGTGAAGTGTTGCCATAGGTAGAGAGTTCTGCTCTACGCCACCTGCAGCCCATTTCGATCGCCAATAATACATTTTAAAAAAAGTAGTAAAATAAATTTCTGCCTAACCTGTTGTTTTTATAACAGGTATGATTAAATAACAGGTGCAAAATACCTGTTCCGGAAAATATTGGTCAGCTCTACTGGCAACCCTGGTACTCTTATTTAACAGAAATATACAGTTAAGAGCGTTTCCAAAAAACCTTTGTCTAAATGTCTTGTTTTTTAAAAGTGTAATCAAGAAATTTTATTTCGTTTTACATTAAATATTTAAAAAAGTTCCTTCGCTTTATTAAAAGAAAACCATTTTCTTTAAGTTATAATACTTATAGTCTGTTTAAACAATTAATTTTAAATACAAATTGATATTTAAAGACTTGTGGGGGAATTATCGACTATGTCAACCTTCATCTATCAAAAGGTACCTCATGATAGAATCAAGTTAACATGTCTTATATACTAGTGAATTGGTATTTATTATTTATAGTGGTAGTTACACCACAGACTTATTTATCTTAGTATAAAGATTGTTGCTAAAATTGTAAAAAAAAAGTATATTTTGTGTACTAGAAATTGAAATTTTGAACATGCCTCCTGTTGAAGCATGTAATAATTATAAAAAAGATGCTTTTAAGCTGAAATATCTACGATTTACATAGAAATACTAAACTATTGTCAAGAAAGCTTACTAGTATTTTGCAGTTTCTCTAAAAAAATTAATAAAATAATGATGAGCTTAAATCAGGAGTTATTCCCTATCAAAACGTGTCTTTTTTAAATAATGACTTAATCACTTCAAATTTAAATAAGCTCACTCACTCGTTCTCTCTGTATATCTATGTAAAAATGAAACTCATTTTTGTGACATTTGATCCTGTTATCTGAAAATAAATTAAGTTCAAAAAGAAGATGTCCTGTTACATGCATTGTCGTCAGACGATGATTTTCAGTTTGGTAGTGCTTTCCTATTTTTAAAATAATTTTAGTACTATTTTTCCAAATGAATTTGACTTTTAAATTATTTCAAATTTGAGCATTTCATTGTTAATCAAATAACATAAATTCATATCATTATGTATCAAAAAAATCTTGAAAATCTTAAACTTAGAGTTACTTTACCTTCTGAAACCCAAGCTAAAAATAATGAAAGGAAATAGAATTTTTAAATTGTGATGCGTTGATTAGAAGAAAAGAAGCACATAAACAGGGTTAAAAATGTTTAAAAAAGAAATTTCAACTCAGTACATTTTTTAAATTAGTACGTTAAACAATTTGAATTTTAAGCATTTATCGTGTGTACTATCAAAACAAAATAATATAAATAACAAAATTCACAAGACCAAAATAAGATATTTATATGCTATAATATGCTAAAACTTCCCAAAAATTTACAAATAGGAAATTTTTTAACTTTTGTATAACTTTTCATTGTAGCTAAATTGGATAAAATCGCTTTATTTTGCTTATTATTTTATTTTGTCCCTGTTAATATTTTGAAGAATCCCATTAAGATTTGACAACCGAAACTAAAAATCTGAAGCTAAAGAGCTAAGTAAAATTGATTATAACTAAGTTTTATTTTGAAAGTGTTGTTGATGAGAAACATAATCAATTTTCTGTTAATATGTGTTACTTTATTTTGTGTTTATTTTTTATTTTCTTTATTTTATGATGAATATCTTTGTGAATATGTGTTTAAGATTTGCACTGAATTTTCAGTACTGTTTCAATATCAACATCACTTAAAATGACAAGTCAGAAGAAGAATTGTGCCCCAAACTTGTCATTAGCCTTTTATCAACTATTATACCCTAGTATTAAGCATATTACAATTAATGCCTTTTTATACTTTCGGTAACAAAATTAATTAACTAAAAAAAAAAAAATCTTGTTTTTTCAATTTGACTAAATCGGAGAAAATATTTTTTTATAGGAATCATCGTTTTCGGAAAATGAGAGAGAATTTTAGGGTGTGATAAAAATTATAGCAAAAGTATGTTTTCCGCATTTTTTTATATGATGTTATAAAATAAAATAATATCTTCTACTTAAAAAATATTATTTAAAAACAATTTTATTATATTACTTGAGTTTTTTACCTACTATATTTTATCTCAAGAAATAATATAAATTTCTATTAACAATAAAACTCTACTCATTATGGTGAGGATTATTGTTTTGTATTCGGTGAAAGAGTGTTAATTGAAATTTCAGCACCCTAGTTAGTCAAAAAGTATTCTAAATTTTTATTGGTGATAAAATGTTACATCTTTTTAGCCTTCAAAAAATGACTGAAGCTTGCATTATCATCCTGAAGAGAGCTCCAGCTTAAATATGAGATCTCCATCTAATACTGTGATTAAAATTGTTTACTTTTTTAAGCAAGTATATAATTTTTTTTTTTACTTATAAAATTAATGATAACAAATAATTTTTAATAACTTCAGATTACTATCTAAGGAAAATTAAATTACTTTTATAAGTTATTTTATTTTCATTATGTTAAGTTTATGAAAATGTTTTTCTTTGTTTTATGAAAAATATTTTTTATTTTAAGATAGATCTATTTTAAAGATGACGCTATTCTATAAACCATGATTCTCAATGAACTACATTAACTTTTATGGACGTTACATATACAAATTAAATTTTTTTTTATAAATAAGTATTTAATTTTCCATATTTAAGACAAAAATAGTTCAGGCATAAATGTGTATGTACAAAATGTTTTTATTTTTATTTATTTAAGTGTTAAAGTTAAATTTTGATGATATCATTTAATCTTTGTTACTTTTTGATGTATATATTGTATGAAAAGTGATTAAAATGCTTTTCTTAAGCATAAATTGTTAAAGAATTTAATTAATGTTTCTCACTAAATTTTATTAATATTTTTTTTCATCAATTTTTTAAGTCCTTAAAAGAATTAACTGATATAGTAAGATTTTTGTGGTGCTTCAGTAATTCGGCTGATTTATTTTAATATGTTTAATAATAATTATTTGTTTATTTTTTAGTCTTGTCGAACATGCTGTAAATATTGTATTACTCGATGATATAAGTATATTTTATTTTTTTAATGAAATTAAGTTTCTTTTTGTAATGTTATATACTATTTTTAAATGTACTTTTACCTGGTTAATGTTATAGTTTATATTTTGTTATTGCTGATTTGAAATATTTTCATTACATACTTCTTTTATTGATATTAAAAATTAAATGTAATTACATGTGTTTCATATGAAATTGATAACTATAATTTGTACTGTTTATTTGTACATTATTTTTTTAAAAATTATGTATCAAGCTGAATATGCAGTCAGGGGTCTGTTTACAAGAAATTTGGGTCCGTTAACGGACCTTCACAAAATATTTTAACTTAAAAATGGACCCTTCGCAAAATAATTTATTTTTTAATCGGACCCTTCACAAATTTGCTGATCTTCATTATTGTTTTCTAAATCGAATAAACCCTTCCCAGGAAGGGCGGGGGAAAGAAAGACAGATGTAAACAAACTAAATTTTCTCTTCGGCAGACGCTTCTTCCTTTATTCGTCCGAAGTGAATATTCTACGTTCAGGAGCATAGACTAAATACCAAATATTTATATGTTGCATCATTAATTTAGTAGCTGCAATTGCTGTTTATTTTTTAAAATTTAATTTTTTTAATTATAATTTTACAGTGTTGAGCATAATCTTGTATGTCTTTACAATTTAAAAATTCCTTGAAAAGGTTTTTTTGCAATAACGGATCCTATTTGCACAAATTCTCAAAAGCGGACCCTGGTTGAAAGAATGGGACTTAACGTTTATTTTATATTCACAAATTACGAGTAATTTTTTTACAATTTTTCAAAAACGGACCCTTCGCAAAATGTCTGACAGACCCCTGGCAGTGTTTTTGTTTTATTTATTTTTTAAATTAAAACAAAGTAAAGATTGTTTTTATTTTCTTTTAGTTTTGTTTTAAATGTTATAATTTTGTTCTATTTTTAGTAAGCACAAATGTAAGGGTTAATTTAGTTTACATGCAAAAATCTGGCATGCTTTTCTTAGAATCTTGTATGCTAATTTTTGTTGATGTTTTTTTGCAATTAAGAAAAATATGAGCCTTCTATATATACTTTTTCTTTGAAAATAGTTGACCATTTTAAATATACCATCCTTTAACTATCTGCTTATATTTCAGTTCTGAAGAGAGGCTGCACATGTTCCAGAAAGAAATAAAGATTTAACTGACTAGAGGGGAAAATTTAACTTTCAATGGGGAGGGGGGGGCACAATAATTTTTAGATTATATATTGATAATTAATTAGCCTACTTTTACAATTGAGGAGAAAGAATTTTCTCAGTGGTAGTAACATTTATCATTTTGTATAAGTATCTTAATTTTAAAAATTAAATTTGAAGATAGTTTAATTATCATGACAAATCAATGATTTAAACATCAGTATGTTCGATTTATTAGTGAGGCAGTTTTGCTTTTAAGTGTGGATAAAGTAGCTTAATTTTTAGAAAACTCTTTAATGTCTCAAAACATCAATGTGCTACCACTTTGTGAAATTTTTGTCAACGTAAATACAAGTGTGCAGTTATAGATAATGATTTAACTAGTTCTTATGATAGTAAAATAATATTGATATGTATTAACAATTTATGAACAAAATATATATTATTTTTGGGGTATTTATTATTAAAAAAATGTTGTTTACCTTGTATTCTTTAAAAAAATGTAATTGTAGCAGGTCTTATATGTTCTCTATAAAATAATTAATTTTTTAATCTTTTCTTTCTGTTATATTTTAACTACTTTAATATTTTTTATCAATCTTTGAACTTCATAAATTCTTTTGTTTTAAATTTATTTTTGTTAAGGAAAACTTCCTTAAAAAAAGAATAAAATTTTTTAACATTATATTTTGAAAATTTTAATGTTATAATTTGCATATTTTTTCCAAGTATATTAAAATTTGTTTGAAAAACAGCTATAAAGTTCTTTACACTATTTATGTAGATTTTTCCAAATCTACGTAAATAAGGTTTAGTTTGGAATGCAAAACACTCATTAATTATAAAGTACTTATAAACATTATCATATTCAAAAATTGCAGGTTATGAACCCTGCAATTTAGGTTTAAATCTTGTTATTTTTCCACAAAATAAATTTGTTTTTGTTTCCTGTGTTGTTGTAAGCGATTAATACAAATTTATCTAATTAAGATAAACAGGTTAAAGACTTAAATTTCTTATATAATTTATATATTATTATTTTTTTTACCAATTCTTATTTCCATTGTATTCGTAAATTTATTGTATTTAGAGACTGAATATTTTTATCTTATATTGTAGTTAAGACTTTGAATAGTTTTATTATTATTTTTATAAACAGAATATTTTTACTTTGATAAAAATAATATTAATAATATTTATCATATTATAATTTTATTATTAATTTGTTATTTTATTAACTAATTTATAGTTTTGCTTTTTTTTATCACATTCATTAATAATTGCATAGTTTAGTTTTGAAAACCAGCTCATTTCCAAAAAATTAAAAATCAGTTTGTTTCGATTAGAGTTTTGATTTCTTCAAGAGTAGCACAGTTTTTCCAATGATATTTAAAAATTTACTGCTTTACCTTTCAATTTAATATATATATTACTTTTTGTTTAAAATTAAAATTTAGGGTTTTTGAATATCTTTTTAAAAACTTTATTATACATTATTCAGTTTCCCATGCTGCTGGTAAAGAATTTTTCAAAAATTCATTTTTTATTAAATCCTTATTTTGCATTGGACTCAATTTGTGATACCATTGGATTTTGTTACCAAGGTGATTTGTACTTTGCACAGTAAAGCCACTTTCAGCCATGAAACTTTTCAACCCTAACAATAGTGTGGATTGAGCTGGTTTTGAAAGCAAATGATTCACATTATTGGATCTAATTGTATTAATAACAAGTGAAAATTTATATTGTTACAGACCTGTTTCAAAGTGATATTTTGTTAGATCAGTACCCTGATTCTATCGACGACAGAGGTTATCTATTTACTCCTTATGAACCCATAGAAGATGAACCCATTCCAGAAGTATCTCCACAATCAAAAATAACATGTATGTATTGTTCTAAAGTATTTGCACACAAACGATATTTAGTGGATCATTTAAATACTCATACAGGGAAAAAGCCGCACATCTGTAAATATTGTTCTAAAGCTTTTACCCAAAGAGCATCTAGAAATCGGCATGTAAAACTTTGTCACAAAGATATTATAAGTCAATTGAATGATATAAACAATTTATTGTGATCTATATTTCTGCTGTACTATGTTTAATAAAATTGCTATTGTCCAAGAATCATAAGTTTTTCTATTTCATTTGTAAAATTTTTCTATTGCTTTTTGAAATATCAATAATGAGATTAGTAAATGGGTTAAAAAGTTACCGTTTATATGTGGGTAAAAAAGGCTCTTGTGTCGCTATTTTGATATGCTAAAGTTATGAATGGCTTTAAGTCCTTTTAAATTTTACATATGATACTTCTTTTTTTTTTGTTGTTCTGACAAGTTGTAATTGAAATTAAATTTTTTATAATTGAGTTCACTACCTGTTTAATAAACAGGCTATTTTGCACTTTTTTGGAGGATTTAGTTGAGTAACTTCAACAGCTGGTTCTTTGCATTTCTCCCAGTTCAATTTCTATTTAACTTTAGTTAAAAATAATTGAGATTGCATGTATTTGTATGTTTCTATTTTCTACAACACAGAAAAGATTAAAGATAGGGAAAGGCAAAACACACATATATTTCTGCAATACAGATAGGGAAAAGAAATTTTAAAAATATATATATACCCTCTGAGCTCCATGCATTGGTTTCTTTGGATTACTTATTTCACCTTTTTTTTCACTCCATTATTTGAAATTTCTTTTGTTTGCTATTAGATTGCATTAATCAATTTGGTTGCATATTTGCCTCTAGTAAATCTTTCAGCTTAATATCAGTAACAAAAATGACTGGAGACCCATAATTTATGTCACATTTTATTACAACACTTAGATTTCTGTTAACAAATATGTTTTTGTTTTTAAATTTTATTACATCACACAATATCATAGCAGTTATACAAAGCATACCGAAATTTATTGTGATAAAGTAGTTAGTGATTGTCCAGCAGTCTTGTTAAATGAATTTTGATGTATGATTTCAAGATATCTTCCTCTCATTCATTTTACACAAAATGAATGTAACAACTGACATTCATGACACATTTGGAATCTTTCTCCTTAGATATGTACAACAGAACCACACATGATTGTTTTATCATCATCAATAATTAAATAACAAAATTTTGTTATCATTCAGACATAGTTGAATAAGATATTAAGAGACGTTGCATCATAAAATTATATATTTATAAAATAACATAACTACTTTGGATTATATTTTTAAATTTGTGTTTGGTCTATTGTAGAACTCCAGTTTTTCATGCAAATCTAATTTTGATCATCAAATGTTATAGAAACTTGACCCTACAAAATTCTTTTAACAATAATCAATTTTTTTTTTAAAACTCTGTATGTATTACTAGTTGCTTTCAGTATGCCACCAATGAGCACCAAATACTTTAAAGATTTTCTAGCAGAACATATTAAATGTTTGAAAAAGATTTGTACAACTTAAGTGAAATTAGTTTTGTATCTGAAGCAGCCATTTTCACGTGCAAGGGGGTTTTGATGATCGTTCGTATGTGTAGCTCTTGTATATCCATTAGATGTCACATTACAGAGTGACATGTTATATCTACGTCACTTATATCACATAAATGGAATTAGTGATATAACTATCAAATCACTGTAAATAGATAACACAATTAACTTTTATTTGTGTTACAGCATAATGCCAAAACGAAAAACACTAAAAACCATATGTTGTGTCAATAAAAGAATGACTTTTTTTAAAATAATTAATAACAGTGTCACATATTGGCATAACATGATTATGCAAAAATTTTGCCAATCTGTTATGAATTAAGTCCAAACTACTTTAATTTTATTAGTTACAAAAGTGATAAATTTCATAGTGAAAATGCATAGTATTTTGTTTTTAGCTTATTAGACAAAAAGTTTTATTTTATTTTACAATTAAATTATTTGTTCAATAAATTTGGATAATTATATTAATGTACTTTAATTGGCTGAAAATTTTAATAATCTCAAATTCTTCAAATATTATAAATTACAGCTTTGATGAAACATAGTTATTTCACCTCTAGCATACTATTTCAAAGACTGATAAAAAATTTGTTTCAATAAAGATGGTCTTCTATTTTAAAATTGATTGATAAATTAAATTGGATATTGATGTATCCTAATCACCCAAAATTTCATTAAACTTTTCGAAGTTCAATTCAAAAGTTTAATACTTACAAGATTAAAGAAAAATAGTTACATATTTCCCTCTGAGAATATAATTATCATTTAATATATTCTATTGTTAAAATATTTTTTTAGCGTTTTTATACTTTTTAATTGGTTTTGGCCACCATTGATAATTTCTTATTTTTCTGAAATCCAGTAGACACCTTATTTTGTCTGGAAAATAATACAGATGAACTTCATTAACACGAACTTGCTTAACAGGAAATATCGCCTCACATGAAACACGTGTTTGGTCCTGTGAGTCAGCAATTAATTATTATTGTATTTTACACGAAATTTTCAAGCTGATTGAAAGGAAACTGGACACAACACAGATAATAAATAAGCATGTGAATAAAATTTCAATAATTCATTTTAAGGAATGCTATTTCTATTTTCTTCCGTTTTTAGAAGTAGAAGATGATCAAATAAATTAAATAGTAAAAATAAAAAAGTTTAATAAAGAGTTAAACTTTTCATTTTATTTTAATTTGTTTGGTTCATAATAATATTGTTTGCATACATTGATGTAGTACATAACATGTATTGTTGTTGTCGTGTGTATGCAAGCAGTGCTAGTGCAAAGATTAGAGTCCTCCAAAAGTCTTGATAACAAGATTTGCAAGTTCTGGAGCCCGATGGCCGTGGAGAATTTCGATGGGGGGTGCTCCTAGTTGAAAGAGGGAGCCGATAATGGCCTGGCCTGGCAGTCAAAAACATGGTCTGCAGTTAGTTGCAAAAGAGGACAGTACTTGCAGATGGGATAGGATTTTATATTGGTGCTTGAGATCTTCATGCCTTTGAAATGTCTAGTACGTAGCCTAGGCATGTACTAGACATTTCAAAGGCATGTATTAATAATAAGTAATACATTTTTTTAATGATGTATCAGATAAAACAAATTTTGGTTAACATGAAATAATTAGGATAGATTAACCGATTTTGCTAAAAAAGGCTCGATTGTAATTAGATATTCACATAGCTGGAGTTCTACCGTTCTTCATTGTTAAAAACTCTTATTTTGTATTACAAATAAAATTTTTCGAGAAACCCAATTACAATAAAAACTGAAACTTTTAATGAAATTGCTTCTCAATTGTCTTAATGTAGTTCATGTATTAATTAACTTGTCTAAATTTATTTCTAATGTAATAATTTATTACTTGTTTTTAACAATTTTTAAATTTCCACACCCTGAAATTGATTTAAATAACAATTAATTTTATTAATATCTTAGGTTTTGATCAAATGACACAATTTGTTTTGTTTAATTTAATCAATTATAAAAAAAACATTGTATAAAAAAATATACTTAGTTGATCACTAGTAAACGGTATTAGTGATTCAAATATTATTCGTTCTGTAAGTTTAAACATAAATATTATGAGAATTAAATTTACTGATGGTCATATTTTTTTTTGAATTATAAGCTTTTAAAATATAGTCATGCTAACCCTGTGTTCATTGAAGTCCCATCTTCTACTAAACTTTCAGTTGATGCATAAAAAAAAAACTTTTGTTCCCCTTCCCCCCTATGTCATCCAGAGGTGCCAATCATTACAATTAACCTTACATACATTAATTATTGACATTTCATTGTCAAGAATTGTGGTTGAGTAATAAAAATTGCAGCTATTGAGAATTTTCGTAATAATTTGTTTCAAATGCATTCCCCGCCCCCTTAACTACCGATAGTATGAAATTTTGTTGTTTGTAGCCAGTCTATGATAATTTTTTTTCTATTCCGTAAACAATTCTAAAAGAGATAAAGAATAAAAGTGATTCTTTTGAAACAAGAAACAAAAAGTAATAAGAGCATCGAACACTACCCCATCCTCCTAGCTATTTTTAAAAAGATGACTAGTTTAAAATTTAATCGAAACGCAAAACAATGGTTTCAAGTAATCAATTTATCATTTTATAAAGAGGGATACATTTTAATTTGGTACCTTTGAGTTAGTGTTATTCTTTTTATTTAATAGTGAAATTCATGCATAATTTTGTTAATATTATGTACCTATATGGAATTAAGTAATATATATATGCACATTAAAATTGTGCTAATCTTAATTGTGTTATCTCTAACTAATAACTGTAAATTTCTGATTAGTGATAGCTAGTTTGGAAAGTTGGCACCTCTTGTTGATGAGAAAGTAGTATGTCACCAGGAAATTTCAGAGCACCTGTAGTGCTAAATTAGACGCCTTTTCATTCTAAATATAAATGTTTTCTGTTTGAAATATTCAAAATTGAAATAGATTTCAATTGCAATTTTTTCCTCTATCAAAACAGGCATATTGTATTAATTATGATGCTTCTTGGAATAAGAAATAATGTTCTTCTAACTAAATGCACTAAACGATTGACTAAAACTCTAAATAGAGCATACAGCATAGTAGGTGCTTCGTTGTTTCAAGATG
Source organism: Parasteatoda tepidariorum (assembly GCF_043381705.1). Lineage (NCBI taxonomy): Eukaryota > Metazoa > Arthropoda > Arachnida > Araneae > Theridiidae > Parasteatoda > Parasteatoda tepidariorum. The sequence continues at coordinate 96,556,342 of NC_092204.1, read as the reverse complement.
TACAGTTAGTTATGTTTATTGCAATCTTAATCTCCATAATTTTTAAATATAAATAAGACTACTTTATTTTTCTTTTGTATTTTACGAAAATATGTTTATATTAATAAAAAAATGTATAAATCTAGTTATATATAATAGATTATTTTTAAAATTTTAATATAATAACTAAAAGCAATAGCTCAAATCGTTTTCTAATCTAAATGTAATCTAACTATTTTATTTTCATATCGTAGGCACTCTCAAGAGTTTATAAAATGGTTTGATCATTTAAAGATAAGTGTCAAAATGTGATAAATGTAAATGTTTGCATGGTATTTTCAAAAGGAAATTGTTTTTTAGATTTAATGTACATTTGTCGTTTAGCTGAAGAAATTATTTCAATAAATATGGTTTTGATAAATAAACAATTTATTCTTAAATATTATGGTTGTTAGCTGTTTAATTTTGAAAACATCCTAAAATATAATTTTATTATAATATTTAAAATAATATAACTATATAGGTGCAGCAGATTTTATTTTTTAAAAACTTATTTATAATTATTTGAGCCAATTGCAAAATTCAGTGTTTGTGTTGTCGAAGATATTCAGCTGGCTTTAAAAAGTATAAAAAATAGTGAAAAAATAAGGTAGTCATAAATAATGTTTTAAATATTTCTAGGTAATTAAGGTAAAGTACTTCCATCCTTAATAGTTGAGATAATTTTTATTATATCAGAAATTATTTTCAGATTACTAATAAGTACTAGTAAGTACTAATGAAGTTTTATTGAAGTATTTGTAATAATCTAATTATTTCTAATGAATACTTGTATTGCATATAAAACAGAATAAATTAACAGATTATGTATTTTCTGGCCATCTCAAGATGAACCCTTTTCTTCACTGGGAACTCATCTCGTGACTTCCAGACTATACTTCACTTTTAAATTGTTTATTTAAAAGCAAATCACAATACAAATATCAATGTCTTGTGCAAATTTGTGTGCATCTTGCTGTACAAGGTTAATTGGTGTAAGCCTTAAGCATATTCATGAAACAACATAATATTTATCATATTGAATTTTTCATCATGATGCTAAGTGCCAAATTGTTGTGCTCATGCAAATGCTTCTTTGAGTTTATGTTACTAGAGCTAATTAAAAAACTGTATGTTTCTGATTTTGAGATTTTTTTTTAAATGTTCATAATTTTATTTGCAACATATAAAATTAATTACTTGGTTAATTATTTTAAATTTTTTTAAGCATCTTTTTTTTTTTTAGCTAAGTCGGAAAAAACAGAGAGCATTTTAAGTTATCACAGCTGGCAGAGTATATATATATATTTATTTACTTGTTTACACTTACTTTTTATATATTAGAATTCATTTATTTTTCAACTTTAGTTATTTAATTTTATAGCAGCAACTTTAAACAAAATCCTAAAATGTTCTCAGTTGTTTTTCTTGGAAGACAATTTTGTGTTCACAGTGTAAGGAATAAATAGGAATATTATAAGTAGAGAAGATACTTACTTTATAAGTGAAGATCACTCAATATTAAGCAGATTGATAACAGAATTCATTTTTTTAAAATGTTTTTGTGATATGTATTATATTCATTAATATAATTTGTACAATACTTATTAAGTGTAACCTGTAATAAATTTTTTATTATAGTATACGAACTGCACCATAATTTTTTGTTTTTGCAACTTTCTGTGCTCGTAACATATGAAATATAATCTTTCCATGTTTACAATTTTATTTAATTACATTTAAATTGAAAAGGTTTTTAGTCTTAAGTAATTTCTTTCATCATTTGAATGCATTATCCATTAACAATTTCTTTTTTCCTTTTTAAGAGTAAAGAATTAGGCACTCAAAATTTTAATCCACTGGTGAAAATGGGAAAATTAAAAGTGTTTCTTGTGTTTTTTTAAAAAAATATGTAACGGTTTTTTAAAGGAGAAAAAAAAACGAAATTTAAATGCATAAATAATTTGGATTTAATTTAAATCCAAGCTTTAAATATTAAATAATTTTTGTAATAATTCAAACGTTATGTTAAGACTAATTTTAAGCTCTTATGAATGGGTAGTTTCATTTTTTTAAAGATGTGTGATATCATTTTACAATTCAGTTGCTTAACATTATTTTAATTTACATGTCTATATTTTAAGAAATTGATTAATAAGTAAATAAGCGTATAATATACCTTTAATAAGTATGTTTAACTGCGGTATTAATTCATTTGTGTATCGCGCTTAACCTGCCTTTCTGGTCCACTTGCGGTATAAGCCATTAGCAAAAGGTTAATCCAAAGAATTTATTGTCTGATATCATTCTTTCTTGCTTGCCTCTCCGAAAACCACAATTGATGTCTTTTTAATGGTAGATTTATTCTTCCATTACAAGGTTATACAATTTGTAGAGATTTAATGAAAATTAAAAAATATATATATCTTTGCAGTAAAAAAAAAATTAAAATAAATAAAATAAAATGATGGTTTAAGAAAACATCCTAATCTTTTCAGTTTTTTTTTTCCAGTTTTGCCAGAAGTTGTTTATTTTGGGGGTAGAAGTGGTAATGATATTCACTAACAATATAACTCTAAGTACTAGCTTTAAGTAGGAAAGTAAGTTTATTAAGAAAGTAATTTAGATGAATGGTAAAATTTGGAAAATTGAAGTTGTAAATCCAGAGATCCAAATTGTACAAATTAATTTTAAATTTCTTTATTTTTAAAATAAAGTTACTGTTTAGCAATCATTTTTGTAAATTCCTTTTTTAATGAAACATTTAAGAGTAAGAGAATGTTAAAATTTTTGGCAGTTGTGTCAAAATTTATGTTAAAAATTTTAAAGCTTTATTATTTCTGTTAAAATTTTATTAACATTGTGAAAGTGAGCTTTTGAAAAATGTAGCATATTTTATAAATGTATTAATTGTTTGCAAAAATGATTAAATTGTTGCTGTTCTAACGATATTTGCTGAACTGAACTTCAGCGTTCAAAAATAAATAAAAGTTTGGGTCAAATTGTTATTTAACGGAACACTATCAGTTAAAGGAAATGGTCTCTATTTTGTTTGATAGCAGTTTAAATAATAATTGTAAATATAATTTTAATCTGAATAATTGAAGGAAAAATTCCTTTAGTGCATTAAATTTAAAAAGCATTTACATAGTTATTAGTCATAATTAGTAATAAATCTATGCTAAATATATTTTTATATTTTTTCATAAGCAATAGCTTTTTATATTTATAACCGCTGTATCTTCAAAAATATGTTTCAAGATGTACGAGTTTTAAAATTGTTCTAATTACCGAGCTCAATCATTTGCAGATCTAAGAAATATTTTTACATATCTCTAGTAATATAAGCTCCATTGCATATTAATAATGTGGGGAAAATGTTGCATGGAATAAATATATATATACATAATGAAAATAAGTATTTCACACATTTTTTTCAGTTAGTAGTAGATTAGGCAGTATATATTTTCTCATGGCAATGACACATCTGTCTGGCTTCCATTTCACACTTCCTTTAAATACTTAAGTGGACAGCTGTATGTCTTATCATTAGCACCTGTTCTTATCATTACCATGCCATCTCTTTCATCACCCACTTGGATAATTATCTGAAAATAAATATAATATTAATGATAAGTACAGTATGCTGGTACATAGTATGTACTATAATCCAGAAAAACTTAAAATATTTTTTTTGCTTCCTGAAAAATTTATGAACAGAATAATGTAAGAGATAACTTTTTAAGAGTTAAGAGACAATAATCTCTATTTTTTTTCGTTCAAAAATATGTCAGGGTACCAAAATATGATATTTTGAAACATTTGTTTTTTAAGAAATTCATGAACAATTGGCGATCGAATGGGCTGCAGCAGAACTCTCTACCTATGGCAACACTTCGCACGCTTTCCCCATTAGCGTGTGGAGATAGTCATAGAAGAAGGAAGTACGTTAGTTTCTTTCTTGATTTTCATTTACATTAAAATCTTTTAAGTTAGGAAACTACATGGAGCTGAAAACTACATTATATACACAGTTCTGAAGAAAAGCATCACGAAAATTTTGAAAACTATTTTTAATAAATAAAAAGGAAAAATATTAAGAAAAGGGAAAATATTGTAGTACATTCCTATACAACTGAAAAGAGAAGGAGAGGGAAGGGAGATGGACCAAAGGCATATGAGCGTTGCGATCGCCAATAGATAAGATAATTATAATAGAAGATAATTGCTGTATTAGTTAAAAGTCAATTATAATTACCTTAGTTGTTCAGAAACTTATCAAAGCACTAAGAGATTTTTTTGTAATCAAGTTTTTGAATTTTTTTTTCTCCTTGTAAAGTTTATTAAGACAAAATGATAAAGATATTGTCAAGCTATTGTCAGCGAAACAATTATCTCCTCCATGGCTTTGTTTGGAAACTTGTCAGGGTAAAATCCTGTTTTAATTACCGGGGTAATTTGGCTCAATTTTTACAATATAATAAAACACCATTTTCTCAGAAATATCTTACAATTAGCTTTAAAATTTCGTATAGTTACAAGTTATTGTAGTAAAGTATTTTGTTGTCTGAAATATGTCTCTGATTGTTATATTTCATTGAAAAAAAAACTGTATTTTAAATTATGCAAAAGAGAATGATTTTTCATAAGTGGTTCTTACAATCGAAAATTTTTGGAATTTTTTTTTCTGTTATTGAATTTTCATCTTTTAATCAAATACCTAGGAATGTTCCTCTGTTTTCCTACAATAATGATCTATTTTTTTAAAGAATATTTTTTATTTATTTAACAAGAAGTCCTCTTACTTGATCGCTTAGTAATTTGTTGCTGTTCCCTTCATTGTCACTCACATGCACTGCATGGATGACTTGTAGTGGTTGTTCACCAGGATGCAGCCTAGTCACATACATTGATGGGAAAAATCCAATCCTACCCATACATTTACCCTGAAATATAGATCGAAATAAATCTTTAAATGGATGTGCAAAAAAAACTATTTATAATTGTTGCATTCCTCTAATAATGTGAAAATATCTCACTATACTTCCTGTTATTTATTATGTGGGTTTAAAGAGAACTTTTTAATCCTATGGGAATCATGGGTGGCGCGCCACACTGTTGAACGGTAAATTTGAGGGTTCAAAATTAACCGACTCAAATTCGATTTAAACTAGGGTTGGCAAGTTTTTGACAATTGATAGTTTTATCCCTCGTGACAAAAAAAAAAAACCTTTTGGACATAATTTTTGAGAAGTGCCAAAATTTTAGTATAAGGATAATTATTAGTTTTATAATAAATAAGAATATTCATAAATAAACATACATATAAAATTACAATTAAATATGTTATTGAATTATTTTGATATTAAACTTTCTTTTTTATTTTGACAATTACTGTCAAAAACCCAAATTTTTAAATTCAAAATATTAAACAATTACCGTAAACCGGGGTGAGTCTACCCATTTTTTCAGTTTGTCAACTTTCAAGTGGTCAAACTTTTGTAAATATTAAAGAAAAAAGGCTTTTAATAGGTGTTTCGGAATCGCTATTTATCCCTCTTTAAAGCTGTGAAATCGATTTTAGAAAATATTAACAGTTACGCTGTTACTGTATATTTTTATAGAACTGCTGACAAATCTCTCGTATGGGGCGAGTCTACCCATTCTACTAAAATGAATGTTAACATTGTAAATAATCAAATTTTACTATTAAATTGTTATTTTAGTTACTATATAGGATATTTATGAAGTAAAATTCATAACTTTATTATATATTCCATTTTTTTATTCATAAAATAACACAAATTGAGTATTTGATCGATTATCACATTTTGATCACAGTTTTGTTTTTATAATCATTAACATTATAAAATAACATTTTTTTCTGATTATTGTTGATAAAAATAAATTAAAATTAATATAAATTTACAATTAAATAATTAATAAATAATAATAATTAAAGATTATTAACAAAATCGAAATTCAAACATTGGGAATCATGAAAAATCCTTTTCCCATTCTTTTGGGAGGTAATAATAATTTATAAATAATAATTTATTTAACTTGCATTAAATAAAAAAAGTTAATTTTGTAATATAAAAATTGAAAAAATAGGTAAAATAAACATATTTTATATTTACATTTATATTTAACCTATAAATTTTCTTATTAATGATAAATTTATCAATGCAGAATTAAAATAATATACTCAAATTCATTTAAAATGACTTAATTTTAATATAAACAAAGTTCTAAATTATATTATTATGCTTTATTAAAACTAAATACGAATGGGTAGACTCGCCCCGCGAATTCTGGCTTTTTGTTTACAACAGCAAAACTTACATTCTTTTTGTTTTTTTTCATATAAAATTAATGTAATCTTAGTCTTAGATAAGTTTATCACTTAACCAAAGTGAAAATAGTAATAATAATAATATACTTACGGAGCACCAACTAAAAGTTTGCTGATTTTCAATACAAATCTCTCAAAAGACGTTTGAACAGGTCGGTTAAAAAGACACCAAATAAATAAAAACGGATCAAACTACTACAGCGCCATCTTCCTTAGAGTCTGAACTAAGTCCTCCGTCGGTAAAATTTTTTTTATTTGCAATTTAAAATAGTGAAAATTAAATAAAACTAAAATGGGTAGACTCGCCCTGGTTTACGATATAAATAAAGATGTGCTAAATTTAAATTTATCCGATCTGTTATCTTCTTAAATTATTTGAAAATAAAACTACAAACACGATCAGCTTTAAAAAGCACTTAACAATAATCTCTATCATTTTATATGTAATCAAATTTCATTTAGTACTCTTATTTTAACTCTTCCTTCTCCGAAAATATGTAATAAAAAAATAATAATAATAAAATTGAAGCTTTCTGTACTTTCAATTCATTTTTCAGAATTTTTATAAATAATACAGAAATTCAAAACTAATTTCTCGATTGATGCTGAGCTGCATAGTTTAGAAAGTGGACATACTGAAGATATTATAACAATAAAATATCATGTAACTAACAAATTTATACTAATAACCGTACTGAATATTAATAGTAATTTAATTAAATCCTTGAATTGATTGATTGAAAAAATTATTAACTAATTTAAATAAACATTTGTATTTTTTTTATAAATTGCAATTAGTTGACTAATCAGGGAACTATAATTATACATTAATATAATGGAGAGGAGCCGCGATGGTTTAGGGGATAGAGCTTTCGAGCCCCCAATGAGGTGAACCGGGTTCGAATCCCGGCGATGGCTGGTCGAAACGAATTCCACACCCGGCTTGCACCGACCACAGTGCTGACGTGAAATATCCTCAGTGGTTGACGGATCATGGGATAGGAGACCCCTTGACGTCAGACTAACCGTGGGTGGTTCTCGTGGTCTTTCACTCCATGTAACGCAAATGCGGGTTAGTTCCATCTAAAAGTCCTCCTCGAAGCCAAATTTCTCCTAGTGTTTGATCCAGGAGTTCCATTGTCTTCTGGATCGGGTTCAAAATTACAAAGCTACAGAGTTTAACATTAGCAATCGGAAACTCAAACAATTAAGTTGGCTGTTCACAGACGGTTATAAAATAAAATAATTGGGGAACACTTTTAATTTTACTTAATCTGAAAAATCTGCAGAAATTAAAACATAGAATCAAATTAAAATCAATATTTAGATTGATAATGATTGACAACTCATAGTTATTGCCTGTAATATAAGTTGAATAGCTATAATATGGGTCTCAAAGTTTTAAGATTATCATTCGAAAAACTAATTAATATGTGATCTATAATATAAATCATAATTACAGAAGTATACAATGCAAATATTGTGGATGATTTAGTATCCAATAAAATGTCTCTAATGTCAAAAGGCAACTTGCCCCTGGTTTTTGACAGTTTATGATTATTTTTGACAGGTTTTTGGCGCGTCATCTCAAAAACTAATTCTTAACGTCAAAACTCGAACCCTGATTTAAACCAAACTAATGGTAAATAAAATCTCACATTTTAAATTTTTTCATATATTACATTTAATTAGTATTCTTTTTTATATTTTGGTTAAAATAAAGTACTTTGTATTCTCAATAAATCAATATGATTTGAAATTTTTTTTTATAACCGTCGTTGAACAGCAGACTCAATTTTGAGTTTACGATTACATATCTTCAACTCCGCAGCCTTGTCATTTTGAACCCAATCTAGAAGACAAGGGAACACCTGGATCAAGTATTGGGAGAAATTTGCCTTCCTGGAGGACATTATGATGGAACTAACCCGCATTTTCATTACATGGAGAGGAAAACCTCCCACGATTAGTCTCACAGCAAGGAAATGCTAAACCATGATCCGTCCACCACTGAAGATATTTTACGTCAGCGCTGTGGTCGGTGCAAGTCGCATGCGGAATTTGTATCGACCAGCCATTGCTGGGATTCGAACCCGGTTTACCTCAATGAAAGGCGAATGCTCTATCCTCTGAGTCATCAAGGCTCGATTTGAATTATTAAAGCTAAATGTGGGGGGGGGGNGGGTAAATAAGAAATGTTGTTTTTTATAACTTCATTCTAGATGCTTTATTATTGACGAATTTTTACACGAATTTTCTTCAAGATATACAAAATTAAATAATTCAATATTTACAAAATTAAATAATTCAACATGTCATTTGTTTGTCGTGCGCATACAGTTCTTAACTATTTTTAGTTTCCCTCTTATTCCTGGCTATTGTAACTGGAGCTGTTAGTGGTAGACGGTATAAACGATTTACAGAAGGCAATAACAATTTAAAGATTTTGGATGTATTTACTACACCTGATAACTTTTTTCTTCAACACACCGATTGGGAAAAACTTCTAATTCTTTTTGAGTTTGAGTGACAAAATAATTTTGCAGAGGAAAACGTGTCATGACAAGTTTGAAATTTGCTTTAGATTAAAATGTTGTAGACAAAGGCGGGTGTAGCTAGTCGTACAATGGTTTAAAAAGCGTGATATATTATTCTAAGTTTTATATTTTCGGAAATCGCTAAGACAATTCAACAAGAAAAAAGATTTACGTTGAAGAAAAAAAAAGTTTTTTAATTTTCTCTCTCTTTTTTTTGGTGACAAAAGCCATGCTTTCATTTTCAGCTTTTCTAAAACAACGTCGTAGTTTAGCTATGGCAACGAAAAACTCTTCACTAAAATGAAATTCGTATTGTAAAAAAAGTTTTTTAATAAAAGAAATAAATAAACGTTTTTGTTTATTAGTATAGTAAAATAAGTTTATGCAAATACAGAAGCTCTTTTTAGTGAAATCACATTATGTTTCCCGTTAGCACGTAATTCAGCACTGTTGCCAACATTTTTTTGAAATTTTATTTTTCAAAGAACATTTTTAACTTACCTCCCACCAGTTCGGATCTCTTGTGTCTGTAACTGTGATAATACAGCCAGCTCTAAGGGGGGAAAAATAGAAATTTTTAGCGAGTAATATCGAACAGAATGTAGTGAAACAAATTTGTTTCTATCGATATTTGATAACGGAAATCAATTATTAGTTTAACTTAGAAATTATATTAAATAAAATTAGATTAATTGCAAAAATTTCTATTTACACAAAAACCAATTGAAAATCATGTCCCGTCCGCGTATTTCTATTGGATAGATAAATCATGTGCTATAATCTAGTTCTCTCTTTTAAAAACAAAGATCTCTTTGGTTGTCATCAGCATAAGTTAATGGCATTTTTAAAAATATCGTTCTGTGAATATTTTTGTTTACCCCCTATTTAAAGGTATTAACCAACTTATAACATTATTAAACAGTATAATGAGTTATGTATTTTATTAGAAATTTTGTATAAAATTTTAAGTCAATGTCTAGTTATCATCCTTTCTTACTAAGCTTTTGATTTTGATTTGTATTCTAACCTCTTCACTACTGATGTGTAAAGGAAAAATTTAGCAAAAAAAATAAAAATATTTTATAGTTCCGAATTCGTATTTTACTGCCATAAGTAATAATGAGATAAGGAAAATATGAATTATGCTGCCAGGAGGCTAATAATTTTAGGTACATATACGCGGACCTCAGGTTTTTATTAAGTAAAAGAATATAAAGACCGGATTCAGGAAGGGGAAAACCACCTCAGAGCAAATTTTTAACATCCGGCAAATTTTGGAGAAGACAATAGAATTTGGTATTAACACGCACCATCTGTTTACTGATTTTTAAAACAGCCTACGATAGTGTTAACCGAAAAACTCTAATATCAGTTTTAAGAGAATTTTATATACCGGAGAAACTAGTGAAGCTGATTGACTTGACACTAAAAGTGAATCCAAAATCATGGTCAAGATACAGAATAGTTTTTTTCCATCCAATAGAAATTAAAAATGGTGTACGACAGGGAGGTGACTTGGCATGTCTCCTCTTTAATCTAGCTTTAGAAAAAAGAATAAGGAACTCAAACACCAACACCTGAGGAAATATCTTCAACAAATCAGTTCAAATATTGGCTTCTGCTGATGATTTAGATATTATCGCTGGAAAGCAGACAGCACTAACACAATTCTTTTTATGTCTGGCGAAAAAAGCCATTAAGATGGGATTACGAATCAATGAAAATAAAACTAAATATATGCCCTGCGCAAAAGCTGGCTATGAAGAAACACAGTTTGAAATTGGAGCATACAAATTAGAAGCCGTTGATAGCTTTACCTATTTGGGGTCTAAGATTAACAACAAAAACGACACTACACAAGAAATACACACGAGAATCACGATGGCCAATAAGTGTTTTTATGGCTCAAGAAAATATCTTAAGTCAAGCCTAATAAAAAGAAAAACAAAAGTGTTACTCTATAAATGTCTTATACGACCAGTGCTTACATACGCATGTGAGACCTGGACAATGACTCGTGGAGATGAAAATATGATAGCTAGATTTGAGAGAAAAATACTGCGAAGCATTTTTGGTGGAATAAGTAAAAACGGTACCTGGTTTAGAAGATCAAACACGGAACTTTACAAAGCATATAAAGAACCTGACGTCATTAAATGTATCAAAATTCAAAGGATTAAATTTGCAGGCTACATTGTGAGAATGGAGGATAGCAGGACAACCAAAAAAGTTTCCAGTGCCAGGCCAACGGGTACAAGAAAAAGAGGACGACCAAACCGAAGATTTTTAGACTGCCTTGAAAAGGACCTACAAGTTTTAAAGATAGTAAACTGGAGAACCTTGACTAAGGGAAGAATGTCTTGGCATAGGCTTGTTGAGAAGGCCAGGGCCCATCCTGGGCTGTCGTGCCAATGAGAAGAAGAAGAAAAGAATATAAATATTTAATGAAAAGATTTAATAGTAATTTAGAAAGAAAATATATTTAAAAATCTAAGCACATTGCAATACTGCTTTAAAAATCAGTTTCAAAACTAGTTTAATTATGCATACCACACAAAATAAATAATTATTAAAACTAATCTAACAGTAATTATTAAAAAATATTTAATACTTGGGAGTGAAGTTTCAAAATTATGGAAAAAAAACACGAAAAGTTAGTTATTAAATATAAGTATGTAAGAAAAACTAATTAAAATACACATAAAAATATTACTAAATCCATATAATAGATGTAAAGGATATTGGATGGATATAAAGTGAATATACACTATTTTTCATTATTATGATTCCAAAAGATAAACTCTGCATAAAGTGTTACAAAAAAAATTGTTACATTAAATTTTTTTTTATTTTTTGTGACATCTTCAATTTTTTAAATTAAATTTTCAAAAGGAATACATGATTTAAAAATAAAAAAAAATTATTTACTGATTTTAAACTTTTTTATGACGGTGAAACGTTTTTTAAAAGATAAACAGATCTAATAATAATAATAATTCAAGTTTTTCATCTAAAAAGTGTTTTATTTTTGCAATCGGAAATAAACGAAAATTAAAAAAAAAAAAAAAAAAAAAAAAAAAAAAAAAAAAACATTTATCGATATTATTTTTGTTTAAAAGAATAAATAATTGCAGGGGGAGTTTTTGTAAAAGTGAAATTATTAAAACTTGGAGAATTTTTTTTGCGCATTCTAATATGAAATAATTTTTTTTTTATTCAGTAAGAATTTCGCAGCAAATTTATTTCATAATAATTATTACTTTTACAAATCTCTTATTTTGCAAGTGAAAAGAAAAGAAAAACATAATTTAAAAATTAACAAATGAATATTTAAATAGTTTTTGAATTTTAATGAGTAGATTTTTTAATACATACATTTTATATAAAGAAATAACTCATTTTTTAGCATTCAGAAGTGAAAATGCGTCATCAGCTGGGAAGTAACCATCACTCTCTCAGCTATGACGCAACCATCCGTTAATGCATACACATTTTCTGAAAACTTTTTTTTAAATATTTGTTCTACCCTATGTTCTTTAATTCGATTGGAATTCCACGAATTCGTTTCGATAGGAATTTCTACAGTTTGGTCAGGAGAGTGATACAAAGTTTGGGCCCCTTAATTTTACTTCTTGCATATTTCGCTGTAACTCGAGAACTTTTGAAATGAATTGAGAATATTTTGCATACAACTACAAAATCAGTTTGGTCAAAGAATTCAAATTTTAATAAATATTTTATATTATTTTATTTAATGAAAATCAAAAAATTTTAACTTCCAAGGTTTAAAATTTTTACTTCATTTTAAAGTATGTAATTTTACATGACAAAATACAAAATTTAGCGAAATCGTTTGGGGAAGTTCCTAAGAAATCGAATTTAAAAGAAGTCGTGTATTTAAAATTCGATTTCTTAAGAACTATTCAAACGATTTCAATTCAATAAATATTTTCAAAAAATTATTTTTCGCATGGAATTAACTTTGGATAAATGAATTTTTTTAATTGTGTGTGAAAATGTTTCAATTCAATGAAAGGTTCTCGACGCATAGCGAAATACGCAAAAATTATGTATGTTATGCATTATGCACGTAAAATTGAAATTTTGTAAGTATGTTTATTCAGAGAAAAGACGTTTTTGTGTCTGATTTCGTTCACTACTCACTGATTAGCATATTTGAGGTCACCCCGCCTCGATCATTAAGATCATTAAGATTCAAGAGTTTTAGAAAGTGAAAATCCGTTCATTATATCAAAAGCTATTCAGGTTTTTTTTCTTCCTTCTGGCGTATTCTGATTTCTTTGGGAACTAAAAGGTGCCCAAAATCCAGAAGCAAAAGGTGAAATCCAAATGAGTTTTTAAAATGAAATTAAATACTCTTCATTTTTCTTCTAAATTTTATAGTAATTTTGTAATTACTCAGGATATTTCCTGATAATTTTAAAATTTTACACAGCCCTTTAGTTTAAGAATATTTAAATAATTTTTTTTCTATTGGATATGGAAAAAGTGTGAAAATTTGAGATATTTTGTGAAACGGTCTCAAATATTTTCTACAAGTGTTAAGTTTTGGTTTTTTTCTTTTATTTAATATCACACACGATGTTATTGAATTTTGAGAATTGTAAAAAAGAAGAAAATAATTACTTCAAACTAACATTTTAGAATTAGTACGGCTTAAAACCTCTAAAAAAATGCAATTTAGAGCCACTTACTTTAGATCTATTTCGTCTTTATGACGTCCTTGGAAGTTGTATAGGACTACGTATAAATTAGTTGGCAAAAGACGATGAGGTTTCTATAAAAGCAATGAAACGTCTGTTATTCATACGAAGTTTTAAATTATGATGTAACTAAAAGAACCCGAAAATACTTTAATAAATAAGTTGGAAAGCGGGTCTGATGGAAAGCCACGAGACCCTTCTACTTCGAAATTTCAAACAGTAAAATTAAAAAGTATTTTTTTGTTTTGTTTATTGTTTTGAAACTTACAATTAAATAAAATTTTCTGTTATAATTTAAAATTAAAATAATGAAACAGCTAGGAGTATCTCAGTAAGATGCATTAATGTATGTTTCGCAGCTGTTATTCATTCTGTCCATGTCCACTAAACTATCTAGGTGTCCCTGGGGGTAGTGTTCCACTCCTCTTTCAAGGCGGCTATCAGCTCTTGCAGAGCTCGCGGGTATGGCCGGTTCTTTGTGACACCAGCCTGCCAAGAGTATCCCAGAGAAGCTCTATAGGGTTCAAGTCCGGTGAGTACGCAGGTCATAGTAAACGGATAATACCATCACTTTCTTGTGTGTCCAATTGGGCGAATTGTCGTTTGTAAACAAAAATTCTGGACCTATCACCCTCTAAAAAAGTCGAACATGATCCAGAATAATCTCTCCGCTTTACCGATGGGATGTAGCGCTGGAGATGTGAAGCGGCCATTCTGCGTGATGCCTGCCCACATCAGCAGTGCCTGGGCCACACCGATCATGTTCATGAACATACTGTTCGTGTTACCCTCTCTCTCCACATTAACTGGTGGCCAGAATGGAATGGGATTCAACGTAGAACATCATTCTGAACCACTGTTTGTCACCCCCAACCAATGCGTTATTTACACCAGCGTAATCTTTTTCGAGGACGGTGTGGTTGAAGCAATATGCATCGAACAAGCTTCCGTGCATTCAAAGCAATTTGATTTAATCACCGTTAGTTTGATCTGGCAGGTGGTTGCAAGGTCTGTGGCTATCTTATAGTCTGTCTAAGCTAGGAATTCCTTCCGCCACAAAGTCTGAGACGGTCTGGTGCTATGGAAACAAGAATGGCGCATTTTAGGGAGGGTAGCTTCACTCCAGGACTAACACAATAGATTCCCTTTCACCCGGCGACCCACCAGGGCCGCCTCGACCCACTAGGGCCGCGGGGCTTCTTTCGAGGCGGCCCTGGACCCACTCCAAAATAGTGATCCCGCTCTCCTACTTGAAATAGTCATACCTCGTTACATTAGTCACCGCCACGTCACCACCACATTAGTCACAGTCGCTCGTTACATTAGTCACCGTCTTAAGGAGCTCTTATTTTAGACAAACTATACTAGGGGTGACATTTCGGTTGCTTTTTCCCATAAAGGTTACTATATCTTTGGCTGTTTTCATCATAAAGTTAAATAATGTTATAACGGTATTAATTAATTAATTAAAGTTAATTAGTTTTAATGTATAAATGAGGTTTACCTGCCTCATTTATTGGTATTTTCCAATGAAATTTTTTAATCTTCCCCTTACAATATTATTTTTTGTTGATTTTAAATATTATTCAAAATTAAAATCTAATGGTCAAAAGTCATTTCAACTTATTACATTAATTAAACGAAGATATCACTTTAAAAAACAATTTAAGGTAAAAATATTTCTTCACCCTTCTATGATTAATGAAGGTTAAGAAAGTCATTTTTACTTTCAAAATTATTTACCAAAATCAGTCAATGCATGTAATTAAAAACTAAATACAAAATTATTATTTAAATTTCAAATGAATGATAGGAATTAATTTTTTTCACCTAGTTACTAAATAATCTCTTTTAATAAAGAATATTCAACGAATTTTTAAAGGGACCAAAAAAATTTAATAAGAATTTCAAAAAACAAGTATGTGGATGAAGTCAAAATTGTTACAGTGTACATTTATTATTGTGATGCCTCAATAGGCATTGCATATTTCCCAGCTTTTAAGGTATCTAAAATGAATTTTTTTAATCATTTTTCAATCAAAATTTAATGAAATAAACCAATTATTTAATTTTTAAAAAGCTAATATAAATATTTTATTCTTTTCTTANACCTTAAAATATCTAAAATGAATTTTTTTAATCATTTTTCAATCAAAATTTAATGAAATAAACCAATTATTTAATTTTTAAAAAGCTAATATAAATATTTTATTCTTTTCTTAACAATCACTGCAACGGTTAACATTTTATTTCAATACAAATGTAAAACTCAAATTAATTCATTGTTGCGACTAAATAGAAAACAAAATCTATTTATAACTTTTTATTCTTAATTTCTTACCCCAAAAATGTTTCAGTTACAAAGTTGTACTGATTCTCTCAGTCTTTAAGGCGATTTGTTTTCGCCAAATTATTTTCAAATGTAATAATTTTGGCTACGTTATCGTTCGATTAATTGCCAACCATGGATCTCTTCCTATGCTCCAAACTGTCCGTTGGGAACAATTCACTTACTTTTAATTTAGAATTTTAGGCGATCGGACTGGGGGCTTCTGCCTCTTAGTTTAATTGATATCTTTACAGAACCATTCCAACCGTAGAATTTATATCTTTACAGAACCATTCCAACCGCTGAATTTACATCTTTACAGAACCATTCCAACCATTGAATTCATATCTTTGCAGAACCATTCCAACCGTTGAATTTATATCTTTGCAGAACCATTCCAACCGTTGAATTTATATCGTTACAGAACCATTCCAACCGTTGAATTTATATCTTTACAGAACCATTCCAACCGTAGAATTTATATCTCTGCAGAACCATTCCAACAGTTGAATTTATATCTTTACAGAAACATTCCAACCGTTGAGTTTATATCTTTACAGAACCATTCCAACCGTTGAATATATATCTTTACAGAACCATTTCAACCGTTGAATTTATATCTTTACAGAACCATTCCAACCGTTGAATTTATATCTTTACAGAACCATTCCAACCGTTGAATTCATATCTTTACAGAAATTCTTGTTGATAAGACAATGATTCTCTCAATCCCTTTGAGGGACTTTCTTTCATTATTTCTAAGTACGGCCATATTTTCTAAATAATAAATCTTTTTTTCTTTTTCTGGTATAAGTATCCCTTTTAACAAAATTAGAATGTATATCACGCGGTCAAAAATATACTTAAATTCTACAAAAAAACTACATCCCCAATACAGTAAAGAATTTGGACTAAACTGCTAAAAAATTATATTTCATTTTTTACCTCTCATAATGGCAAACTGAAACCGTGTAACCAAATGTGTGGTCACAATTAAACTTTACTTTGTATTTTATTGTTTTCTTAGACTGGTTACCCTTATACTATACTTTATGATTAACTTAGAATGTGATTATCCTTATACTGCATTTTATAAAAGGTAGAAAATGGTGGAGAACTAAACTAACCGGTGAGGGACAAGGAGATGTAGACGCAGAACTAAGTGACTTTTCATTATCGTCTGGTAAATCTACAGAACTCATTCGAACATTCTTTGCTGCCAATAAGTGCTGCCGGCTACCGTGGATAGGACTTTGTGGAGCTGCAATAAATGAACGAATCAGTTATTTTGATGAGTTTTTTTTAAAAACCATTCTTAGTACTTCGATAAAAATAATAATAATACGCAGGGTGTGCCGTAATAGCTGCCCTTAATGGATCCAAAAGAGCAAAAATTAGGGTCGCACTTTAATATTTAAGTGAGGTATAACAGAAACGTTTTAAAACTCAGTTTATTAAACTATTGAGGTCAATTGGTTCTATTCGACAATTCTAACTGGATTTTCATTCCCTCTCTCTGACCTTAATAGTATTAGATCATTGCTTGGAAAGCCTTTTTATTCTCACTTAAATACCAATTAGTGATGTTTTGTTCTCATAGTTTTTAAACATCGTTTTCTGCTAAAAGTCTAAAGATGTGCATTTAAGACGATCATTATAGGACA
This sequence comes from Parasteatoda tepidariorum, assembly GCF_043381705.1. Classification (NCBI taxonomy): domain Eukaryota; kingdom Metazoa; phylum Arthropoda; class Arachnida; order Araneae; family Theridiidae; genus Parasteatoda; species Parasteatoda tepidariorum. The sequence continues at coordinate 96,538,715 of NC_092204.1, read as the reverse complement.
CTTTGATTATGAAAATCAATTTATCCTGTGCAAGTGAATATCAAAAAGTGGGAAATATCAAATAACATAAAGTAAACAAATGAAAAGTTCTGGGTTTTCAGAACAACAAACATTTTCATATTTTGCATCATGAAGGTATAAATATAGATATTACTTCATGTATTTATGTCTTGCGCATTTGGTGCATGCGATAGAAAATGTATCATGCTTTGTGGGAATTTAAATAATGTCAAGAAATAAATAAATAAAAGAGCCAAAATTACATGAAAATGTTATTTGTAATTCATTATACCAAACTCCAGAAAGATAGTCTTACAGAATTTCTTTTCAATTAATACAATCAGCTTTTCGATATTTGGCGGATTTATTATAATTTTTTTAAATCATTTCTGGAGCTTTTTGGTTCTCTTTCTTTATAGTCATAATTGGAGCAATCAATCGAAATATTGCGAATTGCAACATTTTCCTGTCTTATTAGGATTTTTATTAAATATAACTTCTAGAGGTGGTGATAAAATATAAATCAGTCGTTCAATGAAATCATTTTTTTTTAAAAAATATTAAAATTAAAGCATGCAAACAATATGATGTAAAAGTGCAACCAGAAATTGTTAGTATTTAATATTGTCTCTTTTTCCAAAATGCAGAACACCATGCTAGTATTCGATGTTAAAGAAATATATATTGAAAAAAAATACGATTTTTTTTAAACATACAAACTTTATATGGCTACTTATATGCTGTTTTAAAGCTCTCAATTGATTATTAAAGGCGAGATAAATTTTTTTAAAATCAATAATTTGATTCTTGGTCTTTCCAATTAGGGACTCTGATATGGGATTCTGGTTTTTCAGTCGAATATCTAAACATTTATGTTGTCAATCTAATAATATGTATTACATTGTGTGCAGTGCGAAGTGGTGGACTGACCAAGCTGGTGGTGTTGCCTTCTATGGACATGTTCGCTGGACTCTGGACTGTCCAGTGAAAAGCTCTTCATTCTTAGGGACAATCGCTTCCTCTGAGGACTGTGGGGTGCTGAAAAAAATAAATGGAGAAATACATACTACAATGAATTTATGAAATGTAAACTTAATTCAGTCGGAATCTTTTTACATTGAATTAAGTTACAGTAAATTCAATTCAGATTAAATGTTTATTTAACGTATTTTTCTTTACTCGGAATTTATAAAGAGTTAATTCAGAATATATGTTTCTTCATTGTATATTTTTACAATGAATTCAATAATATTTATTGTAATTGAAATTGCTTGTTTCTCTAAAGATTATTGAGAATAATTATGTACAATAATGTAATGAAATTTAAAATTATTATAATAAAAATGTACAATCCTCATAAAAACAAAACAAAATGATTTACATTTCTTCTTATTTGATTGTCCAGATGTTCATAAACACTTATCGTAATGTTTGTATTACCTATCTAATTCATGTAATTCAGCTGATATATGCATTCTCTGTTCTAAGCTTGATTAAAGTTTTATTAGTAGATAACACACATATCAGGTAAATACATTTTATTTGACTCTATTTTTTTGTGCCTCTATTGAGAGAAAATCGAAGAAAATAACTAAATTTACACTATTACAACCTCCTCAAATTTTAGGAGACCTCTGATAGTAAAAGAGGATTCGAAAATTATCCTACCATTAAATGCTTATTCGATATCGCAGATTTTTGAACCTTAAAAATTAGGCAAGATCTGACCTTATCCTTAGAGATGACCACCAAAGATTATCTTAAGAATCAGGCAAGATCTAACCTTATCCTTAGAGATGACCACCAAGGGTTATCTTAAGAATCAGGCAAGATCTAACCTTATCCTTAGAGATGACCACCAAGGATTATCTTAAGAATCAGGCAAGATCTAACCGGAACTTTAGAGCTTTGGACTAACCGGGATTATCTTAAGAATTCTGCAAGACTTAACCCTAGAATCTGGACCATCCAGGTTCACTTTATAAAGTAGTCTAACCTTAAGGTCGAATTTGTGGAATCTACTGTCCTTGAACTAGATGGAAGTTTACCTGGCTGAACTAATTTCCTGTATTAAAACATAAAAGCGCAAAGTTGGTGCCTCGAAGTTAATGAAGTAAATCAAACAATAGATGGGATTCTAAGCTTATAGCTGGATTCAATTCCAGCTATAAGCTTAGAAGTTTTTTTCTTCATATTTCTTTTTGCTGGGGGCCGGGATAGTTTGGCTGGTAGGACACTGGGCCCGAGAGATTGTCAGTTTGATCCCCGCCGGCTGAAGACTCCTCGTGTACAGAGTGGTGACTAGTGCAGGATAAATTTATCGGGATCACAAAGTCCTCCAAGTTCCTGTAACAAACCAATACCTCTGGAGATACAGGATAGAAGATTGATAGCTCTCTGGTTCAGGTCAAAATTACGATCCACGGATAGAGGGATGATGTGCGAATGTGCCCTCAATGTAAAACTGGATGTGACGTAAGCATGTTGTCTCCGGATCATTCTCAGGAAAGTTTTCCTGACCGTCACCAATAGTCTATTGTGCAGTTCTAGTGCGACGCAAATAAATGTACCAATGTTCTCTTTACTGCATATTGTACTTTTTTACAGTTTCATAAGCTGATTATTAACAAATGTAAAAAGGCTCATAAATGGATCTTGAAAAGTAAAGAGGTTTGAATATGATTTGAAAGCACTCGTAACGCAAAGAAGGAAGGTGTATTTCTTAGCATTGCGAGCAATAATATTGCAATCAAGGAATACAAATATTATTTTTCAAAGAAGTGCAACCTACTTCATAAATATTAGAACATAATAAAATATTTTTATATTATCAAAAAGTCTTATAGATGTATTCATTCAGCAAATCAACGTTGTTGAGTAATTAATTTCTACAGTTATTGATTGTGTTTTAGAAATAAAAGGATATTTTTGAACAAGAAAAACGTCATTTTAAAATGCATAGTTTAAAGCAATGTATTATTAATTTGTTTGTCCTCTCTAATCTTATCGTAACTACATGACAGAGAATTTGTAAAAAAAAAAATCATAAATATAACCTGTTTTTAAGTGAAGCATAATATTGATAAAATGTTTTAAATTTAGAACATATGAAAGAACATCAAACCAATTGACAAATGTTGCAGAAAATTGATCTACAACATTTTCAATCAATTTTTAATTTTCTGAAATCAAGATATTTTATTAGCAAGATATTGATTGAACGTCTGGTAAGCAAAGATATTTTATGAAATCAAAATGTATTTGTTAAAGATATTTTATTAAACCTTATATATAGATACATTTATAAAATCACGATGAAAAAAGAAATAAATTTTACGCAATAATATGTTAAAATTTTTTTATGGATTGCTATTGTTGGAATAACTTAAACAACCTCGAGATGATTGTAAAATAGCTTTGTCAATTTATGAGAACTTGTCAAGTATATCGTTCGAGAAATTTTGTATGAATGCATTGCAAAGTTCGAGAATAATGTAAACGATTACTGAACTCTCTCTGTTAGAATACAGAGAAAATACTAATACTCCGTTGCAAGTTCAAAAGACCATTATGGTATAGGATTTACAGTCCCTGCCCAAATTATTAGACGAACTATAATATTCTATGTAAATTCTTAATTATCAGGTCATACTTTATTATTTTTACGTCTGCACTTGCTTACGTTCGTATCTCAATTGGTTAACTTTGTAATGCAATACGTTAAAAATAAATACTAATAGGAAGCATATAAAAATCTCCTGTACATAAACCCATGACATATATGTTGAAATATAAAAATATTGCATATAAACTCGTGCAAATCATGTAATTATTAAAAAAACTACAGTGCGTCTAATAATTTGGTGTAGTTATTATAAATTACTAATATAACTCCTGATATAATAAATATTCGATATTTATGGAATATATCATCTAATTTATCCTATCGTCGAATTTATATTATATATCGTCCAGTTTAACCAATTGATACACTAACGTAAACAAGTGCAAACCGGTTTCAGTCACGTAAAGACAATAAAGCTGTAGAGTATTACCTGGTAATTAAGATTTTACGTAGAATCTTAAAGTGCGCCTAATAATTTGGCTAGAGACTGTAAATAATGATCCGTGACTACATATAATAGTTCCGTTTTATTTCGTTATCAAATTATACACATATGCTTTCAAAACAAAATAAAAACCTTTTGAAGTTCAACACGTCAGACAGAAATTTAATTCGCGTTGTCTTTTACGATATATATCACAGAATTATTAAAAAAGAAGTTAGACTTTAGAATTCTTACTAGAATCATAGACTTGGCGACATATTTCGATAAATAAGGAGAATGTTTGATCTTGAAAAGAAACAACTATATGACATTGCAAGAGCACTGGATTTGTTTTGTCCATTATAAATGGCGCGACATGCTGACATGCCTTTGGCGAATAAAATGACTGATAAGGAATTTTTACTTTTGTTTCACAGTTGAAGAAAAATGTCTGCAAGAATCAATATGTATGATTCCTTCATCAGTTTCTTTAAATGCGAATATAAAGACGCATTTGTTACGATTTTTAAATATTATTCTTTATTATTTCCCGCTTCTCGTTAATTGATTGTTCAATAAGTTTTGTGTTCCTCATTTCACACGATTTAAGAAAGCAAGCAGAAAAAAAAGATCATTTCAAGAGTTGGCGATGTTTGAGAGCTTGGCATCCATTTGGGCGAGTAGTTTAATGCAAACAGGCTCTTTTCATAGGGATGATGGTTTTTTATTAACTTGCAACAGAGTATAGTTCTTCCATATTTAAAAATGAAGTTCGAAACATATTTTATATATGAGAAAGAGTGGAGTTAGACAGGAATAAAAAAAATATATTTTATAAACTATCGCAGTGATTTAGGTTTAATTGAACTTTTTCAGACTATATCATTAGAGAAATTTTGCAAGGCGGTACTGTTTCCGATAGTTTCAACGTTACCTATTAACTACTAAACGCGAAAATTTCTCAACCAATCAGTATTGCTTAGGAGTGGAAAATAAGGTTAACGCTACGGTTAATATAAGACAAACGTCATGCAAAATCTCTCTATTCTCTCTTTATCTTTGTTTAGCGTCGTCGTTATCCGTGATACAAATATTTACTATTTTAAGTGTTTAACAGCGAGAATCACGTTTCAATAAAAAAAAGTAGTGGTTGCCTATTGAAACTTTAATCGCAACTGTGAGAACTGGATAAGATTTGTTAGTTTTATACTTGAAAGGCACATAAGCACCTTTTATACAATTTCGTTTCCTTGAATGGTATGCTTGTATAGGGTCATATGTTGGCAAAGCTTTTTTATAATCACCCTGTATGTGATCTATCCTGCAGAACTTTTGATAATTACTATTTAAAAAAGTTTTAGTGTGGAAATAACTTAGTTACGACAAACAATAACTTATGTTTTCTAATTCTTTTTAAAAAGGAGAAATTACTTCTGCTATAGATAATAATTTGACTTAAAGTATTGATTTAAACTGTAATTAACAAAATTAGACTCCATTTGATCGACATTACACTTACAGTTAAGAAGAAGAGTTTTTTTTTAATAGTGGATATATATGTGATGATTTGTGCATGCTTAACAGTTACATAACAACTAATTGTTGAAACACCAAGTGTACGTTAACAAGGTGGCTGAAAAATCTTGAGTTATTTAAAAGTAAAAATATTGTTTATTAGAATTATGTTTATGAGAATACATTTTTGAACATTTTGTAGCGAGATTTATTTTTATGAAAGATATTGCAATAATGTTTTATTTCTTTCCGATTACTGCATACCTGAGTTTTTCGTGAGAACGAATGTTGCGAAAAAAGGTTCGAATTTTTACTGTATGTTCCCATCCCTGCGTAGATAAACAATACAGAAACCATTTACCTACAGAGTAAGCGTTTTAGTAAAGTAAGTCGTTATCACATCAAAATGCTATTTTAGCATTAATTGAGAGTCCCCAAAATGACGTTTGTTTTAAGATTAGTAATTAAGTTCATCAACAGATGGCAATGGTAATTGCAAAAACTATAAAACAGCGATTTCCACTGTATGTCAAGATCATTCCAACTAGTGCAGTGTGCTTGATTTATTTGTAAACTGGCATCCCGATATTAAAATAAAACTACACAAATGATGTAGCTAAGTTATATCCGAACACCTAGCTTATGTTCTTTGTAAATAGAATACACGACGTGATTTCCTCACTCTCCGCACTTTCCCTCTTCACCCAAATTTCCGCCGATCTTGATTTTTTCCTACGCCAGTTTATTCAACTGCTTACTGATATGTAGGCTGGGATAGCGAGGTTGGTAGGGCGCTCGGCCCAAGTGAAAAAGATCGTGAGTTCGATCCCCGCCTGCAGAAGACTCCTCGTGTACAAAATAATGACTAGTTCACATTAAATATGTCAGGGGCACAAAGTTCTTCAAGTTCCCATTACAAATCAATAACTCTGGGGGTACTGGATCGGAGATTGATCGTGGTCTGGTTCACGTCAAAATCACGATCTGCGGATGGATGGAAGATGTGTGATTGTGTTCTCCCTGTAAATCGGGCTGTGACGTACGTGTGTAGCAGAAGTTCTTGTCCATACATGGCGCCGATGGAAAGCAAGAAGAAGCGCACCCCTCAGCCTATAAATAGGTTTGTCAGTATTGGCAAGTAGCATAAGACAATAAAAACAACTCAAATGTGCTACTGTGGGAAAAACGTGATATGTTCCTCCTTTTTATGGCAATGGAAAGGGAGAAAGTGTGGAGAATAGGGAAATCACGCTATATCGAGATGTCTATTATACTTAAAATAGCGTAAGATAATAGTTTTTACCAGTTTCATGCGTGTAGTTCAAATTTTATTGATTGAGCAGAATAAAATTTAGTTGTACGTATTTCTAACCATATCTTAAAAAGTAGCAGGGATGGTTCAAGATATGGTGTATTCACCTCTCTCAAATTCGTATCTCGGTGATGACTGATTGGCTTATGTATTGCTTCAGGTTTGCACCAACCATAACTGATAAAATATATTTACAATTATAGACGAAACTGAGGGAGAGTCCCCTTGTCATCGAATTAACTGTAAGAAGTTTTCCAGTCGATGTTGGTTACATTAATGGAAAAATATACTCTCTGGAGATAAATTTCTATTATTTTAACCAAGCGTTCCCTTGTCTCCTGTGTTGTGTTTAAAATTAAAAGGCTTTGTGGATTAGCGAATCTGATATTCGATTGCCTCCACTTTTAAGATAAAATACAATATTTCTAATAAAAATTTTAATAATGTGTATAAAAATTGAATAATTTTTATTAAAATGTTTTTGATTTTTCAACCACCTTCTAGAACAAACATATTCTTCAAACAAAAGTACTTTGAAGTTAATTCTGAGGATGCATAACATAAGTATGAGAATCTGGTTATGCTAATTGTGAAGTACAGTCAGGCGTGCAAGTCAGAAAACATTGCATGCGTAAATTACAAGCAAGATGTCTCACAATTAATCGAACGAACCTTAAATTCTTTTAAACCCTAGAATACAAAATGTTCTTCATACCTTAAAGATACGCAGTTTTTGTCCCATTGCGAAATTTAAAGATTTCTAACTTTTAAAAAAGGGAAATAATATTACATTGGTTCTTTTAAAAGAAAGCAGAATTTTTGCCCAAAAGTTCTAGGCATATGCCAGTTTCAATGTTATTAAAATCCTGGCTTTGTACTCTTTGTACTTTAAAGTATTAAAAAAAATAATCTTGCAAATATTTATGATGACATGATCATATTACGCAGATTGGGTATTATATTTTTTTAAAAAAAATATTAAATTGCAATAATAGTGTTGAGATGTTTAAACTTCGAAGGCTAACATATTTCCTATCAAAAGAATGCGAAATATATGCAAAATGAATTTTTGGTTTTAAGATAACTTTTAAAAATTTGTTCCTAGCCTCTAAAAAATCTTAAAAATGCATCTATTTTGAAGAAAAAAACAAACAAACAACAATTTGAAATTAAGAATATGAGATTAATGTGGACAAAATATTTTAAAAATCGTTTGCGTATAAAAATTGTGTTCTACTGGTTTTAATGGAAAAAAATCATACTAAGATTTTTCTGTTCTGGTTGAAATTTTTTTTGTAACGGTAGACTGTAAAGTTGTGGTAGTATTTAAGTCGAATTCTAAACCATTCATGAATTAATACGCTTCTTTTCCATAAAGTTCTTAAATGATGAATGAAAATTGTGTTTAGTTAATGTTCTTTTTTTGAAGTTCTTAAATAATAGAAAAAACTGCCTTAAACAATTGTATGTCATTTCATTAAAGCTCATTAATATAACAGGTGGGCTGAAAAATTCGTAGGTTAACATAGAAAAAAATTTTTTTTGGATAAAATTTCATTTTATTATTCAATATAGTTTCCGCAAGGGCGATACAACAATTATAGCGGTCGTATAACTTTTCGATACCATTTTTATAGTACGATTTGTCTTAAGCCTCAAAATAGGGCTTAGTTTCTGTGACTACTTCTTCATCCGAGCTAAATTTCTTTCCAGTGAGCATTCTCTTGAGGTCTGAGAACAGGAAAAAGTCACTGGGGACCAGATCTGGAGAATATTGTGGATGCGGAAGCAATTCGAAGACCAACTTATATAATTTTGCCACCGTTTTCAATGACTTGTGACACGGTGCATTGTCTTGATGAAACAGCACTTTCTTCTTCTTCAAATAGGGCCGTTTTTCTGCGATTTCGTAGTTCAAACGCTCCAATAACGCTATGTAATAGTCGATGTTGATGGTTGTTCCTTTTTCAAGATAGTCAATGAATATTAAACCATGAGCATTCTAAAATACTGACGCCATAACTTTGCCTGCTGACTTTTGCATCTTTCCAAGCTTTGGAGTTGGTTCTTCTCGTGCAGTTCACTCGCTGACGGTCGATTGGACTCCGGTGTGAAATTATGGAGCCATGTTTCACCCATTGTCATATATCGACACATAAATTCAGATTTATTACGATTAAACAGCTTCAAACACAGCTCAGAATCATCAATTCGTTGTTGTTTTTGGTCAATTGTGAGCTCGTGCGGCACCCACTTTGCCTAGAGCTTTCTCATACCCAAATATTCATTCACGATATGTCTAACACTTTCCTTTGATATCTTTAGAGTCTCAGATATTTTGATCAACTTCACTTTACGGTAATCTAAAATTATTTTGTGGACTTTTTTGATGTTTTCGTCGGTAACAGCCTCTTTGGGGCGTCCACTGTGTGCATCGTCGTCGGTGCTCATTTCGCCTCGTTTAAACTTAGCAAACCACATCTCAATGGTTGATTTTCCTGGTACAGAGTTCGAATAATGTTTTTCAAGAAAATCCTTGGCTTCAAGAGTATTTTTTTTCGCCAGAAGGCAATGCTTTATAAACACGCGAAATTCCTTTTTATCCATTGTTTTTAAACTAACAAAAGTTGCTTCACTAAAAATACTACATCTCACAAACTGTTAGTTCGACAGCTGTCAAATTTATACACGTGTCTTTCGAAGGTTAGAATTGACTAAAAATCATATGCTTTTAATAATAGTAGCCCCATCTATGTGTCAGCCTACGAACTTTTCAGCCCAACTGTTAGTACGAAAACTGTGTTTAGGAATTGTAAATTTTTCATAGTAAAAGTTGTTTAATTCTGTATGAAAATTGTGCTTAGATTATGTATTTTTAAAATTTTTAAAATCTCCAATACTGACCGAAAAGAATGTTTAGGAATTGAATTCTTTTCTTTTAAAGTTTGTTCTTTTAATATAGAAACATCTTGTATATATGTATTTAAATTTCCAAACGTGTGAATGCTTTTTAATGTCATACATCACAAAAAGAGACACACATCAAATACATTTAGATTGATTTAAAGCGAATCATGCATTCGTAAACGAATTGAACTTGCGAGTTAAAAAAAATAGTGTGCTGTTTTATTCCACACATTTAAAAGAACATATATACCTGATACAATGATCCTGTTTCCTCCCATAGCTGATTTACAAAGAGAAAAAATATAATTTTATAACAACAGATATCGAGATTTTGGGTAAATTTAAGAGTCAAATTGAATAGGAAAGGGAATATAGTTTTATTTTATTCTGACACATGAAATACATAAAACACCATTATCATGCATTCTGATTTTTAGAATTGACCACTTGATACAGAAAAAGCATGAGTGAAGTTTGAGAGAAAAATACGTTAAGTAAAATTATCATTCAAACATCAGAAATATTTTAGAAACTATATTTTTGCATTGAAAACAGTATTATTTAAAAAATATCTGTAACTATAGTCAACTTTGTCATGCCGTTAAGCATGGAAATATGTTATCAATATTTTACTTCACATGTGCTCTCACTTAGCTATTCAATTGTCTTGTGTTTTTCTGCATTAAGTGCATCAATTATACTCTAATTAAAACAATTGTTAAAACAAATATAAGTTACGTGCTGAGTACATGCATAATCTTAACATCGAATTAATATGAATTAATTTCAACATTTAATTAGAACTTTTTAAACAAAGAATTTTAACATAGCATATTAAAATAATTTTCAAAATAATTTTGACGTTTAGATTTTTTTTAAACACCAGGGTTTTACTGAGAATGTTTGACATGAATAATATGATTTATAATTGTTTTGAAATTGACAATAACACTATGATCTCTTACGACAAACTTTTTAAATATTTAGATGTCAAAACACCAATTAGAAATTAAAATTCGTTAAGATTAGAATACAATAGTAACATGTATATTCATGCTGGTATTGTTTTTTAGTCAATAACTTTTCGCATTATCACGAGGGCATTATATTGAAGAGAGAAAAACTATACCATTTCTTTTTTAAAAACTACATTGCAGAAGAAATGTTAGCTGATTGAAAAATGGTTATTGTAGCATAAGATCTTGGAGGAAAAACATTTTAAATAATTATACTAAATAGAAATTAAGTAATCTTTAAGAATTCAAAACAATATTAGTAACATATACTATATCCATTCTAATGTTATTTTAAACAGTAAGTTCCTAGACAAAATTTTTAACTCTAGGGAAAACTTTAACAATCATTTTTAACCGAGATTTTTAAACTTTAACAATTATTTTTAACAATAATTTTAATTTACCGAGAGAGTTTCTTGTAAACTGAAATATATGGGAGAAAAAAAAAAGTTTTGCGTAATGGAGAAAATTCAGTAATATGCTTTTTCACTTTTTAAAAATTATTTTTTGAAAATAATATTTCATTTATTTGAAAAATGTATTTCATTCGGAAAATAACTTTTGTTTTATAATCAGATTTAAACTCCTCAAAGTTCTTTTAGCATTTTTGTTGATAAATTTAAATGAATTATTGAATCATTTTGATAACATTATTGAAAGACTTTTTTTTATTTGAACACATTCTGAAAATATGAATTAACAAACAAACAAAAATTATACTATGAAGTGATAGTCAGCTATTTTTATTGCTATTAAGTTACTATATAAGTTACTATAAATGCTATTAAATTACTTTGAGTGGGTAACATTACTTGAGTCTGATTAGGTATCGAATGTAGAATTTAATGACGCAATATCCTCCTACTGTAGCGCCATTAAACCCTTTATTCAAACATAATAAAGCTTTCTACCTCTTATTTTGTTATGTTTCCATGTTAATTTGGCATCAGACTTATTTTACAGCAACATTATAACATTTTATTTCCTTTACATTGAGTGCGTCATGACGTTTGCATTTAGTTCAGTATAGCAACCATTGAAACCCTTAAACTGTACATTTTATCAGATTTAAATTTTATTTTTTAAATTTACATAAAAATTGAACATTTCTTCCAACTCTTGATATCCTAAAGTAGGGGTTTCCAACTGGCGGCCCGCGGAGCCTTTTTTTGTGGCCCGAGAACTAAAATGTGTTAGTTGTCATTTTTTGCGGACAATTTTCGTAAAAAATCAATATGGGTTTAAAATACTTTTCTCGTTAATAAAAACCTAATTTCTTCGTCTCTGTGAAATTTAACATACCAACGGTGCAAAAAAAATTATTTCTCAGGTTTTGCATCCAAGAAAATATTTATTCAAATACAAAAATAATTGTGTATGTTGCTCTTNTTAAAACTTACAAGTCAGGTAGTTGCAGCAGACAAACCTCAATTTTCTCATTGAACATTTTGTATGCTACTATGTAAATTTTAATACTAACCTTTTTAAAGTTAGCAATTAGATATCTGTTGCACATAAATTGTTTTATACATTGCACATTAAAATTATTGTAGCCCAAATTTTTATTACTTATTTAATATTTTTTAAAATATTATTAATAACAATTGAATATTTTTAAAAATCTACTTCTTATTTTAATTTGTAATTCAATACTTTTGTTTTGTAAGACCTGGTGGAAATCTGACAGTAATATTTAATGTTTCTTCATAAAAGAGTCCTACATAAAATGCTGACAAAGTTGCGGCCCTCCATTTGATTTGTGATTTTAATTGTGGCCCCCGGACTCATGTAAGTTGGAAACCCCTGTCCCAGAGATTAGTACTTTTTTAAGTGTTTTTATTGATAGTAAGCTATTTTAATATTTTCAGAATTTAATAGAATTCTTAAAAAAAAATAGACGTCCACAATTCAGATCTGCACGGTTAATTGTTTCTTAAAGAATTTTTAAACGAATATTTAAGTCAAGCTTTCGTTTTTAACTATAACTAAGAATATAATATTTTACGGGGTTTAGAGGAAATTTCTTTTCATTAAATTCCGTTGCCTAGCAACAGAAAGAAAAAATGGGTATTGACGAGGAAAGTGAAAGAATTCTATCTAACTGCTTAGGAACGAGTCTTATAAGATTTCTTCATTGACTAAATTTCTCCAAAACATCGTAGAGTGTTTCCAATAAAAGTTATCAAATTATTTTTTTAAATAATGAATTAAGTTATTTTTTAATTGCCTGAAATAAATGTTAGTTTTGAAAATTTTTAATTTTAATAATTAGTTGGTTTCATAATTACGTATCATGTGCGTTCTTGTGAATAAGCATTGTGAATGATCTTATTCCTCCTTATGCATGGTAGATTAAAAAAAGAAGAAAAAGAAAAGAAAACTTGATGGATATTTGAGATTTGTGACAAGGGAAGGAGGAAATTGAGAGAATCTTTAATACTGCTAACAAGACGAGAGTACTGCTTTATACTTTAATACTGCTAACTTTCAAGTAAAAAATTTTTTTAAACGCCAAATCGAATGAAACCGAAGCTAAGTACATGAGACTAATGGTTTCGAAATAATTAAGATTTTAAGTAAAAACAGTTCAAATTTTGAACTAAATCTATTTATGCACCAGACATTCCTATCTAGGCATGTGAGGTATTGTTACCAGATATTTTTTCTAATGCTGAATCGAATCTATTTTCGTGCAGAACAATACTATTTATGCAAACTAAGCATTGATTCCTGAGTTTTTTATTACGTAGAATTATGTGAGACTAAAATGAAATAAGTAGGACAAACAGTGCAAAAGTTATAAAAGCGTTTATGTAAAAAAGTACAATTTATACTTATACCTATTTAGACATCTGGTATTGCTATATAAGGTAACATAGTTCTGAATTTTTATGCATTGTTTGACTATACATTTAATGAGACTAAGAATAAGTAAATCGAACTAATAGTTTAAGAGTTACGTAAATTTAATGTATGAAAATTGTAATTTCTTATTTATAATACACCTTTATGCCTTTCTATCGAATTAACTTGGTTTTTATTTGATTAAGAGTAAAAAGGTATTTAAAAAAAATACTGTCTGACTTTTCATATCGCTAACAATATCAGATACGTCACTTTTTACAAGCCGAAAATTGTAATGTTTACTCATAAAAACTTAATAACTCTTTTAACTTTTAAAACCTGACTTGATCTATAGTAATATTAGACCCATCAATATGTATAAGTCAAAATTTATGCTGCTTTACAAAAACTTTTAATTGCTATCATTTCAGGTTTAGTCTTATTCGATTTAGAACAAAGGAAAAATGATACCCCCTAGATAGGAATGTTTAAATATCTCCCCTCCCCAGTCGTGGTACCCACTATCACGTTATTAAATTCATGCTTGAAACTTTTAATTAGAATTTTCAACATCCTTAGTTTCAAAGAAATACGTCATAACTTATTTTCCTTGAGATTTGTGCGGAATCCATTAAAATAAAGTTGTAATTTTTATACACGACAAAAAAAAATATTTCTTTAATTGGACAAAGCTCAGGTCTCTTTCTTAAGCGATCCGTCAATTTTTTAAAAGATAAAATTACGATTTTTTAAAAAAAAAAGATCTTTCATTCCTTCTTACAAAGAGTAAATGGACTGAGAAAAAGTTTGTAAGAAGGGAAACCATTAATATCTCGTTATCAATTAAGAATTCGGTTTTTGAAAAAGAACATCATTTAAAAATTTAATGGATTCAACAGTATGTTGCGCATTTTACTGTCACAAGTAATTAAGGTTGAAAATATTCACTGCAAACCGAGTTTTCATATTCAATTAAGATGCTAATAATTGTTTTGGGGCGAAAAAATGTAAAAATGTAAGTCTTTAAAGTTCTATCAAACAAAAGAAGGAAATTGATTGAAGGTAGCAGAGTAAAACAACCATGATCATAAAAACACCTTTTTAGATTTTGTATAATTTTTCTTTTATAATATAGATCAGATTATTTAGATTTTGTAAAAGTAAAAGAAATTTCTTAATTGAAATTTTATATTGTATTATTTAGAATACACTACATTGAATTTAATTTTACAAACCCCTTGATTCTATTTCAAATTAGTTCTCGGTTTAAAATGTCATGAATTAAATTGTATTTTCACTTTCTGAGATTATGTTCAAACTTCAAAAGGTAAATTGACTTTTTTTTTCAGGATTGATTTCTAAAATACAACGAAATTAATGTAATTACAACAACTTAAATTCTGAGAGAACTTGAATTGGTATATTTTAAGCGGGTGCTTTAAAATTTTAAAACGGTTTATTACATTTAAGAGTTTCAATAAATATGCTTAGGCAAAATATACTTAAAAAATATCCTCTTCGATCAGTTATAGTGGGGTAATTTACAGTGTAGTTTAATTTACGTTGCATCGTGGTTCCGTTAGACTAGACACTTTAGTAGCACAGTGGAAAATTTAAACTATCTAACATAAGATTTTCTCCGAGTAACTTCAATCTTGGATATTATTACCCATAAATCTGATTTCAAAATTACCACGTCACTAGAAAATTTTCTCCCTACTAGGATAATTACGCGTACTAAAATCTTAAGAGATATTTCTTTAATATGTTCATTTTTTTTAACGTGAAGCTTACCATAAAAAAAACTTTTGTCTTGGAATAGTAATGTCATTTGAGTTGGGAACAGTGTAGCACATTCCGGATATTGTGCTATTAAACTGTACATTTAATTATCAATTAATCCCAATAAAATGATATTAATGACATAACTTAACGTTCAAGTAATACCAAAGTTCACGCGAATATTGTCACCTGAATTATAAATGATTGAAGTTTTATTATTTCTATTTTGAATGAAGTTTTATATATTCAGTGTTTCCCAATTGTAATTCTAAAATTTTGGATTAAAACGAGTTGTAAAATTTAAATTATTAATTTAAGTATAATAAGTTAGCAATTTGTTTTCAATATTTTTTTTGTTGATAATCTAAACTTTTTTTAATTTTTTTTCTTCAATTTTTCGTATAAAAGACTTTTTATTGCTGAATTTGTCTAAGTTCATAGTGTAAACCTATGAACTTATATTTGTCAGTTTTCATAGATTGTTTAACTTAAATGAAAATACAGCAATATTAAATGCTTGTAAGCATTTGTTTGCCCTACATAATATGTGCAAAAAATATTTACGTATTACAGTCATTCTTGCTCCTTATGTTGCATTGTAACGTCAAAGTTTGAAAAGTTAAATTCTTAATATACTTCATCAATTTATATAAAATGAGAATTCGTGTCCCTTTGACATAACTTGATTGATTTCAAAAGTAAACTGTGAGAGTGTGATTACTTATCATTAGCTTCGTTTGACATTTTAAAATGAAATTTTGATGTGCCTAAAACAAATGGCTGTTTCGATTAAACATCCTATAACAAATTTTATTCTCGTAATGTAAATTACTCCACCCTCTGCTTGCAATCGCTCACTAAAAAAAAACTTTGACGTAAAATAGCTAAGAAACCAATGTTTTCTATAGAGTTTCTTACATACTAAAAACTATGAACTTATACTGAATCTGCATACACATAACAAAATCTATATGCATGTAAAAATAATCTCCATAATTTGCGCACTGAGATTGGAACATTTCATCTTGTTTCTATTTATTATCCAAACTTTTAGACCTTTTATTGTACTTTATTGAATATAATATGTAACTCCCTATCCTTCCTTTCAGCTCGTCGAAAAGTCATCTTGCCAAACGAATTGACGAGAAGTTTATTCGAAACGATGGAGAAGTGATGCAATTCTAAAAATCTGTTTATGTCTAAAAATCGATCTGAAAACCTGTCTTATATAAATATTAATTTAGACCACCCTAATTTAAATATTTTAATTTTTTTAAACAGAAGACGGTAGATTGTTCAGCCATTTTCTTCTTCTAAAAAACAGAAAAAAAAATACCAATTATGTGTTTATTAGGATTCTATAGTTGAATTTCATGAAAACATGTAAAAATTAAAATTTTGCAAATGCAAAATTAAGCGGAAAATTTTAAAACAGTTTTTTTTATCTTCAGCCATAAGACACGTGGGTGTAAAATATTATAATTTTACCGAGATTACTATTTCCTTTGTTTTGAAAGGTCTGAAATATAAACTATTTAATCCATAAAAAGAAACTCTAAATAGAGGGAGACCTTTTGCTCGTTTTCAGACATAAGAGTACGTGTTTTCAAAAATATTATTATTTCTGCTCATAGTTTTCGTTAATTTGAATTGTGAGGCTCTCTATCACAACAAATCTGATTTGACAAAAAATAATTAAAAAAGTAATGAGATTATCAATAACAGTTACTTGGAATGTTTCTTAAGCATTTCTCTTAAAATTTACAAAATTGTATATGCTTCTTTTAATCCAATCGTTGTTGCTTTATGAAAGTAAAAAGAGCACGTGGTAAAAAATTTTTTTGAGGCGGTGGTAGCTTCGGAGAAGGTTATTTCAAATATTTTTAGATTATTTTATAGTCAAATTAAATTTAGTTTTAATTTAAACTTCTAAGTCAAGACTGAAAGGCTCGGAATGGATTGTGTCTATATCCTACGATGAATGTTGACACGGCATTCCTAAAACTGATATGAAGAATGTCGAAGCAGCATTCTTAAAAATCGATGTAAGAAATATCGATTGAGCATTCCTGAAATCGATGTGAGGAATGTCGACGCAACATTCTCAAAACCGATAATGTCGATAATTTTTATAATGTCGACACTTCATTTGTAAAATAAGTAGCAGGAATGTCGATGCAGCATTCTTAAAAATCGATCTGAGGAAGATCGACACAACATTCCTGAAATCAATGTAAAAGAATGTCGACACAGTATTCCTAAATTCGATATAGTGAACATTGAAACAACATTCTTAGACACTGATATAAGGAATGTCGGCGCAGCAGTTTTAAAATCGATATAAAGGAATGTAGTCATAGTATGCCGAACATGTTTACATATACACAATTTTTTACGGCAGCATTTATCCTTCGGTTATAAAATAATACTATAGTTTCTCAAATTTCATTTTGAGATTTCTTTTTTTTTTTTTTAAATTGAANTTTTTTTTTTTTTTAATTGAAGAAACAGGGAAAGTGATAAATGAAAGTGTTTATATAGAGGAAGAGAGTGCATGAATACAGTGCAGGAAGTAGAATGAGAGGAAGCAGAGAGGATACAAGAAGCAGGAAAAGAAAGAAGTTTTATTAAAGAACTCATAATTTACAGAAAAAGGAAGAAACTGAAAAATGAAGGACAGAACAGAGTAACATACACATAGAAATAACAGACATTTGGATCACCTCTAGGAACTCGTTGACATGACAAATCTTATACAGTACTGGTCAAATTATTCTCAATTATATGTACAGGGTTATTCATAATTCCCTCCGCCTGTAAACGCCATTTTTCTTTCATACAATTGGCATCAGTGGTACATGTTACTGCCATCTACCGGCAACTGCTTAAATTAAAGCTTGAATACTTTCGGAATAATTTCATATGTTCTTTTTTGCCATATTCGTCTTCGTTTTTTTACTATAACGCTTCGAAACCCCGTAGGGAATTATGAATGACCCTGTATTCAGGTCAGGTATTAAATGATGAGCAGTGTTTTAGCTTGAATGTGTAATTTAGCATAAAGTATGAAGCTTTTTTTTTATAGGGTGTTCCATAATCACCTCTCTTTATAGAGTTCTTGTTAAAACGAAGTAAAAAAAGAGTATGCACATTAGAAAATCAGGATTAATATTTACGCGAGAAAGAAACAAACAAACAAAGAAAAAAAAGCTTAAAATCTGCCGAATCATGAGTGAGGAAGGCGGAGGAGCCAGCTTGGTAGCCCTATGAAACTTTGAAGGGTTTCGAATAATTTCATTTTAACTCTAATTCTGCAATAAAAAAAGATTCACTGCTTTCAGTCCTGTTCTCCTCAGTGGTGGTTCATTAGATATCTGAAATCTTTTTTTCTCCTTTTCCTCTCTTAAATATAAATTCGTGACAAGTGACGTGCGTTCACTTTTACAAGGATTTAAAAAGAATTTCAAGGATTTTCGACAAGGATTCTAAAAATATAAATTAAGGGCAGTAATTGTGAAACACCGCGCATATTTAGTTATAAATAATGTAATTCTAATCATAAACCTTCCAACTTAAAAATTTAGTCATAAATCACGGAATTTTGCTTAATTTTTTATTTTCTTAAAAAAATAATTATAAATGTCATCTATAGGGTTCATTAAAATAAATTCTGGATTCGATGTGTGCTTAGAGAAATGAGTCAGATACGCAAGGAGGTGTAAACTCACTATTCACCGAAGTAAATTATTATTCACTAAAGTAGATTGTAAGGTAAAATTATTTTTAATGGAATTAGGAATGAAAAGAAAGTGTTTAGTTTTCATTAGCTCATCGAGAAAATTTTTTACGAGGTTTTCTTAATGCATTCATGTAAAAGCGTTTAAAATATAGCTTAAGATGAAAATATCATCTTTTTTGGAACAATCATTTACTAAAGTAGTTAAATACTAAATCACCCAAATAATTTGACCAGTGCTGTATGTCTCTACTTAATATTTAATCTAATCATATACATCAGTTGAATTATTACTTAGACAAAAATATATTATTTGTTCTGTTTTCAACTTCTCTATACATGAGTATTTAAAAAAATTAGTTTTTAGTAAAATATATTTAGCTAATATATACAAGTAAACAGCATACGAGTGTTGGTTACCAAGTGCGAATGCCAAATTTTAAATATATATACACAAAATAATTATTAATTATTTCAAAATTATTATAAGGAAATAATTTTTAGTAATGTGCTAAACTTTATGACTTTTGTAGAATTAATTTATTATTTGGTTATTTTCAGTGCGTTTTTTCTCAAGTTATTTTACAGTTAAGTGGGGAATTTTTAGGGTTTTTAATTTTTTTGAGCTGAATAGAGAAAGTTATTAATATAGAATATATTTATTATTGTATCTCTTCTTTGTCTTAGCTTTTTTTTTGGAATAGAAGTTTTTTACTGTTATGTCAAAAGCTTTTGATATACTTGATATTTGATGTTTAAATCAGAAACTTGTAAGAGTGCCATTTCTTTCCATTATGTACCAAAATGAAAAAAGAATGTAAAAACTAAATGAACTAAAATGAAGAAAGAGTTTTTTCTTTGATATAGCTGTTGTTTGGTTCAGAGTCGTGTGAGGACACCAAACATTATAATTTAAACTCGTGGAGTGGTTGCCTGTTTAGTGCAAGTACACAAAATACTTCGTTTCAGAATAAAAAAATTAATGGAAAATTTTTGTGGAAATTTGTTGCAAAATTTAGCGTACAATAAACTGCCTCTGATTTTTTTAAAATTCTTCCTATTCTTAAATTTTCTGTTAAGAGTAAACTTTTAAAAAACACATACCAATCATGAATCTCTCTTCTTTTAATTTTATCAGTAAAAGCGTTTAATTTGCGTATAATATATGTAGGAATTTATTCATAAGATATGTATCCAATGATATATTTTTTCAAAAAAAAAAAAAAAAAAAAACCNAAAAAAAAAAACCCTCTTCGGATAAATGTTTTAAAATTTTTTATTTGTCGTGAGAAACGTTTTTCTTTAAATTATAATATAAAAATGTAAATGTTTAAAAGAAATAAACAATAATTTAATAAATTAATAATTAAAACTTTTTATTTGTTGTAGTTATTCTATTTGAATTTAAGATTCGAATTATCAGAGTATAAGTTAAGCGAAAAAAATGTGTTCAATTCCAAGATGAAAAATACAAACTGGTTCTTCAATAACATAAAAGAAAAAGAAAATAAGAACTGAAATACAGATAGAACAGAATATTACATGCAAGGATTTAAAGCAAGGTATTACAAGAGTTTCCACAGTGCAAATGTTGAAGAAAAGCATACGTTTTCAAGGTTTTAAAGCAAGTTTCACAGTGCAGTTTTGTACCAAAGCATATATTTTTGTAATAATTTGCTTAATTAATAAACAAAATGTATGCATTGATTTTATCACACAGTTTCAAATATTTTTGGGGACAACCACAAATTGCATCATTGAATTGCTCAATATAATAAACCATCTTAGTAGCTTTATCAAAAAACCATAAACACTTTTCGTAAAGTGTTTTTTTCCACGTTTTTAACCATAAGGTTTTTCTTTTCCTCTTTTTTTTAATCAATGTTGAGTTTTTTGAATTATTCTTATTTTTAAATTTTCTCTAGAGTGTAAACTTTCAAAAAATCACTTACTAATCATGAGCTTTTCTTTCAAACACTAATTTGGAATTTTATCAGTAAAGCATGCTGAAAACTTTTTTAAAAACGAAAAACTTTCAGGATAAAAATGTTTCAAAAGATTTTATTTACTGCAAGGAACTTAACGAGTCAATAACTGACCCTTGATTTCTTTATTGTCGAAAATTATGTTTTAAAATTGTAAATTTTTTTCAGATTTTTCTGTTTTTGAAAGAATTTAGAGTGGTGTTTCCCAAAAGTTATTACTTTTAATCAAACTAAGGTACATCATGACACCTGTGGGTCAGAAATTATTCTATAACCTTTCTGTTTTAAAGGAGCTTAGTAAATTTCTGACAAATTTGATAACTATTCTAATTTTTTAG
Source organism: Parasteatoda tepidariorum (assembly GCF_043381705.1). Lineage (NCBI taxonomy): Eukaryota > Metazoa > Arthropoda > Arachnida > Araneae > Theridiidae > Parasteatoda > Parasteatoda tepidariorum. Next base: position 96,517,231 of record NC_092204.1, on the reverse strand, counting down.
CGAAAATATGAATGCCATGTTTTTCTGTGCATTCAAACTGGCAGGAAAAAAAAAGCTTTAAGTAATGTGGACAAAATGAATCCTAACATACAAATCTTTTGAAAATAGCTTCTAAGATGGTTTTGAATGCATACTTAACACCATATTTGTGAGTCAATGCAGAATATCATATTTTATTCACCTGACGTGGAAGCATGATCACCTTGGTTACCGGACACAGTTAAAAGATAGGATGAGGACGAAGATGCGGAAGAGGATGCATTCGATCTCACCCATCTCTGCTGCTGAAGCGACGTCAGGCTAGAACTGTTGCTTCTGCCGCCGCTGCTCTGATCTCTTGGGGATCCACAAAGAGTAAAGTCTTTTTCACTCCGTTCCTTTTTAGGATTGTTGCCACCTAAGTCACCAGCCTGCTTCAGTAGTTGGTAAATGGGATCGACATTTTGTTGATTGTTTCCTGTCGTGTGATAAAAGTTTTAATATGCTACATGAGGTTATAAAGGATGAATATTTTAAAAACGTTTTTTGCTCAACAGTAAAAGCTTTAAATGATAAATAAGATTGAGTTTTAATCGAGTGTTTCCTGCTAAATAGTAAAAGTTTTACAAGCTATAAAAAGTCGAAGTGAGTGGATTTTTTAATGAATATTTTCTGCTGAATAGTAAAAGTTTTAAATGGCAAATAGGATTGAGTTTTCATTGAGTGTTTCCTGATAAATAGTAAAGGTTTCACAAGCTATAATAGGTTGAAGTGAGTGGGTTTTTTAATGAATATTTCCTGCTGAATAGTAAAAGTTTTAAATGGTAAATAGGATTAAGGTTTCATTGAAACTTTCCTGCTAAATAGTAAAAATTTTAAATGGTAAATAGGATTAAGGTTTCATTGAAACTTTCCTGCTAAATAGTAAAAGTTTTAAAAGGTAAATAGGATTGAATTTTCATTGAATGTTTCCTGCTAAATAGTGAAAATTTAAAAAGCTATAAAAAGGTTGAAGGGATTTTTTAATGAATATTTCTTGCTGAATTGTAAAAGTCTTAAGTGGTAAACAGGATTGAGTTTTTATTGAATATTTCCTGTCTAGTAAAAGTTTTAAAGCTATAAAATGTTGAAGTGGGTTTATTTTTTAATGAATATTTCCTGCTGAATAGTAAAAGTTTTAAATGGTAAATAGGATTGAGTTTTCTTTGAATGTTTCTTGCTAAACAGTAAAAATTTTAAAAGATACGAAAGGTTGAAGTAGGTGGATATTTTAGCAAATATTTCCTGCTGAATAGTAAAAATTAGAAATGGTAAATAGTATTGAGTTTTCAGGGAATGTTTCCTGCTAAATAGTGAAAATTTTAAAAGCTATAAAAGGTTGAAGTGATTTTTCAATAAATATGTCCTGCTGGATAGTAAAAGCTTTAAATGTTAAATAGGATTGGGTTTTCATTGAATGTTTCCTTTTAAATAGCAAAAGTTTTAAAATCTAAGGCTGAAGTTGATGGATATTTTAATAAATATTTTTTACTGAATAGGAAAAGTTTTAAACGGTAAATAGCATCGATATTTTATTAAATGTTTGCTGCTGAATAGTAAAAGTTTTAATTCTATATAAGGTTGAATTGGATCGACATTTTGTTGGAGTAGGAATTTTTACGGTTTTAAAGAAATTCAGAGCACTAATTGTGCAAATTTGCGTTAACGTTTTACTTTTGGAGTTATTGAAAGCAATAATTTTACTCGATTTTGGATTTGCAGTTAAAATGCAAATTTTTTTGTTTTAATTCAGCATATTCAAATACTAATGAGAAAAACTTTTTTGGAGTGTTGTAAAGAAAATAATTTTTTTCGCTGTAGGTTTAACTATGCATTTTGTATTGTTATAAAAAAAAGTTTATTTTGAGCAAAACTAGTTTATCTATATTGGAGCAGTTGAACGCAAGTAGAGCAAATTTGCACAAAACTTCACATAACTATGTTTAGCATTAAGACCAGCTCACTCTATTTGGTTTATTATTTGAGCTTTTTGGGTATTTAAGTAATATGTCTATTCTTTTATTCACTATGTTGAGTTCGTGAGTTAGTTAAAACAAGAAAACCACCAATTTATTAATTTTAACTAATGCTAATTTATATTAACACACATAATAACTTAATAATTTATTATAACACACATTATTTATTTTCCAAATTACTTAAAAACTTTGATAATACCATATACTTTTTGCATTCAAAATAAGAACACAAATGTGATAAGGAAGCAATAAGCGAATGTTTTATTCACGAATCACATTTATTTTTTTCCCTTCATTCTTTCTCTTCTAACCCATGTAATATCTGAATTAATATTTAATTACTTTGCATTGGCCTTTAAATTGTAGGATTTTAGATTAAAAAATATATGTAAGCTTATATTTGCATAACGGGACAGTAAGCGATTCAAGTATAGTATAAAGAAAGTGAGAGAGCCCAGTTCTCAACTTCAAATTTAACTTTCCCAAACACATTTTAGAGCATTGTGCGTTTTCATTTAATCTTACTGCAAATCAAATTACTTGTTTATTGTTTTGTCGGAGAAATCACACTTATCTATCGTAAAAACAGGCATTAAAATATGTATTTCATGAACCAGAATGAAATAGATCATTTTACAGTTGGAGAAAATTCATTTATCTGACGTAAAGCAGGCTTTAAAGTCTGCACTTCATTAACCAGAATGAATTAAATCATTTTTCTTTCATTACTAATATTTTAACCTAGAAAGTATTTAAAACCTTTTTTTTTTGAAGGCTAGAAGAAATGAGGTAACACTTAAAAAAAGAATTTAAACGAGGACCTTATACGTTTTTATTCCTCATAAATCCAAGTTTTTTTAGGACTAATTTTTCGTTAACTTTAATACCTTTTACGCAAACATTAAAAATTTTTTCCCTTGTAAAATTCTTAATTTTTTTACGAATAATAACAAATATTATAACTTTAAATCCACACGTAACATACCTTCAAAGTTACTTGTTTCATAGTATTTTTTGCTTCTTCTTTTCTTTGATCACGTGACTCTGTATCTCACACACATTTACACAATACATATAGTTCAAATAATTTCTTTCCAAAATCCCGTTTCCACAACTTTTCTTTCTTATTGGGCCACTTAAGTTAACATAGCATAAAAATGTTTGTATATATAAAAGCTGGGGGGAGTCCATCTCGAAATGGATTAACAATAAAACCAGGATTGAATGTTGTAAGGATCAAGCTAACACATGTTAAGCAAGCAAAGGTCAAATGTTATCATAACAGTAATTAGTTAAAAACAACGTGTTGAATTACGGTTAGAATACAGTTATACGATGTTTACGGAGCAATTCTACAAAGCAGATCATTCGAACGTGCATTAGTAAATATGACAGAAACTTAAGCAGCTGGTTAATATAGCCTTTAGATTATTAATTATTCAAAAATTATGAAAAATAAAGAAAAACAATCAATTAAAGGGGATGAAGGCATGATGTAACATCATGAAGAAGCTGAAAAATTGAAAGAAAGATCTTATCGTAAGGAGATACATACATTCCACTTACAAGTAATAGATAAGTAAATTTGGAACAAAAAAAAAGTACAAAGAAATATTGTTTTGCACACAAAAGACATCTCGAAAATGTTTAACTAATGTAAAATTCTATGAAAAATACTAATATGTTTGAATAAGTCATTTACTTAAAATCTAATTGTGCTTCTATTTCAAATAAAGATTTTTTTGTTTCATACGCAGTTTGTTTTCGGATTGGTTATTCCAGTAAATTCAAGAAAGTAACGGAATCTCAGCTCTGATTGAATTCAGAGTAAATGGTTAAATATTTAGTTCATTGAATTCGATCAATCTATTGCATTTTCTAGTAAATATAGAATTTTACATACTGAATTTCGTAACTTTAGATAATAATTTTATATATTGATTGTATTAAAATACTGAATTTTGCTTTTCTGAAAATCTGACAATTTTTGTGTTTGTATAAATTGTTTCCAGTCGGAAAAACATTTGTGCTTAAATTAATTTCCAAGATGAATGTATTTTTTTAATTAAACAATTTATCATTCCACCATTTTATATGTAATGTTTATAAATTCTAGGTATGATTAGAAGTATGTTGTAAGATAATTTGAAATAAGAATATCACTTTAAAAGTTAGAAGTAATTAAAGCTTGAAAAGGAAAGGCTACTGCAGTTATGCACTTTTCAACCAAAAGGAAAATTATTTGCTAAAATTGTTTTTGAAAAATTTATTCTTAATTTGCAACAAATAGAAATAAAGATGACAATAATCAGATAAATGAAATCTGAAAAATAAAATACCCATTAATTTATTTAAAACATCATTAAACATTAAAACTTAATTATAAACTATGCATTTAATAAAAACACAATGGCGTAGCAAAATTAATGAAAATCTAAAAGCAATAACACAAAAAAGCAGTGTTAGCACAGTTAACATATATTAAGTTTTACTTGTTTATTATTTTTTTTATTATTATTATTTATTTATTTCTTTATTATTTCTTTATTATTATTATTTATTTATTTATTGTTATCTTAATTAAAACTTAATTATAAACTATGCATTAAATAAGAACACAATGGCGTAGCAAAATTAATAAAAATCTAAAAGCAATAACACAAAATAGGCAGTGTTAGCACAGCTCGCCTCCATTAGGTTTTATTTATTTATTATTATTATTTTTTGTGTAGAAAGCACACATAAATGAATAAATAAAACAAATATAAAAAATTAAATATACATTTGTTACTCGGACGACGGGATTTTATCAGATAAGTGACTAATTTACGAATGTATACTTATCGCAATATTCATTAACGAGTTAATAAATATACCTTTTAAATATATAAAATAAAAATAAGAAAAAAACAGCCCTGACAACTTTTAATTTAATGATCGGATCTTCGTGTTCTGGTACTCAATCTTAATGGTTTGAGAGGGTAACCTCATATATGCTAATTAATTAGTGCAGACGATATTTTAAGTTACAAAATCAGACACAAAAACGTATTTTTCTGAATAAACCAATTTTTTTTGTTGATGAATTCGAATCTCTGACCACCAAAATATAGGGGGTACCCGCATTCTGGGAAATATAGTTTCATCTGGAGAGCTGCTCAAATTTTGAAAATCATAATGTTAACTATACTTTTTGTGCATTTCCCCATATCTCGAGAACTTTTTACGCGAATTGAAAAATTTTTATTTACAATTATGAAATTTGCCTAGCCAAAGATAATTTCATGCAAAAAACATTTTAGTAAACATTGATAATTTTTTTAACAAATTCAGTAAACATTTATAATTTTTTATTATTTTATTTAATAACAGTCGAAAAGCTTTTTAAATGTAAGGTACATACATTTTTACATCATTTTAAAGAGTGCGATTTTGCAGTGCAAAAATACAAAATTGAATCGAAATTGGTTGAACAGTTCCAGAGAAATTGAATTTTAAATCTAGGATTTCTTTCAAATTCGATTTCTGCAGAACTATTTGACCGATTTAGATCAAATTTAATACTTTGCTATGTAAAATTACACTCTTTAAAATGATACCTTACAATTCAAATTTTTTCGACTATTATTAAATAAAATAATAAAAAATAATGAACATTTATTAAAAGTTATTTTTCTGCATAGAATTATCATTAGACAAGCGAATTTTATAATTGTGTGCAAAATTTTTTCAATTCACTTATAAAGGTTGTGAGAATCCGAAAGCTGAATCCGTCTAAAAAAAGGTATGTTCAATCAGAGAAAGTACATTTTTGAGTCTGATTTCGTAACTTAAAATATAATCTGCACTTATTAATTAGACTGCTACTCTTTACGTCACCTCCACAAACCATTAAGAACGAGTCCTAGAAAGTGAAGATCCGATTATTAGGTCAAAAGTTATTCAGGGCGGTTCGTTCATTTATAATTTTTCTTCGTACTGTACGATGCAAAATAAAAAGACAAATAAAAAACCTTCTGATCTAGCTTTCAGATTTTCACGTACTAAGATGCAATTTTTAATGTTTCGAGAGATTGACTTAAAGTAGGCTAAAGTGCGTAGACGGTATTTTAAGTTGAGAAATCAAACATAGCGGCGTAATCAAACGAATCGATATTTTAGGTCACGAAATCTAAAACAAAAACGTACCTAGAAAAGTATGAAGATGGTCATACCAACAAAATTATATCAAGCCGTAGAAAAAAAAGGAAAGGTGTTACACATGTGCGTACCAACATAACACAAAAGAAAAAGAAACATCGCTGAAAGGAAACACAAAAGTAAGTTCCATTCATTTCATTGAATTCTAGTTACATTAAATAAGATATGGATATTGGAAGGGTTATCGAATGCGGATCAAAGTCTTAATTTTACATTCTAATCGATAATAATGTGTTTGTAGATTGCTCTTTATGACGCAATACATTAAAAAAATGCAGTTTAGGCTGAGATGAACCCACATTTTGCCATTTTTGAAAATATGTATCTGGCAGTTTAAAGAAGACATTGAGAGAAAATTTGGGTCCGTTAAAGTTAACTTTAAACTGTGCTTATTTTGTCACGTATCTGGAACTACTTGAAAGAAAATTAAATTTCTTGAACATAAAACGTTGATCCGATGTAAAATGTATATATTTTTAAATATTTATTAGCTATTTAATTTTATATAATAGTTCTAGAAGCATGGAATTTTAAGGTACACAAATGTCTTGACTGTGTCATTATAAATAACTAAGTCCAAAACTTGATCGAAATCGATGTTCTTAAAAAATGAAAATGTAAAAGTTTTTTTTTTTTAAATAAATTACTCAGAAACAATTTGATCAATATTACTCAATTTTTTTAAAATTTTCCTTACATAAGTAAATGTGTACTTTTCAACACAAAACTTCTTTTTAACCATTATTAAATAAAATAATGAAAAATAATAAATAATATTTTGAATCACTGTCCTACCTATTTGGACCCTATTTTTCAGTTTGTGACTACCCCTGTTTTGAGGGTCAAAACTACAAATCCATTAAAAAAAAAGATGTTCTTATTTCGAGAAGGTACGTTTCTGTGTTTGATTTCGTAACTAAAAATATTAGCTGCAGAAATTACTATGCTTAAAGTTAGTCTCACAAACCGTTAACATGGCATCTAACTGCACGAAAATATGATTATTAGATAAAAAAATTGTATAAGACGCTCCATATTTTTTACTTTGTAAGCTGTACGCGTGCTCATTTAAACTCAGTAAATTTCTTTGGAATAAAATGCTTATTCCAAAGAAATAAATCCCTCATTGTTTTTAGATGAAAAAACACTTTCATGAACTTTTTTACGGAACTGAAATCTTGCAGATGAACTCCCCCATTTTAAATTTTATGGTGCAATTTTTCATTTTACACATTATGGTATTCACTTTCGATTTTGTTGAAAAATTATGATAAAAACAATAAAATGATGTAAAATAAGATTTTATTATAAAAAATAATTGCAATAAATGACAGTTAAAAAGCAGTCATGAAATTCAAACGAATGAGAATTCTGTTTTGATATTTTAAAAAAAAATGCTCTTAGGTTGGGAATATTGCTTTTCAGTATATATTATGAAATCATCACAAAATTAAAATAAAAAGGTTTTTGCTTTACATTTATTAATTAAAATTATCTTTATTGGTTGATTGTCGATAATATTAGGGATCATCATTTGAGTAAAGAAAAACATCTTGTTTAACAATGTAATCATTACTGTAATGCGTTTAAGTATTTGTTTTTTTTTTTCAAATTTGGAAGTAAATTGAAAATGATGTTTAGATAATTGCATGTATTTAATAATGCTGATTAATTTTTAAAAATTTAAAACAAAAAACTCACTTTCTTCTTCTGGCTCAGGAACGGGAATTTTAGTTTCGATTTCAGATGTAGATTTTTGTCTCCTTAGCAATTTTGTCTTAGGCTTCAAAAAAGGTGAAAATATTAGCTAAACAATGATTTCAGTGAAAAATAAAGTCATGAAAACTAAAAACTTAACAATAACAGTAAATAATATTGTATAACAGTACAGTATATACAATTATAAATACTATTCCTAACAATAAATACTATTTTTTTAAAATATTCGAAATGTATCTTTGGTCTATAAATTAATACATTACTTTTTTAAAAGTTCTAATGGGCCGGTATAGCCTGGTTGACAGGGTGCTGGACTCCCGCTCGTGAGAGCGGGTGTTCGAATCCGGCCGGTCGAAGGCTCCCCGCGTAGTTAATGGTGACTGGTGCACGCTAAATCTGTCGGATCACAAAGTTCTCCATGTTCCCATAACAAATTTTACCTCTGGGGATACTGAATTGGAGATTGATTGTTCTCTGGTTTAGGTCAAAATTACGATCTATGGATGAATGAATGGGTCCGTCCTATAAAAGGATGTGATGTATGGGTGTGGCAGAAATCGAATTCAAAGTCCCCCATGTTACCATAACAAATTATACCTCTGGGGGTATTGAATTGGAGATTGATCGTTCTCTGGTTCAGATCAAAATTATGATCAGTGGATGAATGAATGGATGTATGAATGGGTCCAACCTATAAACAGATGTGACCTATGGGCGGGGCAGAAGTCGCATTCTAGGCCATAGATGGCGCCACTGGAAAACAAGAACAATCGTACCCCTTGCCTTAATTGCTTACGGCAACAACAACAAAAATACAACAAAAGTAAGGAAAAAATCTCAATTCAAAGATTTGACAATGATTAATACAGAAAAATAAATGCTATGAATTTTAGTCAAAACACAAATTTATACATGAAAGTAATTTTTTTGTACACATGTTTCTAATGGAGTTACTTGCAAACTTAACTATACTATCGCCAAATGTTGCTACACGGGGATAATTATCTATGAAAATTTTTTTTTAGATGTAAAGAATTTGTCTAACCAGAACAATAGTTTATTAGTTCTTAGGAACAGACATTGGAATTCAGAACAACTTACTATTTATTTTTCTTCAGCAAGGAGTCGTTTTTTATTGACGATTTTTTAAAGATAAGAAAGTAAATAAGAAAGTAATAATCAAAGTAGGCGTTTTTGTTTAATTTCTTTTTTTAATTATGGAAACATCATATTATAAAAATGCATTTTATAACTGTGCACTTTGTTATAAAAGCATTTTCATCATTGCATGATATGAACATAATTTAAAAACTATTAGGGTAATATTTCATCTTCTCCTCATCGTACTGTGATTAGAAAAGTTGAAAAGAGTTAAATATTTTTACCAAGAAGAATGAAATATTGGTAACTGATGTATTTTTTAGCGTGGAAATAATCGAATCTCAAGGCGGTTGGACTATCAGTTTAGCTATATAGGTTAATTAGGATTTTTGTGCGAAAAAATATAATCAAGTTTTTAGTATGAAGTCTATTTACGTTTCTATCTAAGCAAGTAAAATATTGTATTCTATGTATTTGTTTTACTTTAAATTCGAATGAATTCAAAACAAAGCAGATAAGGCTGTTATAAAAGTTTTTATGGGTAAACAGTACAGTTTTGTGCGTATTTAACATTGCTATCTGATCAAGTTAAGTATTTTTTTATGTATTTGTTTTACTCTGAATTGAGTGAAACTAAAGAAAGGCGGAAAGACTATTAGTTTAAAAGATATAACGTTTTTTTTTTATGGTAAAAAATTTCAATTTTGTTCTATTAAATATTTATGCGTTTAAATTATCTAGACAAGTTAGGTATCTTCACACTGGTTCAAATGAAATCATAACCAAGTGAATAGACTTTATTAGAGACATAATAATTTCGCGTGTGACTTATACCTTCTTACGAGTCCGGCATTGCTACATAGATTAGTGAAGCAGTGCTTCTCTAGTGCGTTTTTAAACTGAATCCAACTAAATCAAAATAAAATTTATTCAGGTAATAGTTTAGAAATGATGAGGGCTTCGTGTATAAAACTTATGATTTTTGACTTACACAAGTTTAATTGTGAAATACTTATAACATCAAAACTATTAGATCTATCAACTCAATTTTAATGCTCTGGATTCAAAATAAGAAAGCATATAATAAACATGTTTCTCTTGTCTATCCAATAATGTTAGCCGCGTAAATTGGCAGAAGTACGCAGCTATAATTTGTTTGTACCCGAAATAATATAACTTTTATAACGCTTTAACCATTCATTCTATCAACTTTGTCCTGTTCTTATGCCATTACGCATAAAAATACACAGAAACGGTGCTTCAGAAATAAATTAAAAAAAATTAGGTACAAATCGTACTTATTATATCTAAAGCTTGAATGATTTCTATACTGTAAGTCCTATCGACTAGTTTTCTTAAACTCAGAGTTAAAAAAAAATATCCATTTGATTAGATTGAAGTTCATTCCTCCCTTTCCCTAGTATAACCTTTAGAGCACTTATGTCTGAAAATCATGGTGAAATTTTTATCCCATAGTGCTCAATTTTTTTTCTCATCCACCGCACTATTGAAACAGTTTTCTTAATATACGTTATTGTTTTTCGCTTTTTACAATAAATACGCTCTTTTTTTTGCCAACAGACAAACAAAATATGTCGAGGAGTCTCTGATGCTATTAATATTGTTCAAATTTGTCACGTTCTGTAATGTTTAGTGTATTCTTGGATAAATTTAAAAATAGAGAAATTATTTTGGTGTTTTGTTTGGCCAAATTTTAAGCAGATGACAGTGTTTGTACCTATTTTATTTAGTAGCTCCTCTGCAAATGTTTACATCCCTATTTCTAAATCAGCAATTCAAGTTTTATGTTTTTGACAACAAATGGAAACATTTAAGTGCATGGTATTTACTGAAAAAAAATTATAATACCTGGCACGGCGTGGTAAGTTTTTCTTGGCACTCTGAATGGACATTAACCTTGCACAACTTGCATCGCAAGCCTTGCTTTACATGACCTAGATTTTTGTTTTAAAGAAAAGAACAACGACATTAGTTTTTAAGTGAAGTATGTATTTACATTAGGGTTCTAAAGCAACAATAAATCTTTCTTTTGATTACAACAACAGAAAAGTTTAAAGCGTAAAAAGTAAATTTTAAAGCGAACTGAAGACTTTTTTAGGATTCCAGGATTCGATTTTTTAGGATAATCGTAAATCAGACTCTATGAAAACTGACGACAGCATTTGTTAAGCTTATTGCATTGAGCCTCGTAGGCGTGTTCCAAAGTGACATCGGCAGTTTACAACGATACATTGAAAAATATTTTTTCAAAGAAGAATTTGCATACAAAGAGCTTTTTAAAGAAGGTTAAAGCGTCAATCATAAAATCCAAGACAAATTTAAGTTTAAATTATGCTAAGATCATCTAAGAAGCAATTTCCATATATAGATANATTAAATATTAGTGGTCGTAAACTCAAAAAATTGGATATATATATATATATATATATATATCCAATTTTTTGAGTTTACGACCACTAATATTTAATTTAGTAGCCTTGTCATTTTGAACCCAATTAAGAAGACAAGGGAACTCCTGGATCAAATATTGGGAGAAACTCGCCTTCGTGCAGGACTTTTTCATGAAACTAACCAGCATTTGCGATATATGGAAAGGAAAACCTCGAAAATCTTCCACGGTTAACCTGACAACAAGGGGACTCTAACTCATGATCTGTCTAAAACTGAGTGTTTTTCACTTCAGCACTGTGGTCGGTGCAACTCGGATGCGGAATTCGCATAGCCACCGCTGGGATTCAAACCTGGTTCACCTCATTGGAAGGCTAACGCTTTATCCATGATCTATCACGGTTTAACTAGTAAGTATTGAAGTTCATTTGTGAAATTCCAATCATTAAAACAAAACTTTTCCCGGGTGTTATCTAATTTTGTTTTAATTGTGCTCATTTTATTGAGCACAGGTTTTGAAACGAACATAAAACAAACAGTGTGCATACCCCTTAAAACTTTATTGCAGTAATCACAGGAGGTCATCTTTTTATAGTTATATTCTTGAAAGACGTGGGATACTTCGAGAGTTCCTGGTGCGGCTGAGAGAGGTCTGGAACCACTCTTGCTGTTTTTCTTATCACTCTCATTTCTGAAAAACAGTGTATATTACTAACTCGAATTTAAGAACCCTCATTTAATGGAACGAAAGAAAAAAACATACACTTTTTTTTAGATAACATCTTTCCTGAATAAAAATAGCCCAGGAGGGAATATTATTTGATTAGGTACAAGAAGATAAAATGCGTGATGCCTGTTATATTTTTAATTTATTAATTTGAAGTGATTGTAATATACTTTTTAAGCTTTACTTTTGAGTGAGTGGCAACTTGGTCGATGTTCCATGAAGAAATAAATATATCGTTTTTTGTTGTGTTTTTTTGATAATTGCTTGATTCTTTTAGTTAAGAATATCTTAATTATCAAGAGGAATACGAGATTAAAATGAAATGAGTAGTTCTAACTATATTTTGAATTAGATAGCGTACTTTTATTTTACATGTAATTAGTCAACAATTGTTTTTAATAGTACGTTAAAATGTCGTTACATCGCACATTTTCTCTACTTCTATGCATTTTAATTTTTTTCTTACATTTACTTTTGCTTTTAATGATAGCTTTATTTTTAATTTTGATTTTAATTTTATGGTAAATTTATACTGGTTTTTTCAATGCGAGCTATAAGCTGATACTCTCAATTTGGTTTTTTCCAAAAATCAGCGTATATTGCTCTAGAATATTCTGGTAATAATATGACGCGTATCGTTACTCAAAATTAGATTTACTGAAGAGGTCTAAAATTATCTATCTAAAATATCTGATAGTCATTTGATTGATTGTAATTACTGGGAGATATTTCCATCGGTAATCGAATGTAGAAAATCAAATTATTAGGTTTAAATTCTTACGAAGTCACTGTTAGCATGGAATTAATTTAAAACAACAGTTAATGAGCGGACTCATACTCTACAAATCGACTTTTTAGCAGATTTGAAACATTTTATCAGGCAAAGAAGTGATATAAAAGTAATCGAAGAAAAGGGTTGAATAGAGAAAATCAGGCTAAAAACGTGATCAGATTGAAAATGGTATTATATTATCTTAAGAAATCATCGTATAAAATGACAATACTCAATTTCCTTTACGTTTTAAATGAAAAGCAAAAAAAACAACAACATATTTTTGAAAGCTTGATATTTTTTTAAACAACAGAATAATAATAATATTCTGTATTTTGAAAAATTATCGTTGTATTTACATGATTTTGTATTAAGAAAACAATCGCAATACTGTAACTAAGCTGGTAGAAATATAAAATTTTTATTTGTGCAAACCAAGTAAAATTCTTCAAGAACGTTGACGATTCTACTTATGTTTATCTTAGAAAACATTTGAAACCAAGAAATGAAGGATATATATTTGAAGAAAAATATAACAACTCAAACATTGAAAGTGCAGTCATGCTCCTTACGAATAGACCCTTTTTATCCATTTATGGCCCTGTTTCAAGTCTAGACGAAAATTACAATCGAAGTTTTATATCCTTCGTAGGGGCATCGGCAACAAAGTTCGAGACGGAAAATTCGTTTTCTTTTAATGCTATCACGTTTCTTTTAATCCGACACTTGATTGTTGAGTTAGCCCTACTTTGATGTTAATTTGTTTTTACATTATTTCGGATGATTACGATTCTTTAAAAAAAATTCTTTTCGCAAAGAAAAACAAAATGGCGTCATTACCAAGCGTGTTTAGATGCTTTAATGGAAGCTAACAGTCTTTAAAACTATTTTTATTATTCGTATTTATTCCACTTATACTGTTTATTTTATTATAACGTTCTTGAAGAAGCTTCTTTCCTAAGACTGCAATTCATGCATGGCTAATTTAACTTTTCTCCGATTATAATTGATTTTATGCTTTTTTTTTCGTGTTTGTAAATATATAAAAAAAAGTAAGAAAATTCGTAATGAAAGATCTCGCAATGTATTCGAAAAATAGAAAATATAAATCATTCGAGTTATTTAGTGACTAAGTCAATAAAGTTTAGTTTTTTTTAATGAATAGTTACACTTATCAATAATAATAACGGTATTTTCGTATTCGATGTTATCATTATGATCGCGAACTTCTTGCATTTGATGTGCGTATTATCGGTATTCGATGACCAGATTCGATGAAGTAAACCAGAATCTGACGTTGTTCCTACGTGTTGGCGAGCTTGGCTTACAACTGATAAGTATCAACGAACTGCCTATGTGTTTGTTAACCATCTATTTCAAAAATGGAGGAAACAAGAAGTGATTCAGAAGTTGGTTGGACTGCACCGAGAAAAATATTAGAGCCATGAGTAGTGAGACAGAGAAGCTCTGCTCAAAACAAGAAAATTGGTTAAGCTTTGACATGCACTAAGCTTTAGTTCTAATATAAACATTACAAAAAATAAAACTTAACATTCGTACAATGGACTACAGACTTTTCTTTTTGCCAGTTTTTTGAATTTCCAGATGTCACTTTAACGCTTTAACATCTTCAATGAAGGCAGATTTAAATCTCATCACTCATTTACAATTTAATTAAACTTCAAGTGTATTTTCCTTAAGTTACGTTGGTTTGCTTGATATAAAAAAGAAGGAATAAAAACAAGCACATTTTTATTTCGTAATTCGTGAGTTATGAAATAAGTAACTCATGAGTTTGCTGCTATACACAAAGTGTTCCATAAAGACTACCCTCAATAGTTATTTTCAAAATTCTTGCTGAAAAGGAAAATAAAAAAGTATACACAATGTAGGTTGCAAATTAATATTTAAGCGAAGAAAATGCTATTGAAATCTGACAACTCACAATTATGGAAGGTGTGTGTATAGAATAACTAAACTTATTTGATTGTTGGGAAGGAACAGAGAGAAAATGAAAGTCTTGAAACACACCCATGTTTCATCTGACAATTGAATTTGTTAAATTGTTTTTTTCCCGTCTTTTTTACAAGTGATAGGACATATTTCGATAGCGTTTGTCTCTCGCTTAAACATTAATATTCGACGCCTTATGTGTAAAAATTTTTTAATTTTTACTTTTTGCTAGGTCTCAAAATATATAGTTTAAGGGCAGTTATTACGGAAAATTCTGCATTTTAACACTGAATGACTTACTTTTCAGAGAGGTTCCCACTGCTTGCTGTTTTTAAGTTGAGGAAAGCTTTCAACCATTTGTTCTTTGCTGTACCGCTTCCGGTGCTGATGGTGGATTGCTTTCTCTCTTTCAGGTGGTTACCTTCCAGAGGATGTTCCCCCTTGCCAGATGTAAACAGTTCCAGCTTAAAAAAGGTACACATAATAATGCTATAAACTGTGTATACCTCCGAATATGATGCTGAATTACTCAAAAAAAGGACCACTTTATTTCATGCTAACACTAAATCGAACTTTCATATACATTTTAAAGGACATAATTTAAACACTTATAATAGAATAAGTTTAAATCAGAAAACATCAACAATGGCGTATTTTGGATATCGCCAGAAGTCTGATTGTAATCGAGAATGATTTGACGTCTGTAGCTGTCTTTGTATTGTCTTCTACGCTGCTATATACCAATAAATGCAAAAGTTCACCGCTAACATATTTACGTACGCTTTTTGTTATTTAATGAGGATAGTTAAATTTTTTTTATTTTTGAGACTTGGTGAATTTTACAACGTATTATTTCTATCCACTACAGTTCAGTTACACTGTAAAATATGGGGTGTAATACCAATCTGAATTTTGGGTTGAAAAACTCAAAAAATCGTGTGAATAATTATCTTATATACATATATATATATTGNCCATTTGCTGCACAACCAGTGGGTTAATATAGGGTTTGTCTAGAAGTGTATCCTATACATCACAGGTTAATAAATAATTTTTAAGTATTCGTTTACACGCGTTTTTCCCCCACAAGAAAAAGCATTTAGCATGACGCTTACTAAGTCACGTGTCTACCATATATATATATTACCTACCTGAGCCTTTACGGCAGCCAAGTGTATATGAGCCACTTGTAGATCAAATTTCTTTAAGCTCACGTCCTCTTGTAATTCATTCGCCTTGTTGAACAAAGAGGACTCCAAACTCCTGAAAGCACATTAATGTTTTAGTTAAACTATATACTCATTTTCTCTGCAACATAATTTCGCATAACTTAATACAATCAAAGTTTGCCTATGCCGGAAATGTTGCTCTCCAGAGTTATCCGGTGGGCATCTGTAAACCTTAGTCACGGAGGCAAGCAACGTTACCCATGCCACACTGCCACAGATACTTATTCATAGGTTGTATCACATTCACACATCACACAACAGAGGATAGCATAAATAGAAGCATCCATGCCTTAAACGGGATTCGAATCCGAAATTATCGACTTCGCAGTAAGGTACGTTAATCTCTCAGACACTTAGCCGGCAGATAGAAATGTACGATTCCTTGAGTACTGCTTTACCAAGTACATTTACTTTCACCTAGTTTCAAATTTAGTTAAAGTCCATCAACAACTGGCGATGCAAACGGAGAAAATTGTTAAGCAATGTTTAAAATGTAACTATCATTTGTAGCAACAATAGCAATTTGTAGTAATCTGAGAACAAGAAGTTGCAGCTGCCCGAGGAATGAGGATGTTCTCACATGCATCAGGAATTGATATTTCCCAATTTTTTCTAATCCATAATCAAACTTTCTAACTAATATTAAAATTTGGTGAGAATAAAAGGAATTTTCAGAAAATAATTGACTTTCCTAAAGATGTTGAATTTCATTTCTTATGATTCGTATAAGTCTGAATTTAAAAGCTTAACGATATTCTCTCAACTCGAGAAGAGCGCTGATACACAACCTCCTGACTTACAACATCAGAGCTAACTGCTTTTTTTTATAAACAAAATGGCGTGATAACGTTATCGCTGTTAGGCTTACTTTGTTGCAGGCTTCTTTTCGCTAATAAAGGAAAATTAACAGCTCATATTTTCCTTTTTCTTCACAAAGTATAAGCTACTTATTCTATTAATTTACAAGAATTCACTAATTACGAGATTGTTGCACGATCACAGTCGATAATGATATCGCTTTCTGAAATAGAATGGGATGGAAGAACAGTTGCCAACATAAACAAAATTCACATTTCAACAGCCAATCACGATCGATAACTACGATGATGTCGCTTGCAGGCATCTGATTTTGTTAAAAACTTAAGTGGCTATTATATTTTCCTTAGCAATAGGTGATATGACGTATAAACAATGGTTTGTAATGGCGGTTATATTTAATTGATTTAAAATTGTCGTTTCAAGTCCTAAGAGCGCCTTCACTAAAGCGTACTTTTTGACAACTTAACTATATTTTTTTTTATTGGTTAATGTATTATATTTGAAAAATAAGGACTATCATTTTGAAATTGGGATTTACAGACTGGCCGATGGAAGAGCAATAGCGTACGGCACTTTCGCTCAGCAAAATGTTACCCATCTTGGAGTTTTATGGTAGCCTGAATTGCATAAAATGATATTACTATTTTTTATAAAGATAGAACATGAAAAGATAGTTTTACTTTTTTGGACGGAACCACTTTGTACAAAGAAAATGGTTTGGTTGTTAAAAAAAACGACCTTCAAGCTAATGACTCCACAAATACTTACAAAAAATAACTAAATAATCCACAATAAACTCAATTTAATCTTCTGTAAAAGAAAAAGAACTTGTTATAATCAAAGTATGGGGTTTTTAAAAAAAAATCATTTAACTTATATAGGGGGCATTATGTTAGGTAGATCTCCGATTAAGGCTGGATTCAATATTGAGAATTTAATTGACTAGTTAGCAGAAAGTCGATTTTCAAAAATATGCAATTCTACTCACCCTCTGAACCCAACCAAAGGAGCAATAATTCTTACCGCTTCTGTAACCGTTCTAGAGACTCTACGGCCTCCTGAAGCTGTTTGATCTGTGCTTCCAAATTGGATACGTCCTGCTTAAGAGTCTGAGATCGGTTCGGAAGCTGAGAAAGTCTGTCGATGACCAACTCATCCCGTAACATCATTCCAGGTTCCTTTGAAGAATATTAAAAGTCATTACAGTACAGTCATTACAGTTTACAGTACAGCGCGGCTTTGAGGAGAACTCCTTCAGACTGAAAGTCTGGGGCTGTCTACTGCTATGGTAACAAGAGAGACTACATTTCTGATGGGGGTGCATTGAAGTAATGAAAGAGTTGATTGACCGCAAAGATTCTCACACCAACTTGCGCCAAGATCAAGACAAAACTATTCACTCCAAACCCCAATCCGAAGTGACTTATCCTCGTTACCATAAGTACTCATAGGAGTTCTCCTGGTAGCTACACAACAATATGTTAGAACATATTCAAAATATGGATTTTCTAGGAGTATAAAGTTTACAACACTGGTTCATACATATTCTAAGTAGAAATATGTATATTACAACATAGAGGAAAATACATGACGATTCTGCACTCAAGAAGTTGTTTTTTAACGTGCAGACTTCTCCGTATAGCAAAAACGCTTTTTCCATATTTAGATGGGTAAATAGTGTATCGAGGAGAAACATTCTCCCAGTTTTGTCCATTTGCTGCACAACCAGTGGGTTAATATAGGGTTTGTCTAGAAGTGTATCCTATACATCACAGGTTAATAAATAATTTTTAAGTATTCGTTTACACGCGTTTTTCCCCCACAAGAAAAAGCATTTAGCATGACGCTTACTAAGTCACGTGTCTACCAAAAAAGGTGTCTGAAACTGAGTTTAATTATATTTAATGCATCATTTAATTATTTTTTGCAAATGATTCTTCTCTATTGGTTTTACTTTCTCAGATTCAGCTCGTTTTGTGGCGAAACGTGCAATTTCGGTAATTTCTAAAAGAAATATTTTTTGTACTCTGTTTGGAAAACTGATTTCAAGATGAGAAGAATATAGAGAGGATCATATGCGTATGAGAAAGAATTTTTTTTTCTAACTTTTTGAATCAAAAGGATTAATTTCAGTTTTTTTCAAAATATTTCATTTGTATTTGTGTAATATTTGCGCCATTAAGAATAAAAACGTTTCATATGTTTAAACAAAGTCTATCAGGAATGCATTGAAACATTAACTAACAATTTAAATTATTCTTTATGGTTAAATTAGTTTTCACGGTTGTTAAAAATGTAATATTATATCTTAATTTTATTTTATCTTTTTTTTTTTCATTTCACCCTCGACTCGTTTTTAAACGTTTACATAAATATTTCACTATTGACTAACATAAATAAAATGAAATGTAAAAAAAAGTAATTAAAGTAAATATTCAAATATTGAATGAATAAAAGTTTGTTAGATATTATTGAAAGATTTAAAATAATTAAACTGTTATTAAAGGTATATAGTTAGCAATTTAACATTTTACCCTTATTTCATTCTCATTCTTTTATTTTACATCTAATTAGTTTTTTAAACTCTTATAACAAATATTTTATTATTTATTAACATAATTTATGCAATGTTATGAAAGATATTGTTGCAAAGAATTAAATATTGAATGAAGATACGAGTGGAAAAAAGAGTAACCAAATCTATAATGAATTAAAAGATTTCAAACACATGTACTAAATTATTGACGAAGCGTATATTAATCAAGTAATTTATTTTCATGTCTCTAACATATATATCTAGTTATCAACATTTATAATTGGTATTTAAGAATAAATCGATCGTACACGTATTTATGATTCACGCGTTGTTAAAAATTAATTTAATCTACTGAAAAGGAAAATAATTATGAATTCATAGATCGTATACGCTTTTAGTTGCAAAGAATATCTTTCATAATTTATTTTGAAAAATAGTTCAAAATGTATGGTAATGTAAAAATTAGTAGATAAGTTTTTTTTTGATAAGTAAGAAATAAATTTAACCCTTTGCGGCTTTATGTGGGACTGGAACATAATGAATATGCCATTGTGGTCCCGTATTAGGCTGTGTTCGGCATGGAACCAAGATACTGTTTCAAAAAGAAAGTTTTTTAGAGATTTATTTCTGTTAATGTGTAAGTACAATTTTAGTTTTAAAAAAAGTACAATCAGAAGAGAAAATTATACTTCTTTTCACAAAATTGGACCCCGAAGGGATAAAAACGAGATTTTATTTTGAGAAAGCTGGCGTTTTCTTTTCAAATGGTAGAAGAAAATCCATAATAATGGTCTTGTAAAATCATAAATGCATTTGGAAAATTTTTGGGATTTTTTGAATTTTGAGCCTTTAGCCGTGAGGGCTTAGGAGATAGAGAACTCGTCTCTTAATGCGGTGAACCGGGTTCGAATTACAGGGATGGCTGGTCGATTTGTATTCCCCACCCGGCTCGCATCCACCACAGTGCTGACGTAAAATATCCTCAGTGGTAGACTCATGGATCAGAATCCCTTTCCCATCAGACTAACTCTGAGAGGTTTCCTGATTTCCTTCTTCATGTAACGCAAATGTGGGTAAGTTTATCAAAAAGGCCTCCACGAAGATAAATTTTTCCCAGCACTTGATCCAGGAGTTCCTTTGTCTTCTGGATTGGGTTCAAAATTACAAGGCTACGTGAACCCAAAATTGGGCCGACTGTTCAACGACGGTTATAAAATGAAATTTTGAACTTATCAATTTATTGTAAACAAAAAAATAGAAAGAATTTTTTTCTAAATTTTTTTTAATTTAATTTTATATTTGTAGTGTCCACCTTTGTGCATGTCAAATATAATATAATTAAAGAAAAATCTCAAGGAGAAAAAAAAAAGAATAAATTTTGACTCGTACCACACATTTAAAAACTATTTAAATGCAACATCTTTCATATCCTCTTGATTTACATAAAAGTATTTCAAAAATAAATAAACAAAATTCTCATACATAAAATGCCATCGAAAACGTAAGATTTAAGGCTAAAAACAAACGCCTACATACTTTAAGAGTAGATTAGGATAAAAAAACACCATTATTCTGAAAGCATTTTATCCTATCCAGGCATACTCGCAATGTAAACACCCTAGATATATAGGGATAAAAAGAAAGTTCTCTTACCATTTGCGCCGGATCATTCTCCATATAAGGTGGATTGTATAAGTGCTTCGTCGACGGTTGAGAAAGTTTCTCCACGTTGAGAGAACGAATAAAATTGGCCAAATCTGAACGCGTTTTGACGCTTTGTGCTGTTGTGGCAATATTTTCGTAGTGGTTCGATTGCTCACGGGACTGAAAAAAATGGAAATGATTTTTTTTTATCATTTGTTTTTCTCATTATAAACATTTTTGTCAAGAAGCGAAATTGGATAAAAACAACTAAACTCATTCAAACAAAATGGTCGTACTTTAAAAACGTATTTCTACTAAAATATTGAAGAAAGCAAATTTAAATTTTATCAAGATATGGAAGTAATATTTATTTTCTTTAGTTATCGTCACTGACGTTTTTACGTATTCTGTAGTTTTATTTAATAATACCGAAATTCCGTTTAATAGGTATAATCCTCAATTTATTTATGTAATTGATAAATGAAATAATTTTATTTACTCCCTTAAAAATAGTCCATTGTAATGTATTTTGTTTTATAGAAATAAAAACTAAGCTTTCTGCTTTAATATATCATGATATAGGAAGCATAATTACTATTAATATACGTTCTCTATTGTTTCATTAATGATATCAAGATGCTTTTTGACTAATATCATCTTCAAATTATTATGGAATCAATAAATGGTAAATTATAAATGAAAGTTAATGGTATTATCATATTTATATGATGTAGCTAGTGCAGGAAAGAAAACTTTTATTAATATTATAAAAATACAATAGTTCTAAATAATGTTTTTTTTAAGGAAATTGAAACAATTTTGTTGACTTTTATTATATTAGTTATATTAATTATGTTAATTACATTAATTATGTTAATTGCATTAATTATTTTAATTATATTAATTATATTAATTATGTTAATTACATTAATTATTATAATTATATTAATTATGTTAATTACATTAATTATGTTAATTATATTATATTTTGTTTTATGTTACCATCATATTAGATGTTTACTTCTGCACTACCAGTATTCCAACAATGTTTTGTCCATTCCCTCATTTCACAGTAAACTGTTTTCATTTATAATTTATCAGTATAAACTAATGTTTTCGAAATAATTAAAGGATTTTCTTTATTGTGGTTGGTAATGATTTCTGTTTTAAGTGCATTTTTTTCTCCAGTAAATTAAAGAAGCAAAGTTGTGTACGTTAACTTACTTTTCAAACAACATTTTGTGTATGATATCGCTTCTAGCCACGCATTTTTATTATACGGGTCTTACCATTTATTAATGTAATTAATAAATGGTAATGTAATGTTCGCTTAAGATGCACTATGTTTCAATAAAAAAATTAAAAAAAAAACAAAAGAAATATTTAATAATAAAATAAAATATAATAAAAGTGTTTTTTTTTTAAATATAAATTTCTTTCGTTTCAATATTTATTATTTTTGAAATATTATTAAAAATTCAAAAGTGGTATTTCGGAAGAAAAAAACCTGCAATAATAATAGTAACATACCGGAAACAGTTGTATTTTCTAACCTGAATCGTTTAAAGGATTGAAGAGAAATAAGTAAAGCTGTATTAAAAAAAAGGCTTTGTAAAAAAATTCCGGATCAAATTATACTATACCTTGAGTACATCATCCGTAAAATCCATTTTTACTACCGTACTCCAATTTACTACCGTAATTTTTACTGCAATATATACGGTAAAATGGATTTTACCGTACATATTGCAGTAAAAATTACGGTCTATCATATTTTCGTTCCTTAATATTTTATGATAAAACTGATTTTAAGCAAAAAATACCGGCACCCTGAATGCCTGTAATTTTTACCGTAATTTGATTCGGATTTTTTCATTTTTACAGTGTCTACGAATCGATTTAGCTTTTACATCAGAGTCGGTGTATAAAAAAGCATATTTAATTTTTTTGATTTAATATGAAACTTACCTTATTGACCAACATGTCAGCCGCAGATAATATAGATCCTGATATAGTATCACTTAAATCTATGTAAACATCCTCTAATTCCTGCAGATGGAAAAAAATAACAAAATAATAAACAACAAAATATGTTAAAAAAATACAAGGTTGAAAAAATTACGCTAGTTTTACTTGCATGGCCTTAAAATATTTACAAAATCTAGCATTACAATAGTTTTTAAAAAATATATTTTTTTAACTAAAATTAATTTATAATAGTTTAAACTACATTTTAAAAATTTATTTTTATAGCAAGGATAATTATGTTTTTTCTTCTTATTTAAAACGAAGATTAACGCATCCGTCCTGTTGCACGGTGTAGAACATGCTCAAGGCTTAATTGGATATTTATGAAAACTTTAAGTCGTTTCATATTTTCATAAGCTGTAACAATAAATCAGAAAATGCTAATAGCTACATATGAATAATGAATATCTATATAACCTATATTATATGAACAGCTATTATACATAGAAACTGGCGAACACAGAAAAGTATGATAACAATGTGATATGTGACCCATTAAAATCATTCCGTATTTTTACCTCATTTTTATTTATGTCGGTTACCAAGTGTTATTCCATTATATATCTATTTTAGATTTTACTCCATTTAACTCTGTAGCTAATGTTTAGATACCGAAGTTTTCTGACCAACATTTGCCTGGGTGCATCGAATTCTATCAAAAATGTCAATTTTCAGTAAAGGATGAATGGATCATTTGAAGTAGCTAAACGGTCCTCATTAAAAAATAAAATAATAAAGTAAGAATAATAAATTTTAGAAAAGTGTATTTGGCGTATTTGGACGTCCGGTAACAAACGTATTTGTAGTTGAACGTCTTTTCATAACGCATTTGTACGACCAGTAACAATAGTGATAAAATTTGTCCTATTTATAAAATTAGTTCAGTTGTTTAAATTATTATGGAATTTTATTACAGAATAAGAGGAAAAAAATATCGTTTGTACCATTTCCATTTTGTTAGGGTTTAAACCGATCCAAACGATATTATGGTTATACATCAGTACTAACATTCATTTGAATATTTGTTCAAACATCAAGGTTTAAATTTTTGAAACAGTAATAGTTGAAATCTGAAATTTTTAAACGTATTTAGTAGCTTTTCCTTCTTTAAAAACACCCGCAAGAATAAGGAAAAGTTTGTTTCAATTTTTCCTCAATGTTTGGACAGCAGCTGATAGACTTGAAATGAGGTACTTACTTCTAAAAGTTTGGGTAAAGTTTCTTTGTGATAGTATTCCAGCATCCCATTAGCTGCATGCAACTGCTGTACGTAGGCATTGTGCATGTCATAATACTCAGCTAGCTTCGTGTGACTTCGGTGTGATATTAGATTGTTATAAGCTTCTGTATAATCCTGATGACACTGCAAGAAATAAATCAATCAATGCTAACTCATCCACTACCATATTTCTTTTTTTATAAATGTCTCCGGTTTTGAAACTTTTTTATAAGAATTTCTTGGAGGTATTATGTTATTTTATATTTTTATTTTATAACCGTCGTTGAACAGCCGATCCAGTTTTATGGGTTTACGACTATTAATGTTCAATTCCGCAGCTTCGTAATTTTGAACCCAATTCAGAAGTTACAAAGGAACTCCTGGATCGAGTATTGGGAGAAAATTGCCTTCGTGGATAACTTTTTGATGGAACTAACCCGCATTTGCGTTACATGGAGAGGAAGACTTTGAGAACCTCCTACTATTAGCCTGACGGCAAGGGGACTCTAACCCATGATCCGTCTATCACTGAGGATATTTCACGTCAGCACTGTGGTCGGTGTAAGTCGGATGCGGAATTCGTGTCGACTGGGATTCGAACCTGGCTCGCCTCAGTGGAAGGCGAACTGTCTATCCCCTGAGCCATCGCGGCTCAGGTATTATGTTATTTAAAAAAAGTTTTCTTTGAATGAACATTGAACATTGAAATACAAAAATCCTAGCGAAGTGATTTTTAAACTTTTTTTTTCTCCAATGCCCACCATGTATTGACATTTGGGTATCAGATACGTTGACCGCTCTTTTAGGTAATTTTGAAACTGCTTTAAAGGTTTATATAAATCTAAAGTGTATTAAAAATAGTCATTTTGTGGCTTCTTTTAGAAGTTACATAAACCAAAATGCAGTAAAAAATACTGACGTAGCATTAAAAATACTTAATACTTGTTGCATTAAAAATACTTAATAATAATACTTGTTGCATTAAAAATACTTAAGCAGTAATTTTGTGGCTGCTTTAAGTTGTTATATTAACCAAAAATGAAAAAAAAACTGACGTAGTAATTTTGTAGTTCTTTAAGATGATATATTAACCAGAATTGAATAAAAAAAAATACTTAAGCAGTAATTTCACGGCTGCTTTAAGAGGTTATATTAACTCAAAATTAGGTAAACAATATTGACGTAGTAATTATGCAGCTGCTTTAAGATGTTATATTAACCAGAAATGAATTAAGAAATACTGATATGGCAATTTTGTAGCTCTTTTAAGGTGTTATATTAACCAGAAATGAATTAAAAAATACTGATGTAGTAATTTTATAGTTGCTTTATGATGCTTCATTTAACAGAAATGAGTAAAAGTATTTGTGTATTAATTTACAGATGTTTCATAGAGTTTAATTCAGAAGAAATATATAAATTCACAGGGATGCTGAGTCATGCCAACTCCAGTACTGTGGTTAGTTGAGCTAGGTTACACTGTTCAGGATCAATGGCTCGAACAACCCGAGGGATGTGGTCCCTTATATTCTCGACTGGGTATAGGTCCAGGGACTTTGGTGGTCAGGGGAGTACGGAAAACTCATTCTGGTGCTCTTTAAATGAGGAGCCCGCATTGTTATGTTGGTAGATGCCACCATCCTGAAGGGAAAACAATCAGAGATAGGCATGGTCCACGAGGACGGATGCATATTTGTGTTGATCCATCGTGCCTTAAACAATGATAAGTGTAACCAGAGAATGCCACGAAAACATTCCTCAGACCACAATGCACTCTCCTCCAGCTTGCATCCTCCCGACAATTGTTGCAGGGTGTTTGCTATCAGAAGTTTCACGCCATTTATCTGTCCGAATGGAGCATAAAACGTGATTCATCTGTAGCCACTCAGTGGACATCTGGTTGCAGTACTGGCGTGCCAATTCCAACTTTCGTTACCAATGAACAGCAGTTGGCATTGATGCATTAACCAGACTTCTGCTGTGGAGGCCCATATTCAGCAACGTTCGCTGAATCGTCATAGGGGTGACACTGTTGGTAGTCTTTTGGTTTATCTGGAAGGCCTTTTGCTCAACGGTTGCTCAGCTAGTCGCCTGAGCAACCAGCGTGTTGCACCTCATTCGCCACCTCGCTGATTTTGAATAGTGCCATTTTGCCATGCATGGTATACTTCCAGCAAGGTGCAGACGAAAATGCTTTCGAAAGCAGATAAAAATGATTTTCGAAAATGCTTTTCAACCTTCCCCCGAAACCCAATAATTATGCCCTTTTTTTATGTCTGATAGATATATCACTCCGTTTCTGCATTGTGTAAACAATTGCAATGCTTTCTAATTCCGTCAGACACCTATCATATATCTTGAACTACAATATGCCACCATCTGCCTTCTGTGATTGGTTATTATTACGTTGACACCGAAATTAGGTGGTATTTGTTTGAGTATAATAAATATACGAATTAATTACTTTATAATAATTGATTTAAGCATTGTAATTTTAATAAGCTTATAACACCATTTAAAAGGCACTGTATTCAATTTTGCGAAATGTCAAAAATAGCTGTTATTATTTTTTGATTCTCTCGCTCAAGTATTTTTTCTCGTTGCACTTAACTAAATAAATAAAAAATGGAAATAGCTAGTATAATCATTGCTAAATATAGTTAGCCTTATATCAATAGTCTCATTTTTGAACATACTCAAGCGATTAAAACGAAAATATTGAACTACTTTGAATTTAACGCTTGACACAGATAAGAAAAAAATCTTAACATAATCTAAGAAAAAAAAACTGAGTGGGAAAATTGTTGTTGTTCTGCTACATTTAATTAAAGATTTCAAACCGGTAGATTTAGAACAAATCCCACTTTCACTGATTAAGTGAAGTTTCCTTTTGATGGTTTAACGGAGGTTTGCCTCTTTTGTGTTTCTGAAAACATTTATCTTATCTTTGTACTAGAGTATTTGAATTAACAAAAGCTCTGTAGGACGCTATTGTTATCGTAAATGACTAACTCATTCTAATGTTTGACAAAGTTTGTAGTGTTAATGTGTACATTTCTTATGTAAAGTAGTCAGTATTAACGCAGTAGGTTTTAAGAGAATTTATTTAAAATATACTCGGTGAGAACTTAACCTTTAAACACTGTTAATAACTTGTCAAAGGTGTAATTTATTGCCTCGATAAAATAGTTGGAATTAATATTGTTTATAATTTTGTTAGGGCAGGGATTGCCTGGTTGGAAGGACGTCGGGCACGTTAAATCTGTCGGAGTCACAAAGTCCTCCAAGTTCTCATAAAAATTCTAAACCTCTGGGGGTATTGAATTGGAGATTTATCGTTCCCTGGTTCAGGTTAACATTACGATCTGTGGATGAATGAATGAATGGAATATGATTTTGTCGTTCTAGTTTTGCGGGTTGTATAATATTTTCTATTCTAAATATTTTCTAATTTTTTCCTTTACTACCTGAATACTCATTTAGGATAAGGGACTGACATTGACCCTTGCACCCGATATCTAAATTTCAGACCCTTAGCAAAAGCAGCTTTAGAGTTATTAGAAAGACAGGTATATAAACCCTTCCTTTTATTATAAACAAGCTAAAAATTTCAGCTAGTTTATTATAAATCTTGTACTAGCCGAATACTTATTCCTCTTTAATTCACAAATTTAATACATAACTTAAATCTTTTAAAATCACCAATGATTTTACATAATTTAGATTTATAGAAACACATTTCTTCAGGGTAACTAAAAACAGAAATAAACACATTGATTCAGATAGCTAAAATTACTACTATTGATTCAATGATATCGATCCCTCATACGTAAATTTTAATTAAGCATTGAAGAATGGAGAATGAACTCTCAATGGAACACGTTTCTGATTAAATAAGGCTGTGAGATAGCACACAATAATCGAATCGAATCTTTCAAATAATCAGAGAAAAAAAAACAGAATTTTTTATTTCATTTGCAACAATGCGTTATGTGAGAAAAGAGGAGAGCAGTTTATTTATGACGCACTCCTCATGAGCAGAATAATTAGAGAAATTTTTCAACGTTTTTAGGATAAGGGACTAACATTTACCCAGATTGAAGCAGAATTGTTTTTTTAATGTGCAACAATGCGTTATGTGAGAAGATAAGAGTTTACTTATGACGCACCCCTCACGAGCAGAATAATTAAAAAAATTTTTTTTAGCGATTTTTAGAATTACCTAGATTGAAGCAGAATTGTTTTTTAAAATTTGCAGCAATGCGTAATGTAAGAAGAAAAGAATCTATTTTTGACATCTCCCTCGCGAACAGAGCAATTAAATTTTTTTTAAATGATTTGTAGAGTAAGGGACTGATATTGACACTTGCACACGATATCTAAATTTCGACGCATTATCAAAAACAGCTCTAGAGTTATAAGAAAGACAGACAGGTACATAATCTCTTCCCTTTATTATTAACTAGCTAAAAATTTTAGCTGGGGTAATACACAACACACAATCATTATCACACGATCATGAACAGAGCTGAAACATGTATTTTGACACACTAAGAAAAAAGAAATAGTCATTACGCATTTTCTTTTCATTATTAGTATTATTATTTTTTGCTCTTTCTATTGAAGTGACGACAGAAAGAAAGCTTTAAGTCCAGTTCATCATAAAAAGGATTGACTGTATTCAAGATCATTTGGCATCAAAAATGGACTCGATTGTTAACACATGATATTGTAAAAATTCACTAAAATGAAACAATTTTCTCAATCAGTTAGGTAGGTATTTTATTTACGTCGCACTAGAGCTGCACAATGGGCTATTGGCGATGGTCTGGGAAACATCCAAGAGGATAATCCGAAGACATGCCATCATAATTTTGATTCTCTGCAGAGGGGATGGCTCCCCCGCTTTGGTAGCCAGACGACCTGCATGCGAAGTTGAGCACTTTATGGTAGAACAGTTTAACGAGGATCGATACCACACATCCTTGATCCCAACTCAGTGATACTTGACTTCGGTGTTCTACTGGGAACTGTGTCTTTATGAGAACTGTGTCTTGCGGGACTTTTCTCGGTCAATTTTACACTTTAAGGGCATAACTCAATTTTTTTGTTTGTCTCAATTCACCTATTCTCAATCTCTAAAGAATGGGCGCCTATTTTTGAGTGCTCGAAACATATTGATTTTTATTTCCATCTTCGCATTTTTTTAAAACCAATGCAGCTCTTAATCAAGTATAGAATCGTCTACCGTTTCATTTGCAACAATATCTGTAACGCAGATCATGAGAAAAAAAATGTTTTTAACCCTCCTCCCTACAAACGGGTTAAGGTTTTTGAACAATTTCTGGGAAGGGGGCTAAAATGGACCCTTGTAACCTCTGCCCGAATTTCGGGACTCTCATACTAACGATTCTAGAATTTTTCTATACAGACAATTCTTTTATGTATTCCCTAGTAGTATAAATAATTAAAAATATTTCAAAATTAATTTGAAAACTGAGTGTCGTAATTTAATTTCAACCAGTTACTTTAAAATAATTGCTTTGAAATTAATTCGAGTAATTCTTTCCGCAAACTTAATTTTGNCTGTAAAGGATGAATGGATCAGCTAAACGGTCCTCAGTAAAAAATAAAGTAATAAAGTAAGAATAATAAATTTTAGAAAAGTGTATTTGGCGTATTTGGACGTCCGGTAACAAACGTATTTGTAGTTCAACGTCTTTTCATAACGCATTTGTACGACCAGTAACAATAGTGATAAAATTTGTCCTATTTATAAAATTAGTTCAGTTGTTTAAATTATTATGGAATTTTATTACAGAATAAGAAGAAAAAAATATCGTTTGTACCATTTCCATTTTATTAGGGTTTAAACCGATCCAAACGATATTATGGTTATACATTAGCACTAACATTCATTTGAATATTTGTTCAAACATCAAGGTTTAAATTTTTGAAACAGTAATAGTTGAAATCTGAAATTTTTAAACGTATTTAGTAGCTTTTCCTTCTTTAAAAACACCCGCAAGAATAAGGAAAAGTTTGTTTCAATTTTTCCTCAATGTTTGGACAGCAGCTGATAGACTTGAAATGAGGTACTTACTTCTAAAAGTTTGGGTAAAGTTTCTTTGTGATAGTATTCCAGCATCCCATTAGCTGCATGCAACTGCTGTACGTAGGCATTGTGCATGTCATAATACTCAGCTAGCTTCGTGTGACTTCGGTGTGATATTAGATTGTTATAAGCTTCTGTATAATCCTGATGACACTGCAAGAAATAAATCAATTAATGCTAACTCATCCACTACCATATTTTTTTTTATAAATGTCTCCGGTTTTGAAACTTTTTTATAAAATTTTTTTGGAGGTATTATGTTATTTTATAATTTTATTTTATAACCTTCGTTGAAGCCGACCCAGTTTTATGGGTTTACGACTATTAATGTTCAACTCCGTAGCCTTGTCATTTTGAACCCAATTCAGAAGACAAAGGAACTCCTGGATCGAGTATTGGGAGAAAATTGCCTTAGTGGAGGACTTTTTAATGGAGCTAACCACCATTTGCGTTACAGGGAGAGGAAGACCATGAGAACCTCACACGGTTAGCCTGACGGCAAGGTGACTCTAACCCATGATCCGTCTACCACTGAGGATATTTCACGTCAGTACTGTGGTCGGTGCAAGTCGGATGCGGAATTCGTGTCGACTGGGATTCGAACCCTGTTCGCCTCATTGGAAGGCGAACGGTCTATCCCCTGAGCCATCGCGGCTCAGGTATTATGTTATTTAAAAAAAAGTTTTCTTTGAATGAACATTGAACAGAAATGTATACAAAAATCCTAGCGAAGTGATTTTGAAACTTTTTTTTTCTCCAATGCCCACCGGGTATTGACATTTGGGTGTCAGATATGTTGACCGCTCTTTTAGGTAATTTTGAAACTGCTTTAAAGGTTTATATAAATCTAAAGTGTATTAAAAATAGTCATTTTGTGGCTTCTTTTAGAAGTTATATAAACCAAAAGGCATTAAAAAATACTGACGTAGTAGTCTTGTTGCATTAAAAATACTTAAGCAGTAATTTTGTGGCTGCTTTAAGTTGTTATGTTAACCAAAAATGAAAAAAAAAAAAAAACTGATGTAGCAATTTTGTAGTTCTTTAGGATGATATATTAACTAGAATTGAATTAAAAAAATACTTAAGCAGTAATTTTATGGCTGCTTTAAGAGGTTATATTAACTCGAAATTAGGTAAAAATATTGACGTTGTAATTGTGTAGCTGCTTTAAGATGTTATATTAAACAGAAATAAAATAAGAAATACTGATGTGGCAATTTCGTAGCTCTTTTAAGGTGTTAAATTAACCAGAAATGAATTAAAAAATACTGATGTAGCAATTTTATAGTTGCTTTAAGATGTTGCATTTAATAGAAAAGGGTAAAAGTACTTGTGTATTAATTTACAGATGTTTCATAGAGTTGAATTCAGAGGAAGAAATATATAAATTCACAGGGATGCTGAGTCATGCCGACTCCAGTACTGTGGTCAGTTGAGCTAGGTTGCACTGTATAGGATCAATGGCTCGAACAACCCGAGCGATGTGGTCCCTTATATTCTCGATTCGGTTTAAGTCCAGGGACTTTGTCAGGGGAGTACGGAAAGCTCATCCTGGTACTCTTTAAATGACGAGCCCGCATTGTTGTGTTGGTAGATGCCATCATCCTGAAAGGAAAACAATCAGGGATAGGCATGGTCCACGAGGACGGATGTATATTTGTGTTGATCCATCGTGCCGTAAACAATGATGAGTGTAACCAGAGAATGCCACGAAAACATTCCTCAGACCTCAATGCACTCTCCTCCAGCTTGCATCCTTCCGACAATTGTTGCAGTGTGTTTGTTTTTAGAAATCTGACGCCATTTATCTGTCCAAATGGAGCATAAAACGTCATTCATCTGTAGCCACTCAGTGGACGTCTAGTTGCAGTACTGGTGTGCCAATTCCAACTTTCGTTACCAATGAACAGTAGTTAGCATTGATGCATTAACCAGACTTCTGATGTGGAGGCCCATATTCAGCAAAGTTCGCTGAATGGTCATAGGGGTGACACTGTTGGTAGCCCTTTGATCAAAGATATACTTGACTTCGGTGTTCTACTGGGAACTGTGTCTACGTCTTTTCTCGGTCAATTTTACACTTTAGGGGCATAACTCAATTTTTTTTGTTTCAATGACCGTTTTGAATATTTTTAATCTCTAAAGAATGGGCGCCTATTTTTGAGTGCTCGAAACATGTTGATTTTTATTTCCATTTTCACATTTTTTAAAAAAAATCAATGCAGTTTTTAATCATGTATAGAATCGTCTACCGTTTCATTTGCAACAATATCTGTAACGCAGATCATGTGAGAAAAAATGGTTTTTAACACCACCCTCCCAACGAATGGGTTAATTAAGGTTTTTGAACAATTTCTGAGAAGAGGGCTAAAATGGACCCTTGTACCTATTGCCCGAATTTCGGGACTATCATACTAACGATTCTAGAATTTTTCTGTACAGACAATTCTTTTATGTATTCCCTAGTAGTATAAATAATTAAAAATATTTCAAAATTAATTTGAAAACTGAGTGTCGTAATTTAATTTCAACCAGTTACTTTAAAATAATTGCTTTGAAATTAATTCGAGTAATTCTTTCCGCAAACTTAATTTTGCTAATTTATAGGGGTAATATATTTAAATATGAGAACATTGATAACATCAGATACACTGTAAATGAGATTAGTTCTTTCAAAACATTATCTTCATTTAATTACTGGCATCTTATTGTACTCTCCAAGATGGCTTATCGATCCTGTACTAATGTATTGGCGATAAATTATTGAATTAGCTTCGCCACATTTCAGGAAAATTCTTTGTTTTTTTCAGTCTGGAAGTGGATATAAGATTTTTTTCTCTTTTTTTCTTGTATTTACTTATTGAATTAAAAGCGGCAAGGGAAATTATGTAATGGAAAGATTAAATACAAGCTTTAATAAACTTGCCATAAAAGAATAAAGCTGTTTTTCACTGCACGCCTATGTGCAGCGTTGGAATAGAAAATTATAACAATAACAAGAAACATCAAAATCTCTAAAAACGTCTCTGTTTGTTAAAGAATCGCATGAAATTTAATGCGCGAAATGTTCAAAATAAATTATACGCTTTCTTGAAGAACTTAAGAATGAATGGGATATGGATTGTTTATTCATAATCGTCTATTTCATGATGTATAATTTCGTAACATTGCGTGTTCGAGCGGCCTGTAAGACCGAGTCATTATGAAAAAAATTGAACAGATGACAGGTTGAAGTCAAATCGTTACAACGACGGAAAACGAACCAGTTACCTTCGCACTTAAGGGCCCTAATCTTTTGGCCATCTAGGTCATTTGAGGCCCGATTGCGAGCATTAAGGTCATCTAGTGACTTTGATGCTTGAACTCGCCTTGTCCAAGACTTAAATATGCAAGCAGCCCTGTTCTACGGAGCGTATTTTGTTGTTATTGAAGTTGAGTTGGTCTTACTCAGCTAAGTGCTTGTATGCGACAATTACGTAGACATTTATGCTTATACCACTACTAAGCTGATTCTATTTCATTAGAGCACTTGATTGCTATTTTCTTCAGTAGTTTCAAACAGAGAAATCACCATTTTTTTTCCCCTATAGCTCGAGATATTTAGGTTGTTCCACTGCTATGAAAGTAGTTGTTGCTTAATTGAGTGCTTGCAAATTATTTTCTAGCAGGCGCTGCCATTTTTCAGTGAACCCGGGCAATCAAACTTTTTCTCTCGTTGTTCGAGGCATTTTTGTTTGTATAAATATTTATTAAACACAATAATAATAAATTGTACAGTACGCTAAAAAAGAATACAAAAAATGGTTCACCCTGAATAACTTTTGATCTAGAGATCGGTTTTTCACGTTCTAGGACTCAATCTTAATGGGTCTTAGAGGAGGTGACTTCAAATATGCTAATTTATTAGTACAGACGGTATTTTAAGTTACGAAATCAGAAACAAAAATGTACTTTCTCTGAAAAACATACCTCATTTCTCGACGGATTCCGATTTCTGACCCTCAAAACATATGGGGTAGCTGCAATTTGGAATATATGGTCCAAATAGTTTGGTCTGGAGAGAGATTCAAAATTTGTATCCCTTAATGCTAGTTTTACTCTTTACGTACTTCGGTATGCTTCGAGAACTTTTTAAATTTATATAAAAAGTTCTATTATATTATATATAATATATTATATACGAATAAAATATTATTATTATACTTATTAAATTATATCCTTATATTTTGGGGGGTCAAAAACCCAAATTCGTTGAAATAAAAGATATGTTTATTAAGAAAAAGTACATGTTGTGTCTGATTTGGTATCTTAAAATATCGTCTACACTAAGTAATTAGTATATTTGAGGTTATCCCCTCAAACCATTATGATTGAGTCCCAGAACATGAAGATCCGATCATTCGATCAAAAGTTATTCAGGGTGGATTTTTTTTCTTCAGCACACTGAACAAACAGGATATTAAAAAAAAACTGTTCTCTCTGTATATATTATGTGGGTCATTTTTTTAAAAGAAGCCTCGTTCTTGCTGTGTTTCGTTTTACCAGATGTTAAAAAAAAACACACACCGTTCTTTTTGCATATTTTAATATCTCATGTTTAAAAGAATGCATCGTTTTTAATGAAAATTTTAGTACCAGATGTTTAAATAAACACCATTTTTCCACTATATTTTTTATATCGGATATTTTTTTAAAGAACGAAAGCACCGCCTCTAAAATTATAAAAAAGGAAATTAATTTGTCTGAAGAGATGAAAAGTGATGTACCATAAATTTAATAAAAAAAGAATTGGACATTTAAAACTCATTTGCAGCACTTTCACTTTTATTTGACTATTTTATCGAATAAAAACTTATGACATGACTTCCTTTGGTAACTATTAATTTTAGTGAAATTTTTTCCCCAATTTAGAATGATTTGTCAAGCTTTGTTAATAACTGAATATGTGCGTCATAATAATTCAAAATTAATGCTATCATTCTAAAAAAAATTTGAAAGAAAGGTTTAACTAACATAGTAAAATAAGCGTAAAATAGCATTCATAGAAACGTCAGGAAACTATTATTAAATTTTTTTTCATCACTTCCGGAATAGGGTAATATTAAATCAATTTATTTTTGACTTTAATAAAGAAGAGTATAACATATTTTTTTTAATGAAAAATCGAGTGTTTTCAAAATGTAACTCTCACATTATAAACTTTAAAATTGTCTGTATTTATTTATGTTATAAATGTTGGTTGAACATTTGATTTTAAGTAATCTGCAGAATTTTTTTAACTACTCAAGTAAATTTTAACTTGCTACTATGCTATGATTGAAAGTGCTATTGTTTCAACACAAATACACGCATGAATTTTTTTTTAACATTATGCATTAGTTTAAAACCTATCTATATCTGTGTTTGATATTCTTATAAAACCCTTTTTCTTAACACAAAACAATTTCTCAACAAAAGCTCACATCTAAAATTAATTATCAAAGTTTTTATGTCAATCTTTCTTCCTTTAATTTTCAATAATTACATTTGATCCAATAATTATCTTTGCTTTTATTCAAAAAGTTACTGTTTCAATACAAAACTACAACCAAATTTGTGTTCTTTATAAGTTGACAAATTTGTGTCCCAAATTCTGTTCAACGCAAGCTTAAAATGTTTATTTTCAGATAAAAACAATAAACTGTTTCTAAATTTAAGTTTCTTTTTAAAATGCATGATGCAATTTTTTTCAAGTAGTTCTCCCCTTTACTTTATTTACGATACCTCGTTCATTTTAAAAACATCACATTTGCGAAAAGCTTACTAGTACATTTCAATGCAAAACTAATTTCAAAACAGTTTCTAACTTCAGTTCAATATTAAATAAGTAATGATTACGAAAAAAAAGTTAAGAAATTTAATAAAAGCAGAAAGATATTTTTAAAGACGTAAGTTTCTTATTACTCCCGTGAAATATCAAAAATGAAGAAATTCTCTGATCTTCATTCCCTATTTCCTTCATTCACAAAAGCAAAACAGTTTAAAAAAGTATTACTCAAGAAAATATCTTTTTTCATGTAATGATTGATTATTTTTCAAATAAATGGAACGGAAAATGTGCAGAAATAATAAGAAAAGTTCTGAAAGGTTTGAAAGTCGTTAAAAAAAGAGTAGGATTTAGCATTTTTAAAGAAAGGTACTAAATTTTGTAAGACTTATTCAATTGATTTGCTTAAAAAGCATTTTTTCACGAGAAATACTGGATTTACTTAGAAATTTAATGACAAAATTATTTTAGTTTTTCTTCTTCAGAAAGTAAGATTTTTCCAACCATAAGAGTGAAATCTGTACATTTTGAGATGTAAGACAGCATACAATTACTTTAAGAGGTAATGAGAGCAATTGAAATTATTAATTTTGAAATAAAAGGGAGATAAGTAAGAATCCGAAGTGCTGTAACCTCCCTGAACCCGAGCACTTAAATAATGGTTCAATAAAACATTACTTGAAAAAACATTCAATTAATTGAATTTAATTATCATGTTTTAGTAATCTTTAATTATAGCATAAAATGGAATAAATTTTATTGAGCAGCATTTTATGCATACTAAAGGTTTATTTTTATAAAGTATTTTTTCGCATGTTAGTCATAATACAAAATCTACTAGACTTATATCATAAGATATTTATATGCATAAAACATTCCAAAAGGTAGAATGAATCGAATTTATTTCTTACCATTTTCATGCTTTATCATTGTTATTAAAAACTCCAGCGAATGAGCTTAAATGTAACTATATTTTTACATAGACAATTCCTTTGTAAAAGAATACAAGCTGAAAGAAATCATGTTAAAAAGTACTATTTTTGAAGCTATAAAATTATACAAAATGTTGTCCAAAGCGTTGATTGCTGGATCTAAAAGTTAGCATACAATTAAGAGGACATAGAGGCAATTAGAGATACGTAAGCTGAGCGGAAGATAATTTGAAAATAATATTATTATCGGGAGATAGGTAGCTGAGCAGGAAAAAAAAGGCGAACTATATTAATAAAAACATTATAAAAAAAACACTAAACTCTCGTTTTAAAAATAAAATAAAAAATCAGAACATTTTTAGAAAGTTTCAATATTCAGAATAGCTCTGTGTGCTATTATGATTAATTAGAATTCATTTTTTTTTATAAAAAAAGATGAATTTAAAAAAAAAGAAAACAATTTTTAAACGCTGCATAGTTGCAGTTTTACTTACCATAATTTTAAAAAGTAAATAGTACACACCATGGAAATTAAAAGTTCAAAATGTATAATATTCTTCAGGAGAAAAAAAATCATAGAATTTAAATGTAATTATCTGTTTAAGCAGATTATAAAGAAGCTTTCATAAAATTCTGCGAGGAAAATAATTTTTTAATTATATATCTTAAAGTTGAAGTAGGAAAACAGAATATAATTAAAAGATAGAATTAATTAGAGGAAGATTAATGTAAATTGTCAACATTAAAAAAAAGTTTTTTTTTTCTAATTTAAGCCCAGACTGCTTAGTTTACTCCCATTTTGCTGCAGGCAGTTTATGGTGCATTAAATTAATCGTTGCAAAACAACTGAAAACGAAAATAATGTTCTATGAATTTCTGTTTTTGAAAGAAAAGGTTCTCTGAAAAGATAGTTTCGCTTGTTTCTTTTTGCAGTAGATTAAATAATGATTGCAAACACATGTTTAAATGCATTCAAATTTCCATGCTTATACACTTAGAATGCATTTTTTCCATAGATTTCTTATCGGCAGGTATTCTTTTTTTGTGCTCTTGTAACAGCAAAATAGAAAAAAATCAAATAACAAATGAAAAAAATCAAATTATTTTTTCTGTGATATTTAAGAAAAAAATTGAACTTAAGTGATATGTTTAAAATTTAAGATCTCTGTATTTGGAGTAATACGTCGTACTTGTCTTGTATCAAACCAATGGTGAAAGTAAAATAATATTTAACTGTGTAGTTAAAAGCCAGTTTTTTAAGAGTCGGACAGGGTAAGATATTTGAAATTTTTGATTTTGTTGAGATTTTCAGGATATGTTCTTTATGTAAAACTATTAGATACCTATTTTTATTCGAACAAAATTTGTCAATTTATTGAAGTAGAGGGGGCAATAGGGTAAAACATAGTCGTTGCCATTTTGGCAAGTGATATGTTTCCGATGTAACGATGTAATTTCTTACTCTCTGAATCGAATGAAGTCTCACTCGAGTCGATGTATCTAATAGTAAAGAAGTTATTTAAGTTTTATGTAAAAAAAGAGAAAGTTCTGACTCATTCATATACACACACATGTATATATATATATAAATCTGGCATTGCTATCTAGGCAAGTGAGGTATTGATTTCAATTTATATTTTTAGCAATCAATGGGAGCACTTCAGTTCACTATCAGTTTCAACGTTATAGTGAAAGGAATACAGTTATGTACTTTTTGCACTTATTAACTTGAAACTTTAACAACTTAACAATTAAGACTTTTATAACTTTAGCAACTAAAATAAGTTTCAACAACTTAAATAAACTTCAACAGCTTAAATAAACTTCAACAACTTATAACTTTAACAACTTTTCAACAACTTAAAATTTTTATATCTTTAAAACTGTTAGTGAACTGAAGTGTTCTGAGTAGGGGAGTTTTCCTCGAAATTTTAGAGGATCTTCAGCTTAACCCCTCAAAATCTTAAATTTTTTTTTAACAAAAAAANAAGTGTAAAAAAAAAAAAAAAAAAAAAAAGGAACAAGTGTCGAATATAATTTTGCATCGAGAGCATATTCAGAAAATTTCAACAAAAACAAAAATGCCAAGCATCCAAATTTGCTTGTTGTGCGATTTCTTTTAAAAAAAAACTTGCTCTCAATATTTAATTTAACGTGAAGACATTACGATTTTTTCAAAGCAATTTTGAAGAACCCTTATTATTTTCTAAAGAAGAGCTAGCGGAAGACATAAAGAGTTTTTCAAGACAATTTCGAAGAATCCTCATTGTTATCAAAATTAGCAATTCCTAATAAATTTCGACTATGGAATTTCAAACGATAGAGCTTCTTTTTGCGAAACCTTGACGTTGCAATAGAGTTCATAAGCCCCTGTGGATGTGCTAGCCAACAAAAGACTTCTAATTATAGTAAAAATATTTTATTTAAAGAAGGAAATATATTATTTCGTTTTATCTATAACAGTCTCAAATTTAAGTTTCATGTCAGGTAGTTAAGTACACAGGTCAGGTCTGAAACGTCCTATGCAGTTTCGGTGCATGTATAAACTAAAATTGAATAAAATAAGTTAAAAATGATTATAGTAAGCTGAATATTTTGGATTCCGGAAGAAAAAAAACCCTTTAAACGTTGGGAGTGGTAATCAGAAAAACATATTTATTTTAAAATTTCGTTATTTTCACATTTTGTAGAAAAACATTGATAATTAATTTTTATTCATGAATGCTCTTTTCAAATACTTTCTTATATATTCTTATATAAATATTATTATTTTCGTTTGTGTGTATGTGTGTTTGCATTCTGGATTGTGGACTTACCGTAAGCACTACACATTCAACATGAAGTTCAATCCCTTAAAAACTCCTCCAAAAAGACTGAAAGGAATAAATTGTCCAAAACCAGGATCAATTTTAGATAAGCTTAAATCTAATGCAATTATAAATTTACTGATTATT
This sequence comes from Parasteatoda tepidariorum, assembly GCF_043381705.1. Classification (NCBI taxonomy): domain Eukaryota; kingdom Metazoa; phylum Arthropoda; class Arachnida; order Araneae; family Theridiidae; genus Parasteatoda; species Parasteatoda tepidariorum. The sequence continues at coordinate 96,477,071 of NC_092204.1, read as the reverse complement.
CTTCATTTGCTTGTTTTTTTTTAAAATTTTATTATTATTAAAGTTCTAAAAATGTGTATAAACTGTTTCCATCTAATAATATATTATAATAATATTTTTATTTTAAGTTACAAGAAAAATAAATTTTGTAATGAATTTGTACAAGTATAAAAAAAGTTTCTGAAAAACGATACTTTTCCTAACGGATTATCATAGTTGAGGATAGCTTTGTTCGCAACGATAAGTTGCCGAATCTTGTAGCGCTTCCGGCCTTGCATAAGCTTTTGCTCCGGTATGGCGGATAAGTCGATATCTCTAATTCAGGTGCTCTATCACGATCTAGCAACAAATTAGCATTTTTGAAGTTACCTGAAATTTATTATAAATAGCTTATTTTCAAACATTCAGGCTAAGACGACAATTTTTTTCTTCATTATTGGTTGCAATTGGGGGCAAGCACTTCAAGAAGAATATCAAAGATACCCACATATATGACCTATGACGTCAGCTCTAGCTGATTGCTTATAAGCAAAATGGCGCGCTAAAGTTGAGCTAAATTTCCCACACAAGTTAGAATGTTACTTAAAGTGAAGTTAATTCAATACAGTGCCGTATCGCGCATCGAAATTGCTGAAATAGAATTATTTCTCCTCTACGTCTTTTACCTAACTTAGATTTATTATTTATTTATTTCATTGTAACCGTGATATATTTTCGTTTTCTGTATTTGGCAACTTCAATGCCTAATTAGTTTGTTTATATTGCATATGGCTTCGTACCAGGGGAGCAAGCTAACGTGTTAAGTAGGAAATATATAGTGAAAGAATATAGAATATGGATCTAGAAGAAATGCACCCCTCTGCCTTAAATTCGCTTAGCTTCCCGTAACATGTTTGGTGGTATTGACAAGGGGCACACAAAACAACATGCTTATCACTTACTTTATTTAGTAGTTCTTCCGCTTTGCTAAGTATTGTCTCCAGGCTCTCCCGATGAAGGAAGATCTTCCTGGATTGTATCTTTCTGTGGAACGTTTTCTCCAACAGCATCATCCCCACCTGCCTGCCCAAGCTCCTTGCAATGTCACCATGCACCTGCAATACAAAAAAAAAACTTACCTCAAACTCACAATCATTTTAATTTTGGATTGAAAAATCTAAAAAAGAAATGCTTGTCATCTTCATACAATTAGAACAAAAGCTTTAAAAATATAATAAAGAATTTTGTCAGAAAAATTGGTTAGTATATCTTTTCTGCCCGTTAGGACTCTCATTTGGGCAATTTATTTGTGAAAATTAGATTAATTTTAGTTGACTGTAAGAATTGTTAATATATATANAAGATCTGTAATTATTAACACACTTATGGGAAATCTGAAGATTAGGAATGACAGTTTAATTAGGATAAGTAAAATTACGGTTACACACAGGCATCATAATAACTCTAATCGCAATTAGTAAATCTCGAAATCTCATGTGTGTGAGATACTCACAAAAGAGGAAGGTATTTTGTTGCAAGATAGTAAATTCAACTATCCTTTCTTGTATCATATATATATATATATATATATATATATATATATAGAAATAATAAAAATGGAATAAATAAATGAATAAAAATTATGGGTTGGCAGAAATGAATAAAATAATGAAGATTAGAATAAAAAACATATATACACTGAGTGGTCATTTTATAACAACCATCCCCTCGATTTCATTTGATTACCTCTTTAATGCAGCCTTGATTCCAGGTACAAACTTTTCCAGAGGTTTAAAGGTCATTTGTGACATTTGAATTGAATTTTCTAATAGTATCAGACTAGATGGTTGCGTATCTAAATGTGGAAATGCCTTTTCAACTGCATTCCACTAACACTCAGTTGAGATCAGGAGATTTTGGAAGCCATCGCCACAAAGTACAATATCAAGTCAGTCCTTAAGAATTCCAAAATTGCGGCCTTTATTATGTTGAAAATATTCCTCGATATTGTGATTGATCATCAGCATTACAAAATTTACTAAGTTAGTAATGATGTTAAGATAAGTCTTGTTCAGGATACTATGTATTCAAAATAAAGGGCCTATAACAAACCAGGAAAGTAATTTTTTCTGTCCTAATTCTCTGGTGGTAAAACTGTGACGTAACAGATAATTGTTTTGAAACTGCAAAGAGTTCATAATAAATTTTCTACTCAGAGCTCGAAAGTCGTTAATATGCACATTGCCAGCAAAAGTAACTAGGTTAATCAGTTAAAGTGTAGAATCAAGAGTACTCCGCAATTTACTTAATGTCCGCATTAATAGTTTCCTTGTTTCTCTCATTCTATCAAATGATTTATTAATTGTTTGGTTGTATTTATTGACTTGATTTGTGACTTATTGAAAAACAGTTAATGACATTATGTTAATTTTTAATTAAATTAATATTTTAATCCATTTTATTCTTTTACATTATAATTTTTTGAAAGTTATTATTGATTGATTTTATTAACTATAGTGTTGATTACTTGATTGTAGTCACTTGAATTTTTATATAGAAGAAAAAAGATTTATTTTAATATGAGCGTATAGAAACGTTGCTGCTTTAGCAAAGATCTTATTTTCAGTTTAACGAGTGCCTAGTGGGTAATATGTAGATTATCTAGGTAGTTTGCAGATTTACTAGGTAATTTGAAAAACTGAAACAATTTTTGTGCACTTTAACGAATCACCCTAGTTAATATGCACATTAACTGGGTAGTCTTTAGGGTCAATGGTTTCAACACTTTGGCTGTAACATATATAAAAAACAATGTGAATAAATAGTAAGCTAAATGACTTGTTGATTATCTGATTTTTTACTTTATTTTTACTTTTGAAAAAAATATTTGACGCCTATATAAGCAAATAGAAAGTTTATATATTTCGACTCTTTAGATATTTAGCTGATAAATTAATAATAAATAATAAAAATAGCATTTCCCTGTAGGTAGATTAAATATCTTTAGATTATGTTTCAGATATGAAATCGTAAATAGCTTGTTAATTATTTCGCCCATAAAGGGGGGGGGTAAAAATTAAATATAATGCTAAAAAGTAAGTAATTAATCATGAAAAATGTTACCTAAAACAAAATACTCAGTGCAATTACTCTTTCCGAAAGAGAAAGAAAAAGCTCACTCTCGGAATCACAGACTAATGACTGTCTCTAGCTTGTTGAATAATCGATGAGCTAGGCTGTTGTTATTCAGCCAAAAAACGCGCCGTTAATTGTTTTGTTAAGAATTTTCCTTGATTAATAATTAATCTGAGGCAACCTTTTCGACGAAGATCTGCAGTTTCTTTTTCTTTTTTTTGGTATCTTCAATTAACAATGTATCTTTAAAGATGAAAGAGAATTAATGATTTTGGCTACCATTTGAATGATTAATTTTCTCTCATTGTCATCTCGAAAGGAAATATTTAGATGTTCTGATAATATTTTTAAGCAAACATATAATATTGGATACAACCGATGCTGTCTCAAAAGACTATTGTTAGTTGATTTTCTTGAGTGGATTGGATAGGATTTGAACTTATTTTTCTCACAGTCAAACATTTTCTTTCTTTGTTTTCTTATACCCCGTAGTCAAAAAGGAACTATAAAGCGCACAAAGTTAAAACAAGTAAAAAAATTCAACATTTGAATTATTTTTAATATAATGAACGAAAATTTTCACTACCTAATATGCAATTTCAACGGGTTTAAAGAGAAAATCTTTAATATGTGTATTGTCATGAAAAACTAGGTATAGCATATTCCTTATCATTTAATAATTAAATTTATATTTTATTTATTCTTTTTCTCAATAAATATCCATAAAATCTTTTTCTCGATGTAATTCTAATTCACCAGAAGTCAAATTCTATAAATAGATAATATTTCTACAACTGCCTAAAACATTTATATCAAATTCAAGGTTTGTAACGTTTTGTTTTAATAAGATAATTATTAATTTCCTACCGAATGCATTTGAAATTTATAAGTTTGTGATAATAGTCAAACAAAATTAGACTTTTTAATTGGAAAACTTAATAGAGCGTTCTATATAAAAAAAGAAATCTTGGGTATTAAGTCCTCATCAGTGATATCTGAAAAATTCCTCTATTCGTTTCTCCTTTTCAGGATAAAGAGGGAAATTGGGGTAATATGAGGGGGGGGGGAGAATTGAATTTATTCTATACCGGCAAGTGAGGCATTGTTTCCACGATTATTTTTCACGCTGAACAAAATGAAATCTATCTCGAGATGATCGGACTGTTAGTTTAGAAGTTAAAAGGGTCTTATGTACAAACTTGTACTAGTACCTATTTATTCATTTAATATATCTAAAAGTGAAATAAGGGAGACATTGAATAATTTTTTTCTTTATTTTTCCATTTTTCCTTGGCAACGCTACGCTTTATATTTCAAATCACTTTTGTTCTTATTTACATCTGGCAAATCTTGAAAATGGGAGTCTATTTTTGAGAGGTTGCAAGACTTCGACTGTTAATTTCCAATTTGTATATTTTTGAAGTGAATGAAGTTTTTAATGCACGAGTAATACATGATATATTGCTTTCTATGCAGTTTTTTATGCAGAATCGTTTGAAAGCATGGATAAGTCAATAAAACAAACAGTTCAAAAGTTATGAGGATTTTCATGCAGCAAAAGTACTATTTTTGTCATAACTTATGTATATTTTATATTTTCTTATCTAGGGGCTATCTGAACATGTAACTTACATTATCCGATGACTGTTTCTATACAAAATTGAAAGAGATAAAATTTGATTTGATGGGATTAATAGTTTGGAAGTTATAAGGAAAGTTATTAGGAAGTTTCTTCATCATAAAAACAGTTCGAAACTAGTTCATTTTGAACAAAAAAAAATCTTTACCACTTTTGAAATATGAGCTCTTTTGATTCAGTTTCATTCAATAAAATGTAAAAAATGCATGAGAAACAATATCTCACTTGCACTGAAATAATATCTTGTCTGTTTAGCAATATAAAAAGCGTAAAGAAGCGCAAAAACAAAAGTGTACTCTTTGTATATAAAACGCTGAGCGTCTTGGGATGGGTCTCATTGAATTCAGCTAGCAAAATTCGATTACAAACAATATTTTACATGTTCAGATAATTCTTCGATAGTATTGTAAAATGTGTACAAAAGTAAGTATCAAAAGAAATACTTTATATATATAT
>NC_092204.1:96357208-96471769 GCF_043381705.1 Parasteatoda tepidariorum | reverse complement strand
TACAAATATTCATTATATATTTATATATATATATGTATGTATATATATATTTATCGTTTGAGCTATTCATTCCATTGACTCGTATATATCTCATTCAATTCAATGTGACAAATACACAAGAATCTGCCTCACTTGTATGGCTAGCAATTTCAGATGCATAAGCAGGTGCAGATGCAAAATTGTACTGTTTCGTACATAAAATTATCATAACTTCTAAAGTATTTGACCGAACGTCAAGCGATTGGTCTCATTCGAGTCAGCGTAAAAAAAGACCTCACTTGTCTGTATAAATGTTCGACAAATCCCCCAATTTCCTTTCTAAAAATGTCTATGCGTACAGGGGAGAGTAATGAAGTTTTCAGCCCTTGTTTCCAATGACATAACAAAACTTTCTGATTCAAACCCGCAACCATTGGTACGCGAATAGCTCTGCCACCTGGCCGGCTGAATTAAAAGTAAAACAGATCAATAAGCAATTGGAGGAGTTTGGGATCATTGGTCTCAAATCCAATGATTCAAATGACTTTAGTCATTAGAAATATGTTATCGATATTATCGCGATGAGTAGCTTAGTTAAATTTCATAAAAGTAATAGTTGAAGGAATCATAAGTTTGTTCATTAGTAGTTTGTGAATTTTTCGTGAATAAAACTTTTGATTAACACAATATCTGTGAAATAGTCAAATAACCATTACTTCTTAATTTTAAATCTAAAGTAATTGAAATATTTTATGCGCATACATGATGCGAGTATAAGAACATGGAAATGCAAGAGTAGAATCCATAAAATCCATTATAAATTTAATAATTTTTTTTTAAATTTTAAAACACAGTAATTAAAAAATATAGTTTTGAAAATATAATAGATAAAAACTATGTAAATATAAGATAATTGACTAAACATAAAACATCTTTATATATTCTTATATCCCCAGTTGAATTAAATCGAGAATTTTATATAGATATTAAAATTTCGAAAGGTTAAGGAATCCAATTATATTCAATGACAAGTCAATTTGAAAATAAAGAACGCTCAAGTCTGAAAAGTTAATAACTGACAAGAAAACTCCTCTAGAGATATAATTTCTTTTAAGCCTTTGATTTAATATGTGATTAAAGCAGAGTTGTAGATGAAAGAGATAGAGTCGTAGACGAAAGAGATAGAGTTGTAGATGAAAGCGGTAGAGTTGTTTAAGAAAAAAGATAACCACAGTTTGGGAAATGAGTTTGAAAAATATCTTGTCAAATAAATTTTATTTTAGAGATAAATAAAAATAAAAAATACATGAATAGAATTTAAACCAAAGGTTTTTTTAAAATAGAGTTAAAGAAATATAATATCGTGAGGCTTATTTAATTGATTCTTGGAAAAGAAGTATTTTTAAATAAAACGAATTTCAAAGTAAATGTTGAGATTTGTAGTAAAAATTGCTCAAAAAAATTTCTGTACAACACAACTTATTTTTTTAGATTATTTGAGTATAATCAAAACCTGTTTCTTTGTACGGAAATAAAAAATTGAAGTGATTTTCAGCACTTATTTTTCTTAAGCTGCGTTCCAGTTTTTGGTCAAAACCTGCAGTTTCAGATGCTTTTTTTTTTTAAATTCTACACGGGCTTACAGTCTATTTAAAATAAAGTGCCCTTAATTATGACGAGCGTTGTGGTTCTAGTTTGCTTAGTTATAATAAGTTTTGTGATCCAAACTTGTTTAATTAAAATGATTGTTGTGGCACAGTTCGGAAAAGCGCAGCCAGCAAGGTATAGGGTCCAAGTTACTTTTGTTTTACCACGATGAACATATAGTACCATCAAAATGAAAAATTATTTAAATAAAAAATCTCTTTTTTTTATCAAAGAGTTGACCATACACATTTAGGTACTGATTCTATTGAGAAAAAAAATTGAACTTACTCCTTTTACTTGGTTACACAACTTCAAATATTTTGGTTTTTATATTTCGATTTTAATTTATTCACAGTAAAATGTCGTCGATTATTTTTACTTAATAAGAGATTATTAAGTAATATTGCGAAAAAATTTCAAGAATATTTTACAATTTAGAATTTATTATTTCAATTGCATCGCCGGCCAGACTGTGTACAACGGTCAGGGAGTGGAGGGTTCCTCACATCAGGAAGGTTCTTGGTTTGAATCCCGGACAAGGCATGGGTGTACTTTCATTCTCTGTACTATCTGTCCTCACTGTAGAAGCAGCGTTTGCCTACCTAATAGGGTGGCTCTGAAAGAGTGGTTAACAAATCTGCCCTGCAAATGTCTGAATGACGAGTGTTAATCAAAAAATAAAAAAGGTGGTCAATGGAAAAAAGAAGAAACTTAATTGAATATGTTACCTAGTCATAGTTTTTCATAAAATTCATTAACATAACTTATTTATTGTTTAATACTTTATGGCAATTTAAAATATGTTCATCATAAATTGTTGCGTAGTAGTGTAATTTCATTGGATGACTTTATAATAAAGTAACACCTCTTAAAATTCAGCCTTTCATTTTCAGTAATAATAAAAATCAAAAAATAAAAGTAATAATGCCATGAAAGGATGGTAAATATATATATTACTGTAATATAAAGATCGATAAATATATATTATATTACGCATATTTATAAATATACATATTATTTTTTAATAAAGGATGATAAATATGCATAACTATATGTTACTATTAAATAAGGGGTAACGAAATATTTTACATGAAAGTAATATCCTTCTTAACTTTTACTAATTTTATTCTGCTAACAACTCAAAAATTCCGAATCTTTATGAATCCTATCATATGTTTTTCTTGGTCAATAAAAATGCACTGTTAATAGTGAAAAACGGTTATAGACTATTATCTTTTTATGTTATATAGAGGCATGAGCTTTATAACGAAAACACTCTGCGTGAGCATGATTTCCAAAGTTCAACATTTTTGAGTGTATAGAATTGTCGCGTGTATTAAAACACGGTTGTCTAATGTAGGAGGGGAGTGGGTAAATATAAATAAGTTTAGCAAGAATAAAAACCGAAGCATTAAAATAGGTTTACATGTTTTTTCTTCAATCAAAAAGAACAGAAAACTTTAAATGCTCTAAAAGAACAGCTTTTATATGCCCAGGTTGTCTAGCACTAAATTGGATTTTAGATAATGGATGCAATGTCTAGACAATTTTAACTGTCTTTCAGGGAAAGTAAGTTTGGCAAACTTGAGAAAGCTAAGATATAATAAATTAGAAAAATCAGAAAAAAAACAGTATGTTCGTTTTTATAATTTATTTCGTTTTACTATTTCATTTTAGAATAATTAAACGCAGTTTATATTTTGAAAATTTTTCAACTTTAATCTACAAGTATATTTACTCTATGTAATATAATCGATTTTTTAATTACAGTCAGGGCTAAAGAAAGGGAAGTCTTAGAAGACCTTAAATGCCTTGAAATTTCGACATCGATCATATGAAACAAGTTAAGCCTAAAAATCATTTAAAAATTTCAATTTGTGCGTTAGACAGAGATGTTAGAAAATGAATGTTTCGTTAGAATCAGCCATTGCTAAACTGTGGACGATTCGAGTTTAGGAGTTTTTTTTTATGGTCAATTATTTTATACGAACTCAGTAATCAACTTGGATAGCATGTGAGGGCTACATCACCGAATTAGTATTTCTAAAGCAATCTGAAACCACGTGCTAATTTTGTTTATCGTTGTGCTTTTAAATTTAGTTTCCATAACACAAAATAATTTAAAATCAACGGTATTGGAAATAAATAAGAGTAAGTTGTATACTACAAAGCAAATTGAATAGAGAAAAGGTACTGATACGTTGAGGGGAGCCGGATGAAATTCGCCATACTATTATTGATGCCAATTATGCCTAATTAAGTTTGGTAATTAGTACAACTGTTCCTATAGTAATTGGTGCTGCTTTTAATAATTACCAAATATGCTAATATAGATACTGCAGTGGTAGGTTTTTACGGTCTCCCAAAAGGAATCAGTAGCGGAGAGGGAGCACTCAGATACAGATGTCTATTTTCAAGACTTAACTGACGTGAACAAGAAGTAACAAAAGTGATTTGAAATTAAAGAAAGCGTGAAGTTGCCAACGAAAAATGGAAAAAATAATGATGGGAAACAAAACAAAAAGACCCCACAGAAACCGAGAGATAAAAAAGATTAAAAAAAACAGAACAAGAAAAAATTTCCAGTGGCCGAGAGGTGCAAATTAGGGCAAAATGCCTTTTTCACGTGCTATGAAGAAGTGATGAGAGGCTAATGTCGTTAGCAAGGTTATCAGTATTCATATGATTAAAGCAAGATTCCAGGACATCCAGATGAGCTGATGTGAATGAGATGGAAATATTTGGCATTGTCAAAACTAAATTTATGCCCAAGATTATTTTTGAAGCGAAACTAAATAGTGTCCATAAAATTAAATTATTTCTTTCTCGTTTAATCTACAGGTCCTAACTTTTAGCTAGCTGTAGGTAGACTCAAGTAAATTTTAGGACCCAATCCCTGTCAAATTTCTTCAATTCCGAAACCTCGGCTCCAATTCCTGTTTCACAACTCTAAAATTTTAAGAATCTGCACGGAAGAAAGATAGTATTTTTCAGATTTTTATAGATTTTTACTTGAACACTTTCGTAATTAACTCCTTTCATTTAATATAATAGTTTTAGGAAAAGCACTTTTTTTTCATTTAAATAGTGACAAAAATAGAATTATTCTCTCTTTTTACTCCACTGGAAAAATGTGATTCTTAAAATTTTTATTTTGTTATTTAAAAGTGACTTCTTCTTTCAACACTATTATTAAATGGAAAACACTACGTGTAGCACTGATGTTCCGATTAATAAAACTTAGTCGGAAGAGTTTAAAATCTTCAGATAGTTCCGAGTCTTTCTGATGCAAAATAAATGGAAATGCATTTCGCCTGAAAAAGCTAGTTCCCAAGTAAAGAAAGGCGAACAAAAAAACTCAACTTAACTATAGAATAAAGAAAAAAATGGCTGTCACAACGGAAACAAATGCTCTCTGAAAAATAAATAGCAGTGAATTGATACGAAAGAGTTTCCGATGCTTTGTTGTCGATTCTTGGTGTCAATTTTTCCCCCCGCCGTGTTATAAAAAAATTACTTTTTATACAATGATTTATTTTTTGTTAGCAAGAGGAAACATTTCTGGGTGAGGAAAAAGAAAAAGCAAATGGTAAAGAAAATTATACGAAGAAAGAAAAAAAGGATTTTTTTTTTTACCTGGGAGTCCACTTCGACTTCTTGAAGAAGCACTTCCCAGCTAGTGAATAACGTACTGTGGAATTGAGGTCTGAAAAAAAGGAAAATAAATGTAAATACGTGTATGTATAATAAACCTTAGGGTATTTGGGCAAACAAAAGAATTTTCAAACAAAGTTTACAATAAAAATGTGTGTGTTTCCTTTAAAAAAATAACAATTGTATTTTTTTCTTGTTTTTTTTTCCAAATAAGCATCAAAGCAAAATCCTTAAGATTTAGAAGGCTCAAGTGGTTTAGATGAATATAAAAATAAATCTCACAAGGAAATGGCGAAATCCTGACTTCAAATAACGCTTTTCTGTTTGTATTTCTTAGGCTCTGAATTGGAATGCTTTAATTTGAGGTCATTTAATTATTTTTTAAGTTATTTATAAAATAATTTATGTGCCGCAATGCAGAAAGGAAGAGTGTGCAGCAATCGTGATGTTCCGATGGTGCAGTTGGAAAAAAATTGTTGAATCTTGAAGGTATATCGAAAAATTAACTGTTCTCTGTAATTAAACAAGTTCTGGTCTTTTGCAAACTTGTTTTCCTCAACTGTGATTTCTTCGAATTTTGTTAGCATAGCTTCTCAACTCATCTGGTCAGGGCTTTGCACCATTTTCCATAGTGGTTACAGTATCCGGCTACCGATCCAGAGATCCCTATTTTGATCCAAATCTGCGTTAAAGATCCAAGTTTGCTCTTACGCACACTCCTCTACAACAGCGTTCATTATTTTTTTTTATTAGGTATATAATATTTTAATATTTTTCGATCTCCAATTATTCTCGATCTCCAATAATTCTGATCTCCGGTGCGGGAGGCAACTTACCCAACCAGAGTTGCGGGAGGCAGTGTACCAACCATAGAGGTACGTCACCTGTGAACCAACTGATTCACAGGTGGCATACCTCCTGACAGTCATTTTGCTTCTTATGCGCATGCGCCGATCTTAGTATATATGATGCTCTGCTAACTTTGAAGTGCTCGACTTCGCGTGCAGGTCGTCGGACTACCGAAGAGGGGGTGCCATCCCCTCTGCAGAGGATCAAAATTATGATGGTATGTCTTCGGATCATCCTCAGGGATGTTTCCCAGACCGTCGCCAATAGCCCATTGTGTAGCTCTAGTGCGACGTAAATGAACAACAACAAAGCTAACTTCGAGTACCGAGGATGTGTGGCATCGGTCCTCGTTAAACTGTTCTACCGTAAAGTGCTCGACTTCGCGTGCAGCTCGTCGGGCTACCAAAGCAGGGGAGTCACCCCCTCTGCAGAGGATCAAAATCGCGATGGCATGTCTTCGGCTCATCCTCAAGAATGTTTCCCAGATCGTCGCTGATAGCCCATTGTGCAGTTGTACTGTGACGTAAATAAAGTGCCTGCATACTTAAATTTGAGTATGTTGTTCAAACTGTAAGTTGATTTTCTAGCATAGTATACCAGACCCAGCATTTCGTCGTATTGTTACATATTTTAGGAGCTGATCTTTTTCTCTTTTCTATATTCTTTGGTCAACATTTAAATAATTATTGTGCAACAATGATTTTAAAATTGCAAATAACTTTTTGAATAATTGCTAAGTAATTTCATAAAAGAAAAAAAAAACAAATTTAACGAGATTTTATAACAACCAAAATTAAGTGGAAATAATAACATAATTTATAAGTTTTTTTTTTCCAATGGCAGGCACTGAATTTGAATCTTTGCCTATGCTACGCCAGAATTGTTGCTCATTTCGCGTTACCCAGTGGGCACCTGTGAACCAAAGTCACGGAGGCGAGCAGCATTGCCCAAACATAATTTATAAGTTGTGGTGCCTATTTTTTAACTTGCTTTCAATCTACAAATTATTTTCATAACGCAATCACATATCACGGAAGAAATTATAAATTTTTTTCTGATTAAGGCGTCAAAATTTTCATGAAGCAGACGCCGAATTAATAAACTGTGAGACATATATCCTAAAATATTAAATCCTATTAAGAATTAAAAAAAAAGACATTCCGAAACATGTAATTTGTGCTAGAACAAAATGAAACAAGTAACAGAAACACGAAAGTTCGGACATTTTGCTGATTTCTTTTCTCTTCTTTCGAGGCACTTTATTTTGACCCGTGGCTTTCGTTAAAAGCTTTTCGGATCGATTCGAAAATAAATTGAGAGAAACTAGTAGAAAAGGGACATTTCATTTTATCAGTATTTTATTCTTTTGTTTGTATTTAAAGTTTACTTTCTCTGTGGAAGCTTAATTTATATTTGTTGTGATCTTGTGTCGTTCAGCAAACTGTTCAATATAAAAGGGGAAGCAAAATTCTTTCTGAGTAAGGAATAAGGTATTTAGGTACTGAAAATAAAAAAAACGAAAAAAGACTGTTTAAACGTAATCCTCCCCCTATCGATGCTTATTGTTGCTTAAAAAACAAAAATAAGATAATTTTGATTATAAGATGTTGGTAAGAATCATCACAAAAAACAGTTTTTTACTAATATTATTATTGATTGTTTATTTAGAAGTAAAACTCTGTGCTGATCGAAAAATATTATCCATTATTTGAAGTAATTTGTTTCCAATACAATATAATTCTCACCTACTATTAGCACTATTCATTAATTAAAATAGCTTTATTTAATTTATTTTATTTAATTCATTATTTATTAAAAAAATAAAAATTAAAACAGAATCAGGATTTAATTTCTAATTTAAATATAACTCATCAAAGTTTTAAAAAAAGCACTGTATTTCCGAAGATAAAAAGAAATATGCATAAAAGAAGTTAATTTCTACCTGGTTGGGAGCCACTAGTATAAAATTAAGTAATTTTGCTACTGGATTGTGATCAGTTTTAACAATTTTCCATACACTCGAAAATTGAAACGATTAAAAAAACGGTCAATTGTAAAAAATGTAAGGCATTTTTTAAGTATATCTCACAGTACACTTCTGTGCAAAAATTAAGGACGAAAAGGAAAAACTAGCATAACAACAAAACAGGCAGTTACAACGGAAGGAAAGGTCATTGAGAAGACCAATTACGGTAAGGTAAAGTAGAAAATTTGCATATATGCACCATGACGTAACGGGGGGCGTGTCGTAAGGAAATAAAACGAGCTGGAGGTGGAAGTTCAGAATTTATTTAAATGGTATTGCACAGTGTACACCAGTTTAAACGAAGTAAATTTTTTTGCCACGGTGGATATGGCCAACCGACAACACGGGAGACGGCATCTGAATGAGTTTATGCGAGTTCGAATCATTGGGAAATGGGAAGAAGATCGAAGTGCGACGTTCGAAGGTGGAGTTCACCTACAGTATCGTTTCACGAGCTTGGAACATATTCCAGGGGACAGAAACAGCTGTCCGGAGGTTTAGTAGAAGTCGTCCTTGCACAACCACGACAACGGGTGAGGATTGTTCAACAGGCTTGAAGGAACAGACGGCTGGTAGCAGAAAAAATCACTAGGCATACACAGTAAAGTACTAGACTCCAGGCATCGGTTTTTACTCTGACCAGAAGGGTGATCTATTTGCACGACGGCCAGTACGATGTGTCCCATTAACGCCAGTTCATCGGAGACTCCGTTTTATGTGGAGCCAGGAACATAACAAGTGACCAGATGTGCTATGGGGTCGAGTACTCCTTACGGATGAGAGCAGATTTAGTCTGACCAGTGATTCTGGACGCATGCACATCTGGAGAGAGCAGGGAACACGCAATAACCTCTCTAACATCATGGAAAGCCGATTTTCAGGTAGGCGGAGTTCTTGTATGGATCTTTTTAGAAGTGCTGTGGGTTCTGAGTTAATCTCCATGGACGATAATTGCACATTGGCAGTCACAGAACTGTTGGAGAGTGAAGATATTGCACGCATGGAATACCGGCGAGGTTCCCGGATTTTAATACGATTGATTATGTGTGGGGCACTCTAAGGAGACGCTTGGCAGCACGTCCCCAGCCACCAACAACAATTACGTAGTTGCGATTAGCACTACAACGGGAATGGGCAGCAATTCCTCAAGAGTTCCTTAGCCACCTGTTCCTCAGCATGGGCAGATGATGTCAATCCTGCATTGCAGTCAGAGGTGATCATACCCCTTAAGGATGAAATTTCCTTGGCAATCTCATGTAATATTGAAGTTTTGGTCATTTGTACACTTGTGTTTTAAGCCTATAAAGTTCATTATTGTTACTGTAGATTACAATTTTTTTTGCAAGTTGCTTACTTTTTCATATTCTCATATTTTAAGGATCCTATGGTATGTTTTTTTAATCGATTTTCAACACTGCTGTTCAAATTTACATTCGAAAAGCCCCTTCGTCCTTAATTTTGTCACACCAGTGTACTATACTGAACATTACAAAGGTTCATTTTTAAAATGAGGAAACATTTTAATAAACAAGCGTGAAATAACGTATAGTGCAGAACATTTTGAAATACGCATAATAATTCCATATTTATTCAAAACAATAACATGGGGTGCATTTTAACAAAAATGTAGCGACTGGCAGGCCTGGCCGGTAGTGACCGTTAATTTTGCTATATACCTACTAGAAAAATTAGTAAAATGAAAAAAATATGATTTAATTAAATAACTGATATTTTTTTTCTGTTCTGTATGACATTTTTTTATTGAATAAAAATGATGTTATCAATGAGAAAATGTTACCTTTCTCTCCGAAGCTCAGCATTTCTTTTTCTAAATGTTTCTACCAACATTTGAAGCTCCTCTGCATGTTGTTCGTGAATAGAAGACAGTTGATGGGTAAAATCAGCAACTATTCATTAAAGAAAGAAAAAATCAATTAATTGTACGGAAACAAAATAAATTTTTTTTTTTTAAATATACTAACTGTTTTTCTTCCTCCGTAAAGTGGAAATATAAGAAGAAATTAAAGTAAATTGAATAATGATAACAGTTTTGTTCTATTTTTTTTTTACTCTTATAATCAACAATTGCTTGATTCTTTTATCATAAATTATAAGAAACTTAAACTTGTTGCTGTATAAATTGTAAGAAAATTAAATATTCTTTTTTTTCTTCCGTAAAGTGGAAGTATGAGAAGAAAACAAAGAAAAATGAATAATGATAGCAGTTTTACTCTAATTATTTTTCTACTCTAATTATTTTTTTACTCTTATAATCAACGATTGTTTGCTTTTTTTTCCATAAATTATAAGAAACTTTTACTTGTTGTTGAATAGCTTATAAAAAACTTATATTTCTTTAGTGTACTAATTATTTTTTCTTCTTCCGTAAAGTGGAAATGTGAGAAGAAAACAAAGAAAAATGAATAATAAAAGCAGTTTTGTTTTATTCATTTTTTCACACTTATAATCCTATTGCTTTACAGATCTGTCAAAACGATATTTTTTCAATGCGATATTTTTCACCATATATCGATAAATGATAGCCGAATATTGCCGAAGTAAAACTATGGTGTTTTGCAAATCGCAAAAATTTGAAATATTTCGCACAGCATTTCCTAAAGTTGAATTTCAAATTCATCAAATGAAAACAAATTTCATGAAGTAAACTCCCAACCAAAACAGTTATTTTGTTTTTGATTCAATTTTAAACTTATAGGTTTTTTTCAAATGAGGAAATCGGGTGAAATTATGCAATGCAATAAACAACTGCTAAAAACAGCCCCTGTTAATAATTGTTAAAAGAGAATAGTTAGCAAAAATTAATCACTCGAATGCAATTTTTTACAGACCGAGTACTGCTTTTCTGATGAAACATAATTAATAGTGATAAACTTTTTATGAAATAGTAACAAAAATATTGAGTATTTTTTTATTAAACTATAAAAAGTATTGCTCACCTTTAAAAAATATTATTTTGCAATAAGTCATAGAAAATGTAGATGTTGATCAATTTATAAATGAATTTCAATAAGTATTTACCATTTTTTGAGTAACTCTTAATAAATATTCCGGTAAATTGTAAAAAGTTTTAATCATTTTCATTAAAAATTAACATATGTCGATAATTTTTCGATTAAACTTGAATTAATATCGGTAATTTTCTATTTAAATTATAACAGAAATCAATAATTTTCTGTTTAAATAGCATTAAATATTAATTATTCTTAAAATAAATTAAAATCGCTTTTTTTAAAAAATAAATTGTAAACTATAATTATCATCTAATTATATTTTTAAAAAATTTACTCATTTTTAAAAAATAATTATTGATAATTAAGTTTACAATTAATCATAGCTTTACTATTTTGTTGTAAAATGCACTTTCCTAAATTCGATTCCTTGGTACCCATTCATAAATGTGATTTTAGTACACGCATTCATAAATGTGATTCTAGGATACGCATGCATAAATGTGATTCTAGGATACGCATTCATAAATGTGATCCCATGGTACATATTTATGAAAGTGATGCTTGGGTATGTATTCATAAAAATGATGCCTGGGTATGCATTCATAAAAGTGATGTCAGTGTATGCAGTCATAAAAGTGAGGATACGCATTCATAAAAGTGATGCCGGGGTAAGCATTCATAAAAGTGAATTTCAGAGTGTGCTTCAATAAGTACGATTCCAAGGTATGCTCTCATAAGTGTGATTCCAAAGTGGGCTTTCATAAATGTGATTCCAGAGTACACATTCATGAATGTGATTCCAGAGTACAAATTCATATTTATGATTTCAGAGTACTAACTGAAATAATATTCCGCAATACCATAAAAAAGTGAAGGTTAATTCCTTTTTATCTCCAAGAAACGTGTTAATGTAGAATAAAAATCAAAATAAATCGAAGTACAAGAGAGAAGAGAGTTAATTACATTCTTTGTGAGTGTCATGGACAGAATCTTATATAGAACAATGCCTGCATAAAATCTAATTAAAAACCTAGTGAAGTTTCGACTTCCCAGTTGCTCTTTGGGATATAAAATATCCAAACAGGTAAAGACGTTTAAATTAAAGAGACGTACGTTTCCTTTGAATTATTCAAAGCTTACAGTGACGATAGGTTTCAGAATAATTAGAATATCGCCAGTTGGCGCAGAAGCACGGTCTGTGCGCAATCATTAATTAATCGTAACGAAAACGTTAACGTTATTAAAATAAAAGCTCACCATTCCTTGCTTTTCAAAAACTTGTCACTTGAAAGTCTAGTGAGCGTCTTTCAAAAGCATTTAGAAACTGTGTGGATTAATAAAATCATTGTTTGACATATCTTTCGAGCATTAAGTACCTACTTGAACGCGTCTTATGTTCGAAATTAATGAATTGGATATAATATTTCAAGAATTTATATATTTTGATTCTAACGCATTCAATTACATAATTTATAGGCGGAAGGGAATTAGATTTATTTTCCGTTAATTATTTTAAGAATGAATACATTGTTTGGATTAAGTAAAATTCATTGCTTTCGTGAAACTTTCTAATCTATAATATTTTGAATGAACGGCATTGCACTAAAAATGTTGAATGTGCTTTTTAAAGTTCTTTCGCTGGGCAACTTAAAAAGAATCCTTTTTAGTGCTTGGACTTGAAGCAGTCAAAATTTTAAAATTTATATAGTGTTCCGAAAATACCACCCTTAATATGTGTTTTTGGAATCCTTACCAACGTATACAAATAGGGTTATACGTATACAAATATTAAAGTTCTTTCGCTGGGCAACTTAAAAGAAATCATTTTTAGTGCTTAGACTTGAAGCAGTCAAAATTTTAAAATTTATATAGTGTTCCGAAAATACCACCCTTAATATGTGTTTTTGGAATCCTTACCAACGTATACAAATAGGGTTATACGTATACAAATATTAAAGTTCTTTCGCTGGGCAACTTAAAAGAAATCATTTTTAGTGCTTAGACTTGAAGCAGTCAAAATTTTAAAATTTATATAGTGTTCCGAAAATACCACCCTTAATATGTGTTTTTGGAATCCTTACCAACGTATACAAATAGGGGGACGCAAATTAATATTTAACCAAGAAAAACAAAGCTAAAACGCTTTCTGAATCACATCGAATGATTGGAACCCGATTCACCCCATTGGAAGGTGAACGTTCTATCTAGGGCGCATAAAAATTTGTAAAAGGTGAGAATTATTAAATCGATTTTAATGTCTTTAATCAGGTCGAAAATTTTATAATAATTATTTTTATATGAAGGCCATTATAAAAATAGTCATTATAGAATTTTCCATCTGATAAATGTCATTAAAATCAATGAATTATTCTCTTATTTTACAATTTTTTATGAGCCCAGATAATAATGCAGCGCTGGAGAAATTTTTCAAAAATTAAAAAATTAAGTTACGAACGCTGTTCATTTTCACGTAGTTGGTGTTATTCTTAATCTTGACATTCTGTGCAGTTTTCTTTAATCGTATAGAGGGCACTGACATAGCATAGTCGAAACTTAACCTGACGGTCCTGAATAAATGATAAAAAAGAAAAATCATGGCAGTTATAAAATAACCTATGAGTTACTAAAATACTTTAAATCATGTGATGACAGTAAAATATCGATTCATTAGATCCATATATACTGTGATCATTTGATATTGTATTAATATATTTTGCATTAAATAAGCACAAAAAAATGCTTAATTATCAATGGATGAATTGATATGATTTCAATATGTTTCGGGTTTTTCTGATGCAATTCTATCAAATCATCTCAATTTTTAGGACGGATTTATTCGCATTTTTCTCATGAATGTGCTATAATAACAGCAAGAACAAAATTTAATGACCATAAAAATAAAAAAGTAACCAATGCAAGAACGATGCGCAGTGTTACGTGTCTCAGAATGGTAAAAACGTTAATTTACGTTTCTTATAGTGCAAGAGAGAAAATGTAAATCCACGGGGGCTTTTGGGAAATCAAAATATAAAAAAGAAAACTTTACGAGCCTCTTTCAGTAAGTAATAAAGTTAATAGCTCACAAACAAAATGCGAGTCCAGTACTTTCTTTTAAACTTTAAATCTCGAATACTGCGGGAAATATTTTTTCCCCTTCTCTTTGGATTGGAAACTGCAATAAAAAAGAAGAAAAAAAAACTCTAAGTATTTATCAACAACTGTATTAGAAAAACCCAATGCATCGATAGATCTCATAAAATTTGTAACGCAGAAATTCTTAGAGCCACAAATAAAATACCAACCAAACTTGAAATTAAGAAGCAGAAATGGATTAGTCATAGCCTCTGTAAATCTACGAAACTTAAAGAAAACAAGATTTTAATAGTTATCCCCAAGACTACAGAAAAAAAAGAAGGTGAAAACAAATTGTCGAAGTATCAATGAACTGAAAGTAGTTGGAGAAATATGGAAGGAGGTAAAATGTCTAAGTCTAATATCGAGTAAGATGGAAAGCAATAATCGAGGCTCTATGCTTCAATTTTCAGTGAAGAGGCATGTTTGCACTGTAAAAAAAACTTGCAGTTACCCTTTGCATAAATGAGAGACAGGGGCAGGATAGTTGGTAGGACGTTGGGATAGTGTTCGTGAGAAAAGGAGTTCGAATTCCACCAGCAAGGAATCCAAGTATATTAAATGGTGATTGTGCACGTTAAATCTGCCGGGATCCCATAGTCCTCAAAGTTCCCTTAACAAATCAATACCTCTGGGAGTATTGAATTGGAAATTGATCGCTCTCCAGTTCAGGTCAAAATTACGATCTGTGGATGAATGAATGGAGCATGAATCGGTCCGGCTTGTAAAATGGGCTGTGACATGTGTGTAACTGAAGTAGATGGCGCCACTGAAAAAAACAAGAAATGCACTCTCTGCCTTAATATATTCGTTTGCTTTCTAGCAGGATTGCTGGTATTGGCCAATGGCATTAGTAACAATCTTTTGTTTTATCTACACGTTGTTTGAAAAGTATAGTAATGGTTATTTAATATATTGGATCAATCTTTAATACGGCAATGAATTCGTTGTTTAAAAAATTTAAATAATTACAAATATTTTCAAAAATCGCATCAATCGATACTAAATTCATCCCAACACTTGATCCTATTTCCTGGGAGTGTCCTCAGAACATGTTTCTAGGATGTGAGTTTTGTGTCTTTAAAGGTACGGGCTTCGTCAATGATCAAAAGCTTTGTTTTCAGTTTTTTGATGGGATAAGTATTTTGCAAGATAACCCCATTTTAAGCAATCCTTACAGTTTTACTATCATTTTTACTTTATTTTATTACTATAATCATCATTTTTACAACCATTTCCGAGATATAACAAACCCAAAATTGTAAAAAGAGAACAAACTATGAGCAAAAAAATTTCAGTTCTTTCTTTTTTTCGGTCGAAGTAAAACTCTCATGGCTAACATTTTTTTTCTTGATTATAACGTATATTATTATTTATAAAATTTTTCACAAATAAATATTAATTGTATCTGTTAATTATACGTGATAGTAGCGAACATAGAGTTTGTATTTTCATTGAAAATTTTCTATTACGTTTATTGCAGTGTTTATTTTATGCAATTATCACTGCAATTAATACATATTTTATAGTCTTTATTAAAGTTTTACAGCGCTTAAATCAGAACAAATTACTTTATCAAATTTTGAGGAACCATCACCGAGGTATGAAAAGTAAAGTTAAATTAATAAGAATTTAGTATTTATGTTCCATGAATCTGAAAGCTGTTTCAAATAATTATTAGACTCGACAATGGCTTTCAAGAGTGCCTTTTTTTCATCCAACAAACTGGTTTCTGATTATTTGAAATCAAAAATCGATTTTGACAAAGTTTCGTCAAAGTTGAATATTTTTTTTCTCTAATTAAAGAAATTTATTTGCTGTTCTAACGTATTTTTAACTTAAATTTTGAAAATTATTTCGGAATATCCTCTATAGTCTATCCTAAACATAATTTTCTTGCGTTTACAAATCCTCCAAATTTGTTTATACAGTTTAGAGATATATAAAAATAAACACACAACTCTTCAATGACTGAAATTTGCATTCAAGCAGAAATTTTTTAAAAATTAGTTAGAAATGTTCTTAAAATGCCATTAGAATCGCGAACCAAATCGGTTTATTTCTAGTAATAAGTCGGAGCATAAGGTTAAAATTTCCTACCAAATCGAAAAATAAAAGAATAAAGATAATTACATTTCATGTAACGTGTCAATTTACAAAACTTGCTCAGTGGAATTTAAAGCCTTACATGCATAAATCTAATTTATAATTGACTGTGGAATCGCATTTCTACACTTGTTTTCGATAAAATACAAATCCCTAAAGACAGGAGTTTTATATTCCAAAAATAAAATAGAAAATTAAATTCAAAACTACGTTTCGTATCATTTCCCTGAATTTTGGCGTAATATTGTAATTTAATTATGTTTTGATTTCATACTGATGAATTATTGACCGTTTTATTTTTACTATCATTAGTAATAAATTTTGTAACATAGTATTCGTGAAATCATTTCAAGATCTGATGGTTCAAAAATTGTAGATGGTTCTTTTAAAAGTGAAAAAAAATTTTTTTTTCTGCCGAAAATAATAATTTTACTCAAATACAGTCAAACTCGTTTATTACAATCTCTAATTTAATGATGTCTTTGATTTAACGAGGATATTTTTAATGAATGATAAATTAAATGTTACGATTATATGTCTACAGGATATCCTTTTTGCAAAAAATATAAAGCAGATAACGGAAAAATGAAGTTTAAAAAATTGCAGCAAAATATATGTAATAGATTATAAGTGCTTCCACCCAGAGTTCCTGCTCTAAGTTCAAAGAAATTTCGACAGGTGACTCTGCAACTAGTGAACCTGTAAATCATAGAAAAACAATTGAAGATCGCATTACAATTGTTGAAATATTTTAATGTATGAAAATTACAGGGCAATAATTTTTTTAATGTTCACCATCAGCCACAATCACGAGTCTCGGTCGGAGAGCGAAATTTGCAAACATAAAAGCGCAATCAAGATCTTTTAGAAAATGATTTTCAGTGCCATCTGTCGGGACAGTTTTGAACTAAGAATATGAAATCAGGGAGGAAAATTTATGTTCAGATACAAAAATGTATCGCGAAAATTATTCTAGCTTAGCAGTTTTCCTTTTATAAAATTTGAAAATCGTTAGTTTAATTTGGAATACTCTTTATCTAAACTCGAATTTAAAAGTGAAATTTTCCCTAACTTCTCTAAAATTAGAGATGCAATATATTTTTCACCGGAACTGTTCCCTTAGAAAAATACTTAAAATACCCGTTTAGTTCAATTTTTTCCCCAATTGCATGTAAATAAAAGATAAAAACACTTGAAAGTTTCTCATACACCTTCTCATCAATCAAACAGTCGAAATTATTATATGAAATGCTGCTATGTAAATAGTTGCGCACCTACTATTGCTTATGTGTCTCCATGCATTTTCTCAACTAAATATTTAAAACTCAGAAGTCAATAAAAAAGGCAGTTTTTGAACATTTTTTGATTTATTTTTGTACATTAATACTTGAATTTTTGACTTTTAACCAACTCGGATATAACGAGTACTCTGGTTTAACGAATGAATTGTTTTGTTCTCTGACTAATATGGAGTATAATTTAAAATACGAAAATTACTCTAATTTTGTTTATGAAAAAAATCTTGACAAGCAGTTCATTCCACCATTATTTCAGAAAAGTTGAAAACAACCCAAGTTCATTTTAATATAATATATTTAATTAGAACGTTAGAAAAATTTTATCTCATGTTTTTTTATTACAATATATATACGCACAATAAGAGATAATTTCTTTTATATAAATATTTAAAAAAATGCTTAACAGTACAATTTTAAATTATAGTGACATTTTCTTTCAAACAGTCAGAAATTTCAAAAAATGGTTTTTAATAAAAATATTTTCAAAAGAAAGATTTTTGACAACATGTTAAATAATAGGTTATTCTTATTTGCTTATTTAATTGTTCTTATTAATATTTATCAATAAAAATGCATTACTGAAAATTGGAATCACTGCTTTTTTAAAAATAAATTAGTATTAAATTAAATTTGAAGTGTTATCTTAAAATAATAAAATAAATTAGTTCTATTTTTTGATAAAACTGAACATATTCTTTGATAATAAATAAATCATAATTTTAATTGATCATTTTATAGATGGTGATTCACCAACAAGTAAAAATTATTTTATGCATTTTATAAAGTGATAAATATTAAGTAAATAATAAAATTGTTCCAAAAATAAAAATGTATTTAAATGGTAAATTAGTAATGGCTTATTTAGAAAATGATAACTTAGTAATTACATATTTAGTAGATGAATAAATAATTTTTAACTAGTATATCATCAAAAAACTAGTAAATAATGAATAGATTAAAGAATAACGAATGAAATTCTATCAGTTATTTATTTATCCCAAAATATTAAAATTTAGAGTATATAACGACATGAATATAATGAGTATAAGTTATTAAAAATAAGGACTTATTTTAATGTGATTAAAAGCTTTTCAAACCAAAGGAAATTATCTTGGTTTGTTTCCTGACTAGCTTGTCTAGGAAGTTAAAGCGACCGGTGCGCAATGTTATTCAATCATGTAGTTCGTCACGAAATTGTAAAGTTTTAACTTCCACTTTGACCCCCAGGAAGCAGAAGAGAGAAGTGCTTTTCTCTATATCTATAATAATAAAAGGAACAGTTTGTGTGAACGTGTTATAGTTTGGTAATAGTTGCAGCCGGTATTTTCGTAATAGATGCTAGTTTAATAAGTACTAAATGTACTAATATTGTTATTTAATATAAGTGGTGAGGTTAGAGCTTCTTTTCGGTCTCCCGAAAATGATAAGTAGGGAAGAAAATAGCTTGATCGTGATTTGAGTTAGTGTCGGAAAACAGAATTACGCCAAATGATACTGAATATAGTTCATTTTTATTTAGTGGGAGGAACTCCAAAAAACGTAATCTTTGTCTAATAACGTAAAGTCATCGGGAAGAGCATAAAAGAATAATGAGTAAAAACAAATTTCGAGGAATTATTAAACGATTTATTGATATTTCACTAATTCTTTTTTACCCTTTCCAGAAAACATTTTCAACTAGAATATAAATATATGTCCTTTTTACGAAGTATTTAGCAATTTATCGAGGAAAGAAATAAGAAAAAAAGCGCACCATTTTTTTTCTTATTTAAAAGGAATTCGCGTGCCTGAAGTAAATACTCGAATTGGCCGAAGTAAAATGTTCTCTTAAGAAAAGGAAATCACGCCATTAACTTCCCAAACGAAAATTCAGACTTAGGGATCTGCACGCAAAATATGTTACAAATAAATCAAGAAGAGGGTATTAAAAGAGTATGTGAAATAGTTAAGACCGTACAGCTGTAGCCTAGACTATACAGCCGTTGTTAAAACATACGAATATATGATAGATCTCCAATAAAGTGTGTGTTTAACGGAAAGTGAAAACACTAATAAATGAAAAAGAACTGATGTATTATTTAATTTGTTTACTTATTGATTTAAATGTAACATTCTTTTGGCGATACCACAACAGTAATCAAGTTTACGATAAACAGTAGTTTAAAACTACATTTACCTTTAAAATTACAGTGTCATTTTCGTACTTAGAAAGGTGTGACTCCATTACCATTTTAGGATATATTATTTTTTAATAAAAAATAAGTTAATCTAAAACTTTTCATCTTGTTTAAAATGGTTCTATCCCTTAAACGAAAAACACTGCGGAATAAGTAGCAGGCATTGATTTATTATGTGGATCCTTTAAACCTCTTTGTAAAAACTCCATTTCATTATGCAAATAACATAAAATAAATATATGTTTATGTAATATTATTTAGTTTTGTTTTAAAATTATATTAAATTCTTTCCTCTGTTAAACTTAGAATTAAGAGTTCCTATGGGAGGAGGCTAAAAATTATACCCTCCATCTACCATAATCCATCTTTTAAAATTGATATTTCAATCTTTTGTTGCTACCTGTTAATAAGTAGCCCGACTTTCAAATAAATTATGAAAATAAATTTTTTTAACAGAATAACATTACTTAGTTTCATTCGCCGATTCACTTATTCTTGGATTAACTGGATTCCTTACATAACTGATTCGTCTATCCTCAGATTCGTATATTTACCCATTTCTGAATTTATTTAATTTGATCATTTACACATATGCTGTTTCAATGATTCATATGACGACTCATTTGTTGATTCACAGATTCGTACATTTACTCCTTTGTTGATGTACTGATTCGTACATTTAATCATTTGACTATTTGCTAATTCGACTATTTATTGTTTCTTTTCTTTTACTGAATTATCCATCTAATATATCTATTCCCTTGTTGTCACTCCTAGCAATTGTTTAGAAAAAATGTTAAAAAATATTAAATGAAGATGGCTGTTATCCATAGCCTCTTTCATCCGACAAAGGAGAGTTACATAAACTTATTAAAAGATTTTGTTTTCGAGTTTTTATAGCGAGTAATTTAAAGGTAGAAATCTAATTTTAACATATTTCTAAATAAGTAAAAAAAAATAGCATTTTTACAAAATAAGGGTAGATTAAATAATAACACCCAAAACTTGATTAGATTTTTCTCGTAGCAATTTTCATGGTTCAAAGAGACCAAAAATATAACAATAATATGCATAGATTATATTTTAAGCTACGGAATCGTGTTTTTTTAAAAAAATAAACTGGACATGCTACACATGCTAGAATACCTCCTCAACATATTAACCTTAATCTGTAAACCTTAACCTTAATCTGTAGGTCCCCCTATTCAGACAGATATATGGTTGAAAGATTTAGCCCTTTTTACGTTAGTCTTTTGAAATAGATTCATCTTTTAAAAATAGATTGATCAAAAATTGTTTGCTGCAGACAACAGTTTTAATTACATTTATACTACTAATTCACTGATGATTTAAAAACTTTAAAATAGTATACACGATTTTAAATTATATACAAAATTTAAAATTTGTGTGGAATCGGTCAAATAGTTCTCGAGAGTGAAAAATACGTTTTTTGTTGTTGTTTTTCAATTACTCAGACTCTATTTGACAGATTTCTGCTGAACTTCGTCTTTTTTTTTTTTAAATGTTCTAATAAAAGATAAAATACGACAAAATGCATAGTTTTTTTCATTAAATGGCATAAATATTTGTGTACTATATATATTACCTTTNAGAGAAATGACATTTTTAAATCTGATATCGTTTATTAAAATATATTCTCAACTATTTAACTAGCATTGTTAAAATTTACTTTATGAATTATAAAGAGAGTTTTTCGAAGCCTTTTTGCTAAGCTGAATAAAAAAACCATATTTTGAGTGTCTTTAACTCAAATCAAATGTAATGTACATTATCTTTCTTAATTATGTATAATTGCTTAATTATGTATACTATCTTGTTGAAATGAGTGCATCGAATTTATATCTCCTATTTGGTATTTGTCATGTTTTCTTAAAGATTTAATATTCTGACTAATTGTAGATAGCTAATTTTGTTCAAGAGTATTGCTCGCCCTTCAAAGTTTACGGGCTGTTGCCATATGACTTTTGTATTTTATGTATTTTATGCACTTTATGTATTTTATGTTCTTTAATGTTTTTTACCTGGTTTTTAATAAGCATTTACCAGTATGCCCTGAATTGGGGCAGGTCGGGGTAAATATTTTCATATCTCCTATTTGGTGACATTTTCTCAAATTTGATTTTCTCATTTTCGAAAATTTGACTGAGTTCAAACAATCCATCGTTCAAATTAAGATAAAAATATCTTACAAACGCTATTACATGGTTACAAAACTGTAGCTTTTCTTTCTATATATATATGCATTTTTAACCATTTTCGTAACTAGCATAGAAGTTACTGGTTAGCGTTGGGCCGAACTAACATTCCAATCGCAATTAATTTATTAAATTGTTAAAAAAATCGAAATTTATTGAAATAGCAATATTATTTGCATAATGTGTTTTTTCATATAACAACCAAACCATCGAAGAGCGACCTTAAACTTAATTCGTTCTTTGTTAGATCAGAAATTATTAAGTTATATTGCGCTGGTGTTCCATTTTTATTTTGAACACCGTTCATACAACCTTGGGAATTAATGCATGGGTTAATAAATGCATGGGAATTACATTTTAGATTGAATAAAATTATTCCTCACTGTTGTGAATTTCAGTTCAACACCGTTACATAATTGTGAAAAATATTAAATTACGAAAGAAGATTACTTTTCTTTAAGAGGTTACTTTTACTTTATAGGATTTTTTTACGGAGGGCTATAAATTTCGAGCCTTTATGCGGTCGTTAACATATTTATGAGCAAGGTGAGTTTGAAATTATCACTTCACATAAAGCATTAAAGTGGTACTTTCATGTGTACACGCGGAAATCCGATTATAAGATTAAAAGTTATTCAAGTGTTCCATATTTTATTTTGAGCAATATGCATGAAGTCCAAACCTTATTAATAAATGCTTGTGAATTTCATTTTAGAGTGAATTAGGTGTGCTTCTACCTTCCACACTTTTAGAGTTCCTGTTAAAAACTGTTACCTCATTGTGGAAGCTATTAAATTACGAAAATTCCTTTAATGCCGGAAAAAAGAGATTACTTTAGAGATTACAGCAATAAATTTTGAGCCCTTTAAGGTCGTTAATATACTTATGAGCAAGGTTAGTTTAAAATTATCGCTTCACGTAAAACATTAAAGTGGCACTTTTTAGCTTGACGGAGAGAATATAGATTTTCGATTGGCTTAATCAAGGTTGGGAAAGTATCTTTATCGATTAATGGTTAATTGCAATAACAACGACACACATGCAAGTTATTTTAAAATGTCCA
The DNA here is from genome assembly GCF_043381705.1 of Parasteatoda tepidariorum. NCBI lineage: Eukaryota > Metazoa > Arthropoda > Arachnida > Araneae > Theridiidae > Parasteatoda > Parasteatoda tepidariorum. Next base: position 96,448,650 of record NC_092204.1, on the reverse strand, counting down.
CGGGATGTCACAGAAAGTGATTGGATATTTTTTATACCATTCTACATAAACGGTTTAAGTTAAGGATTTAATTGTTTATATATATATATATGTTAGCTAAAGATGGANATATATATATAAAGCAAATGCTTAGGAGATTATAGACTTTTAATATTCGCTCATTTTGATTAAATGCACTAATAATTATTAATTAAATCACAAATTGGATTTTACGATGCATTTTATTTTCAAGAATAGCTTTAAAACTTAAAGAGTTTAGTTTAGTGAAAATATTGCTATCTGGTTGGAATATTGAAGAAAGAAAATGATATTTAATAAGCATTAATTATTAGATTTTTGTGACACAAATGTTACCGCTTTGATTAACTCATGAAAAATTGTAAGTGGGCATTGTGCAAGATAAAAAAGACGTTGTATCCTGAATAACATTTGACCTAAATATTGGATTTTTATCAAACAAGATGCAATCTTCATGGGTTGAGATCACCATCCGTATCCACTTAACAAACTTAACAAATAAATAATTGAAACGTGTTTAAATGTAAGTATTTCATCTGAACTAATAAAAGATTTAAATATCTGTAACTAGAGGGCTATTGACTTTTAAGATAAAAAATTAAATTTCCTAAAAAAAGTGTAGATTGTTTGTGGAATTGAGTATAAGAATTGTTTTTTTTTTCAAAATGTTTTCTAATAAGAAGTAAAAATGTATACTTCTTTTTAAAACCCAAAAATAAATATTGCTGTAAAAATATCAGAATTATGTATTTTTAAAACATAGAAGATTGCGCTACAAAAATGCTTATTTATGAAATAGTTATATTAAAAAATATAAGCAAATCGAATAATACACCTCGTTAAACTGAAGTGTTTAAATTTACACGGATATTTATTCTTTTCAGTTCTCAATATCAACAACATGCTGCCATAACTTTAAAAAAAATCTAAAAAATTACAAAAATTAATTTAAAAAAAAACAGGATTGATCATTTTTTGTGATTATCATTTCACGTTACTGCTATTTTAACAAGCATTCACGTTTCTGGGCAACTCACGTTTCTCGAAATATATATATATATATATATAAATGTCCACGGGATGTCACAGAAAGTGNTCTATAAAGACCCCGGGAAGACAAAAGAACTTTTCTACCCTAGATCAATCGATGAAACGCCAAGGTGCAGCGATGAGAGGACAATTCATCTGACTTTACGAATGGGAATTTCCAGTTCTAAAATGCAATAGGTTTTCTTTAATAAGGTGATGGGAATTTTCATTTCTAATTTTCTTTTTTCTCTCTTTAGAATCAGTGAATGGTTTCGTTGATTCTTTTCATTCCTCATTCCTTTGAATAGAACTTTAAATGGGTGGAATTTTACGCAGAAGGAAGATCTTCACTTAAAATCGTCTGCTTTGTAAAGGATGAGACCGAATGAATTCTATTAAGATTTTGAGTTTTGAGTCTGGAATTCGAAAACGGTCTTTGCTTCTATTTGAAATTCGTATCGAATTTTAAGAGAACGCAGGATTTCTCTTTGAAATTAGTTAAAAGAAACCCCGACGAATGCAGTTGCATGGCTGTCAACTCCATACCTGCCAACTCTTACGCATTTGGCGTAAAAGTTTATTTCTATATTTAAAGTGGTATTAAAATGTAGGCTTTCTATATATTCCTTGCATTTATAATCTTAATATATATTCTTTTTGATCACCACTATTTTTTAAAAAATTAAGCAGATATATTAATACGTAATACTTTCGTGTTAATCCGCAAAAGCTTTTTAAAAACACAGCGTATGTTTCCGCCTAAAATTAAATTTAAATTCTATTTTACTACCACTGGGGAAAATCATCATCGAAAGGCAGGTATGCAGCTCTTTTGATTTTCCCAGAAGATTTTATTTTTATATTTTAAGTGGTAGCAAAAGTTTGCGCACTAATGTTTTATTCTTAACTTAATTCATTTGCTTTAAAGTGATATTGACAAATGTTACATCGAATTAACATAAACCATCATTCTTGCAGTCCTTTCCACATCTCAATATACTTTGTGCTTATTTTATGACTTACAGTGACAACGGAAGTATCTCAAAAGTGGGGGTGGATGGTTTCTTTCCTCACTGTGTATATTATATACAATTCTATTTAAACAATCTTCCTTACAGGAGCATTTATTTTGAAAGATTTTACATGGCAAAACTGTTGGCATCATTTGAAAGATTATGCTTGAACCTTTTAGAAATGGTGTTATTTTTGAAGATGCAAATTTCGGTTCTACCAAAATGAAGAGAAGAAGTTAATAATTTCATTCAAGATTTGAAACGGTCAATGTTAAAAGAAGGTATGTTACAAATGTGCACTCTCGAGAAAAGCCACAAAAAAAAAACTGTGTCACTTATGGAACGGTTGTTTTAACTGCTTCCAAATTGTTCGATTCTCTTTTTTAAGCAGTCGAGAAAGTGATTCGGTATTTGATATCAAGAAATGGGAAGAGCTGTTGGAACTGTGCATTTTTGAAATTTAGCACATATCCCCATTTAACATTGACAACAAAAAAAAGAAGGAAAAAGTAATGAAGTAAGAATTATCCTTTTATTTTAAAAGCAATGGTTTCATTCCCCAAACAAATATTCTAACTCATTCTAAAAGCTGATGACAAATCATAAGTACAACAGTATCAGTCAAAAATGTACAGAAGTTGTTTATTCAGTTTCATTCCCTCCATCGCTGTCTTTATTGAGATTATGAGTATCTGAGCTCGCTTCTGTTTGAGTCTTTGGCCATCTCTGCAATGTTGAATAGACAACAACACAGTTCGAAAGGGTTCTCAATTCATCCAGCTTTTTGCTGTTACACGTCCAGCTGGATAAGCTTTAAGAGTTGGGAGCTGGGGAACATCCTTTTTAATTGCAGCCAAAAAGCATGTGGGGGACACTAAAATGTTGATGTACTGCCTAACAACCACTTTTCCATGTACATCATGGCAGTGTGAAAAGTCACGTGTCTTTGACACGTTCCGCCAGTCTTATTGTTTCAGTGGAATTGGTACGTTGGTAACTGTTGAGCTGCATCTATTTATTTTTCTGATTTTACGGTATGATATAAAATACGCCACGCGTGTACTTGCGTTAAAATATTAAGCTCTTGTAGTAAAGTATTAAATAATAACAAAGTGAATAGGCCTCACTTTGCCACAATTACGAAAACATAATATTGATAAGCAGCATTTTAGCACTGATTACAATAATTATTACTGTACTCGATTATTGCAAAATTATTGAAATCTACTTTCGATTATTTGATTCTCCATGATGCACTGATGCTATAGTTATGCCAAATCATTGTAGAAATGGAGAATGTGCCCTTTTCAAAAATGAACGAAAACTACTTTGTGATAGTTACTCAAGATGTAGCCATGGTACATGTCCCGTTTTGACTTTGAACATTACGTTTACCTGTAAGGATTCCAAAACTAACAAAAACTTATTTTCGTAAAAATGTTTCATACCACCTTTTAAGATTGACGACTTCATTTAATACCAGCACTTTTGAATTCATTCTGTAGGATATTTTTATAAGAATGCTTTTAGAATTATAGAGGTATTAAGAAGGAAAATAAGCTTTTAACTTCTTACGCTTATTTTAGTCAATGTAAATTTTGAATGGACTAATATCTAAAATCTGTCAAAACAGTTGCTGCTAAAAGAATGTTCACATAGAGTTAGTAAACACAGACAGTTAGTAGACACAGCTCAACAACACGAGCAGCTGCTACTACGATGAAATCAGGAGCAAGAATGACTAATAAATAGAAGAACGAATAAAGCTTTGTGCATGCGCAATGACTCAAAAAAGAACCTTTAATTAAATAAAGAAAAAAAGGAGTAATGAAGGAAAATGAACATTGAATTTCAATAGTTTTATCAATTATTGCATAAATAACTTCTGCAGTGGAAGTATGCTTACTAGTATAAAATGTCCTGTACTACAAGGGTCAGATCTAGAGCATGTACTAGGATCATCCATAAAATTAATTTCTCCCGGCTCCGAAATAAAAAAAAACTTACAAAGACTTATTGTAAATGATACAGCGATATTACATGTACTTCTCAACATAATAACCACCAAAATTTTAATAGAATTGGATAAGTCCAATATCATTGATGCCTGCCTCCTGAGAATGGAGCCAGCTTGTCACAGCTGTCTCCACGTCTTCATCTATATAAAAGTGGTGCTTCAACAAGAATTTCTTCAGGTGTAAGAACAGATGCAGCCACAAGTGCATATGTTCTTGCATTTGAAGAAATTGCAATCCAAGGAATGCGAGAATGGGCCTATTGCTCCATGACAATGACTGCCGTCAGGAGGTGAATTCCATGAAAAATCTGCTGCAAAAAGCACTAGTCAGGAGGATGGTCATACACTTGTAGATATGACCATACACTGAATTATGACCATCCTCCCTACAGTTCCGATCTTTCTCCCAGCGACTTCTACACTTAATTCATTTAAATGAGCACTTTTTGAGTCCCTAACAACTATAAAAACTTATAACTTATACATTATTCAAAATTCTAGAATATCTTTTTTTATACATGTTCAGATCTAAGATTTTTAATACAAACGTTTTTAAAGTTATATGATGATGAATAGGATACAGCTTCTGAAAAAAAAATAGGAAAATGGAATATTATGCCCATACACCAATAATCATAAAAAATCTTTTTTCTTTTATAAAATAAACTGATTTTCAAATACCGGATTTGATTTGTGAAAAGGGTTGAAATTGATTTCCGAAAGGATATATAAAGCGATGAATTTGATTTGAAAAAGATTGAGTTTGGAGAGTAAAAGCTCCTTCTCGGAATCTTTATCGCTGTCCTTGCCCAGTAAATAAAGGCCTTTTCATGGAATGGAATTCATAGATATCGAGATAACTCCAGGCACATTGATTTCTGAAAGTTTGATAGTATCTTTAATAGCGAAGCATATACTTATACGCTTTTGTAGGAAATGGCAAATATGCTAAATGTTTATCTGTGAATTCGGGCGAGTACTACTCAAAGACTTGATGCATGATGAAGTGGACATTTCTCCCCAATGCGTGCCTCATCAAGTACCCTTTAGGATACTCCAGCACAAGATCGATAGAATCATTTCTGAGATAATTTAGAGAGAACGGGAACAAGTTTTGAAAAGCTAATTGATCCTTCCATTCCAGATATTTTATGGATTTTCACAACGTATTGACGGGGGCAATCAAAGGATAGAAAAAATACAAAAACAATTTTCGAATCGAATTTTTAGTTGGTTTAATTGGTATATCTTTTTCTTTTTATTTAGAAATTTTTTTTTTTCTTCTTCTCAAAATGAAATTTTTCTTTCAAATTTTCAACAAAAGTGAAATAATTTTATTATCAAACCTTCTTAAATACTCTTTAAAGAGTTTAAGTCACAAATTATCCAAAAAATATATATTTGTATTATTTCACAAAATAATTAGAAAGTTTGATAGTATCTGTTTTTCGCTTTCGAACGAAATAAACTTGTATGCTTTCTCAGCATATGGGAAACCTGCTAATCATTGGTGAGTTTTTCTTCTTTAAATAGCTAAAAATGCGAAAATAGGCTCAGTTTAAGGTGTGCATTTTAAAAAAAGGACATAGCATTTGATTGCGTTTCTTAAACTTCTCTTACGGAAATTGTTTTTTTTTTAAAATTAATTAATAAATCCGAATTCATAATGTGATGTCGTCCAATTACATAAATAACTCGGTAATTTCTTTCTTTTTTTTTAAAAAAAAGGCTCTAAAATTCAAAACTTTTTACACGGGTTCTATAAACTTATTAAAGTGGTTTTAAATTTACGTTGTATGAATTTAGAGTTTTAAAAACCACTTCATCGTTTAGCCTTCAGAATACGAAGAGATCGCCCAGAAAGTTACATTTGTAATATATCCAGCCCTCTTGAAGTTCGTGATTTTGCTCCTCAATGATTATGCTCAGTGTATAAAAAAATAAGGTGAAGTAATTACGAAAATCCTCGTTCAGTTGTTAAAATTAAGTTGAACATTAAAAAAAAAAAAACAAATTTTTTTTGCAGTGACTATTTTGCGATGCCTTCAGAATCAAAAGCTTTCCGACGTAATGTTTGTCTAAGAATTTGTGTCACTGATTTCATTGAAGTGGCCCTTAAGATAAACCATGTGCAGGATGGATAACAACTTCCACAAAAATTTGGAGCAAGTATTAAAAAGTTAATTAATTCATTGATATAATACATTTTATTAGACAGGATAGCCTGGTCGGAAGGACGTTGAACTGGTGTTTGTGAGAACGGGAGTTCGAATTCAACTGGCCAAAGATACCCCGTGTATTAAATGGCGGCTGGTGCACGTTAAGTCTGTCGGGGTCACAAAGTCCTCCAAGTTTTCCTAACAAATCAATACTTTGGGAGTACTGAATTGGAGATTGATCGTTCTTTGGTTAAGGTCAANAGAAGCAAAAGAAGCTCCCTCTACTTAAATATTCGCTTGATTTCCTAAGCAGGCTTTCTAGCATAGGCAAGTAGCAATAGAAACAACAGCAACAACAATATATTTTATGATTTTTTATTGCGTATTAATGGAGGCATTCATCATTTATTGGAGTAGAAAAAAAATCTAACATATTTTGGTATAGTAAAAAAAAACGATTATCATGCAAAAGGTTATTTCAAATTGCAATCTTAGTGAATGAGTTATGAATGAAATATTTGAATGTTTTAAAGTATTTTTATTTAGATACTAAAAGTTTTCATCACTTACTCGCTGTCGCTTGCTATCTCTAATGATTGCTTCGTAATCATTTTTACCTGATTTACACATCAAAATTAACAATTCGCGATCGCAACGCTAGAGTACGCCCTCTAGAGGGAGCCTGAAAATATCAGACATTTTAGTTCTATCATACTCATTGGCAAAGTCGGACGCCATTTTCTTAGTAGCAAATAAGAAGCAAAATTTCCCTAAGGAAAAGGCAGAAGAACTTGAAAAAACGACCCAGTACATTGGTAAATCTTTCAGAAACAGAATGCGCCCAACATCTGAAGAAATTTCTCAATAATATTTACCTTTCTATTATCAACAAACTTACAACCGATAACTTCCATACTGTTACAGATGTGTGTATTACAGTAAAATACATTTTTTTTGTCTGCNTTTCATTTTTTTACGAGATTTTTGTCTGCCTTTATTTTTTAAGCAATTTGTAACGGTGCTGTTTTCATAACAGCGCAACGTTGAAAATATGAAAAAACAAGATTTTTTAATATTGTACTCGAACAACTCATTGTAGGGGAATCGAAATATTTCAAAATTATCAGATAAAAATTAGCAATATGTAACAAAAAAAAAATCTTTGTGCAAATCAGTGAAGGCATTCACAAAATATTAAAAAAAAGTTTAATCTGTAACAGCGGGTTTCAACAATGGAATTTCTAATTTTCCGATATTGCGACCGAACTACATGACGAACAAACCACCACCAAAACTGTAGAAAAAAAAACCCTATCCAAAAATACCTCCGAGAAGAGAGAAGGCCTCAACACGGGTTACCATTAATAAAAAACTTAATCCTTTAGTAGTCCAAACGTAATGACATCTTCCGTATTTCCCCCACAGCGCCGTTATGTTCGTTACGTTGGACTACTAAATTGATCCGTGCTGAGGCCTTCTTTCTTCTAGGAGTTGTTGATCCAAATCGGTGTCCCCGTTCATGATTTATTTGTACGCCCGTACACAATTTTAATTTTATGTATAGTCACTTGATTCCTGACTGTGGTTCTCTCTATTATCAACAGATGGCAGTACAATCAGAAACTTTTATAATTTCCTCTGGATGGCTTAAATGCATTGATTTACACTAATTTGAGCTGTGAAATTTATTTCATGAAATTATAAGCGAATTTAGATGAATGAATTATGTTATGAAGAAAAAAATTATCACAAAATGTGAATAATAAGGAGAAGGAAAGTTAAAATAATGCATCAATTCTATCTTTTCAACTGTGTTATAAACTAAATCTTACAAAAACAAACAAATCAGAGACGTCCGCCACGGCATGCTATTACGTCAAAGGAAACTGCAAGACTTTCGATTTTTTTAGGATGTAGGGTGAATAGCTGTATTTTAACACAAATTTTTTGTTAGCTTTTTTTTAAAAAAAATGCAATGTAAGTATATAGAATGATGATTGTTCACTACTAATGAGACTAAATTATATGGTACTTCTAAAATGCAATTTCATACCAAATGCATAACATCATTAAAAAATATACAATTTCTAGCATTTGTTAAGAGTGGGAGCATTTAAATATATTTGCAATTTAAATGATGTCAACGATGTATGCCTCTTTTCTTAAAAATAAAACTTCTCAAAAGACAAAATTTCAGAAAACGTCAAGTGCACACACTCACAGCGAAGATAAAAATAAAAAGTCGATTTATTTTTTTCTTTAAAACGAAATTAAAGAGAACTGGAATTGAGACGCCACAGCAGAACCGTACGTGCTTTTAAGGAAAATTCAGTTTGAAAAAAAAAATCATATTATTTTTAAGAAATGTCTCGTGAGGGTGGCAGAATGTCTTCTTCCGTTGTCATGACAACAGTCCGACAAACATGTCAACTCATCTTATTATTATGTAAGCAGTTAAAGGTTGAATTACGCTGGCATTCTTAAATTTGGCTAACATTTTCTTTTTCGCCAAGGGTAAATAATTCCCTGGAATACATTATTTTTTTATAATTTTTAGAAACGGTTTAAAGCAATAAACATTTTTATAAAATATATTTTGTTAGAATTTGTCTTGTTATAACAAATGAATGCTTACTTTATTTTTACATAAGTAATTTTGTTGTCTTCAACTGCTGCGCTACATTCGGTTTTTAGTGACAATAGTGATTTCATTACTTTTTTGGTTTATGTTGTTGTACTTGGTTGTTGCAAAAATGCTATATTTTATTCTATAACAATGGTTTTCACCAATGAAACTTCGTATTTTCAATACTGTGCCCAAATGAGGCGATTGCTAACGAACTACCCTTTAAAAATTTGCAAACTGCTGGGAAAAAACACACTTGAGGCTCCAAATCGGAGCTCCCGTTTTCGAGTTAATAGCAAGAACTAGATTTAAACTATTTTTTTCCCTTTTCAATGCACTTTCAAAGACGTCATTTTTTAAAAATTAATTTTTTCTCTTCATTTTTTAAGTTTTTAATTTTGTTTTTCTTAGTTAAAGGGAACACTTTATCAATTTTCGAACAAAAATTGCATATTTTTCAATTGCTTTTTGGAAATTCTTCCCAATACTTCTTAAGGAAACGTTTTTCAAAACTGCAAATTTTAAAGCAGAAAGTACTTTTTGTCTAAAACTTTCTGTTCTAATAAGCTTGAGTTTTGATTAACATAATCCTTATTACCAGATTAAAAACTTCATTCGCTTTAAAAATATGTTTTAAGCCCTCAAAAACAAGCGTACATTTTCAAGACTTGCCAGACGTGAATACGAAGAAGAGTTAGCTCTTCTCATTCACGAGTGGCAAGTCTTTAAAATGAGCACTTGTGTTTGAGACCTAAAGCGGAAAGCTCTTGCTGCTCCAGTTTCTTGGCATTATTTATTTAATACATAATCCTTACCTTAATTACATTAATTTAATAGTAATTTAAAGAGAGCTTTTACTCAAATATTTATTCGTAAAAATTTTAATAAACTTTGTGTATTTTTTAAAAAAAAGAAAACTCTCCCGTGATATCTGATATATTCTTTTAAATTATTCTAGTCAATATTTTTTTAAAAGTTAGAGTAAGAAAACTCTAGTTAGTCAGAAACTCGGAACTGTTTATAACTATTAATTTAATTTGGGGATTAAACAGCAACACAGTCTGCTTATAGCTGTCAGAAAACAATTGAAATTTCATTTACCATCAGACACGGAGCTTCGATTGAAATGCAAACACTCTAGCTACTCATATAGAGGTCGAAATTTCAATTGCAAGACTTCCCAATCATTGGCAAAAAAGTGATTTAATTAAATCATAGTAAAATAGTATTTGTTACGCGGAATAAAACTTTAGCTTTCATTAATTACATTTCTATTAGTTTCTAATGATAAAAACACAATTTTATGTTTTACGCAGTTTGGTAAAAACTATTGCAAACGGAAAACAATTCTTAATAGAAAAATATAGAAAAGGAAGTATAAAATATCTCTGCCACCAATCTATCACTAACACTCATAACTTATTGCATCGGATAAAGGCATTCAGTTTACCACTCTCTGCCCTCTTTATTGTCCCGACTTACTTTCCGCCGCAGCCACATCATAAAGTTTGCCCGGGTCTCTGAAATCAATATTTAGTGGTGTATGTACACAGAAGGAATTCATCTGGAAAAAAACCCAGGGAGATGAAATTTCGTCCATTAACTAGAGAAGAATTAGAAGAATAATGGGAGAGAGATGGATGATGATGAATATCGCCAACCTCTAATCATTTGTTGTTCTTTTCGTTTTATTTCCAACCAGTTTCCAACTAAGGGTGTCTTAAGAACTACCTACTATTACAATAAAAATTCACCTAAACTGTGGAAGTAATTTCTGAGATCAATTTTGATTGAAAGAAGTTGTGAAATTATTATTGATAAGAGACATTTGCTACCTTGCAAAAAAGCTTTGAAACTTCGCAGAAGTTTAATTTTTGTATTTTACATTTCTGAAGCGTATGTGTGGAATAATCTAAACATTTGTTATCGTTAAAAAATTGAAATATTTCAGAAATGTATAATTTTTTTTAAAAATACGTAGAAAGATCTACAAAACGTTTCTAATGTTATAATATTATCAAGGTTTAAACTACCGGTTAAAGTTCATTGCAATACTGCGTTAATACTGCGATTGTACTTGAATGCTTAATGAATATTATTTTAAATACTTGATCGCATTTAAATTTTGGAAAAGTTTGAAATTTATTTTTAAATTTTAAACATTTAATAGGTACTTTTCCGTTAACCGGCGTCAAATAGCTCCAGCTATTTTATTTTTTGACAAAATAAAATAGACGTTCCTTAATTAAATGAAGATAAGAAAAAAGAAAGTTGTTGAATTTACGCAAGTTTGGCTTACAGAAAAATAAAATTTAATTATATTTATTACAAGCGGTTTTTTCGAATTCGAGGTTTTAAAGTTATGTGTTTTCCCCACGTGAACTGGTTGTTCCCATTCTTTTCTAATTTGCTACCTACTTCTACGAATTAAGAACGCACAACTGAGCAGCATCTGCACACATCTAAACTTTGTTTGCAAAAATAGTATTAGAATACATGTATTTTCTTAATCTTTTGAAACATTAAACTGCAGTTTCCCAGATTTAAATATTTATTAACTCCGATACACGTCCATCCCACGAATAGTGAAAATGGATTGACATCGACATCCTCTTCATAACATATTAGAAGAATTAACATATTATTAGTTATGCCATAAAAAAAATACAATTTTATTAGTCTTAATTAATTTCAGTATTTAATACTATTTCACAGAAGTGATGCAATTTTTATCCGTCATCAATTCATATTGCATTATTTGTATCCATTATTAATACATTTATAATTTTATCCATTATAGAAACCACTATTTCTTATTTGTGATCAATACAAGTTATATTTTTTTATGCTTTATCAATGGTATTGTTTTTATTCGTTATCAATTCTAGTGATACTATTTTCTTATTCGCACAAGTGATGCAATTTTTATCCGTCATCAATTCATATTGCATTATTTGAATCCATTATTAATACATTTATAATTTATACATTATAGAAACCACTATTTCTTATTTGTGATCAATGCAAGTTTTATTTTTTATGCTTTATCAATGGTATTGTTTTTATTCGTTATCAATTCCAGTGATACTATTTTCTTATTCGTAAATACTAGTCAGAGTATTTTTGATTCGTAATCAGTACGAGTGATGCTAATTTAATTTATAGTACTTTATGCGAGTAATACTATTTTCATAGTTCGTGATCAATGCTAGTGGCACTATTTTATTCGTACTTAGTGCAATGACACTATTTGTTTCATTCGCAATCAGTACCAATGATGCTATTTTCTATTCGCAATCAATACTAGTGATACTATTTTATTCGTATTTAGTACAATGACACTATTTTTTTATTCGTAATCAATACCAATGATGCTTTTTTTTATTCGTAATCATGACTGGTCATACCACGCCTTATTCGTAATCAGTACAAGTTAGTCTATTTTTAATTTGTAATCCATAATCAATTGCTATATTCAAAAGGAATTTAAGTAATGCATTTCGTGTGCATTCAATTTTTTTTCATTTTATAACATTTTTGTTGAAAAAAATTAATAACAATGGAGTAATTTTTCTTTTTTTACAAACTTTTTACAATGAAAAAGAAATTCCTTTAAACAAAATGGTGATATGATATTAACTAAAGCACGAATAATTACTAAATTTCTATTCTTATGTAAACAGTATTTGGTACTTCTAATGTACTTAACCTTCAGAATACTTTTATTTATATAAATATTTGAATTGATCAGCAAATGCTGATGACATGCCACATCATATGAAAACATGAAAAAGCTTTTATCTTCTTATCCTGTCTCCAGAGTATTATATATCTTCCACAAATATCATAAACAAAAAATCATTTTTCACTACAAATATTTTATATGAACTGTGAAATTATATGAGAAAATATAAAGAGTTAAAAGAAAATGTAATGTTTTATGATTCGAAATAATCATTTAACACTAAATAAAAGTATTAAAGATTCATAGTAAGTAATAGTTTTTAAAGATGGCATTTTTTAAGAAATAATTTTCTTCTCTTAAGTTTTTTTTTCTCAGGGATTTTTATACAGTTGAGAAAAGAAAATGTAATAGACTTACCATTAGTATAGTTATCATTATATGCAGTTAGAGAACATAAATGCAGTCTAGTTACGATAAATATAGTTATTGGTTAAAGAAAATATTTTTAAAGCATATTATAGCTTTATTTATTTCGTGCAATTTTCTCTTGACCTTACTTTTAGAATCGTCCTTTGCATCAAACAATTAGTACCGTAATATTTAAAAATAATAGCTTTTGTACGAAAGTATATTTTTTTATATTTTATAGTTCTTTATTTCTCAGGTCATTGTTAAATCTATAGTAAAATAAAGAGTTTGTCTGTGTGTGTATCTCTTATAATTCCGAAAACTTTTGTTCTATTATTTAGACAGCAGTCGCTAGGCGAGTATTTAGTCCCCGATAATAAAACTCGAAAATTTTTTCAACTACAGCTCATTTGGTTGTGATGTATGAAAAATGGAATTGTTTCATTGTCTCAGAAATCACCATTGATAAAATGCAGACGATTTTTTTCTTCAAATATTTTAAAGATTATATCAGTGATATTTACAAGCTCTTTTTAGTGATTCAGATTAAATAATCTATAATAATAGTAATCTATAAGGTAAATTCCGTAAAAGTTTAACTACTTTGTTTTCAATATTTTACAATTCAAACGCTAGAGTTAGCAAAAGAATTGTCAATTTGAAAACTATTTTTCGAAATACTAAACTAAATGATATTTTTGATTCAAATACCAGGAAGTTTTTTCCCATAAACAAAACTACTTAAAAAATATTAAATATTATAATAATTATGACCACTGGATTTCCAATAAAGGTCTAAGGGATTCAATAATCCATTAAAGAAAAATAGATTAAGTTAGAAATTGAGGATTTGCGAATTTCTGCTCTGGAAACAAGATATTTTTTTTGTTAAGTTACAAAATTAGTAGCAAAAAGTATTAATAGATGGCGATGCCGATTAGCGAAATAAAAAACAAAGTTTTCACAAAAGTTATCATTTGCCCAGGCAACGTGATGTAGGTAGAAGAAAAAGATAACAGGTGCATGTGCAAATATTTCACTTAGAATAAATTGACATGTAGCATAAAACATTGCTTTAAAGTTTTTCCAGTCAGCAATATAATCTGTTGTAACTAATTTTAAAATTTTTTTAAAATAAATTGTCTACATATCGTTGCAAGTTAAAAAAAAATCCATTGCGATATAGATTTCAGTAATCATCCGCGACTGCGCATATAGTTCTGCTTTATTTCGCTATAAAATTTTACAAATATGCTTTCAAAACAATTTAAAAGTTTACGCCAGACAGAAATTAAATTTGTGTTTATCTTTTACTATATACTAGAAGGCTTCGCCCCCTGCTCGCTGGCGCTCGCCAACCCCCGGAACTGCTTTCGCAGTTCATTTCGGATTGCTTCGCAATCCGATACTCGCTTTGCTCGCTCATTGGATACGTTCTTAACGTCTAGCTTTTGTATACTTTTTTGAACACTGAAGTTCCGAAAACTTTTCACCGTAGAAAATTCTAAACCTGTGCATTTCAATATTAATTTGAAATTGCAAACAGTTCGCATATTTTTCTTAATCACACTATTCTAAATTTCAGTTGTTGAGAAAAGTAACTGTTGTAAGTTTTGTAAGTCTTTCCCATAAGAGGGCTAAAACCATGTGTTGTAAAACAATATGAAATAGTATCTACTGAACGCCGGATGTAAAGCATCGGCTTCGATGAAGATAATTTTGTGATAATTTTTTTGATAATTCGGTGAGAATTCACCCGATTAGACATATGAAGCTCACTACGTGCTCTTGCGTGCCGAAGCCTATCAATTAAAACGTATTAGCGTTTTATATAATATATATTAGCCATATATTGCTCACTACGTGCTCTTGCGCGCCGAATCCTATCAATTAAAAATGAAAACTGTTGCCAACGCGAGAAAAGAAATATCATAGGTTTTATTGATACGTACGTATTAGCGTTTTATATAATACTAGGAGGCTTCGCCCCTTGCTCGCTGGCGCTCGCCAACCCCTGGAACTGCTTTCGCAGTTCATTTCGGATTACTTCGCAATCCGATACTCGCTTTGCTCGCTCATTGGATACGTTCTTAACATCTAGCTTTTGTATACTTTTTTGAACGCTGAAGTTCTGAAAATTTTTCACTGTAGAAAATTCTAAACCTGTACATTTCAATATTAATTTGAAATTGCAAACAGTTAGAATTCAGTAAGAATCGAAGACAAATGCTAATGTGTTTATATAATGAGTTCACAACTTCTTAATTATGTGGATAAATACGAAAGAAAGTTTAGAGATTTGTACAAAACACCTACAATTAATTTTCAAACGAAAAAAAAAGCAAGATTTATTATTTTTTTTATGGCTGTCAATAATTTTCCCCAGTACATACTGTAAAAATTAATTCTAACCAGTAAAATGTTCAGCAGATTTTAGCCGTACCCTAACTTCAAGGGAAATAAATAGCCTTTAATTGAAATTTGGTAAAGAGAGGTAAAAAGAAAATAAATTGAGAATGGAGTTTCTTTTCATCACGCTATTTCGTCATAAAGCAATTGAATGCCCATTTTATTCTCAAGATGTCCTTTTTATTTCCACTAACCACATGCGAAAACATTGCGACACTCTTTTTCATGTTGCAGGTGGAAACGAAACAATAAAGGAGAGCTTCTACTGAAGTTTATTTTTATCTACACACGAAAAAGATTGCTTCTTTTTATTTCTCTTCGCTGAACGAAAAATTCGATGCCTTATAGTTACCTGCTTTTCTTCCCTCTCAATCTTAAAATGACTCTTTTAGCGAACTGAAGTTAGGGTATCCTATTTCGAAAAAAAAAACTTACATTTTTTTTCTCCCTCCAAGTGTTTTATTTATTTATTTTCTCATAAATGATTATTTTATTCAATAAGCAGCACATATTTATGGGATTTTGCGACTTTCTTATGTTACATTCGATATATTAAGTACAGTAATATAATAAAATCTCTCTTTTACTTATATTAATAACAATCGAGAATATTCTTTAACACTAGAAAGACGGAAATACCTATATTGCCCAAAAAGCAGTCAAAATGACTGCATAGTGAAAAAATAACTAATGTATAAAGAAATTTGTTTAAAATTAATTTTTAATATTATTTTCAGTTATATACCAAGTTTTTGGAAAATATTAACAATAAAAAAAATTATATATCGTACAAAAAGTCACAAAATTCTAAGAAATTGTGTCATCATTGTTTTTCTAACTGAAATTAAAAAGCAGTTAAAATGACTTCCTTGGGCAATTTAGTGTTAAATTAAGTTCATATCATCCTATTAAAAGAGTCATATATTTCTTGTTTATTTAAGTGAATTAGAACAGTCATAAATATTTCCTTTATCCCTTTTATCGAAACAAATGTTTGGGAATATGCATCATTTTTATGTTACATTACGGATAATATGTATAATAAGATAATCACATTAAGAATTTATTAAAACTAACAATAAACGAGAATATTGTCTAAATTTGAGTTCATATTATCGTATTAAGGTTCTTTTTAACTTGAACTTGAACGTTTTTTTATTTTAATTGTTAATTAAAATTGTTATTTTAATTGTTAATTTAAAATTTAAATTATCCGGTTTTTTTAACTTATTATTTATACAATCGGATGTCCATCTATCGTTCCCGCGTCTTTTGTTTTTCTGTGTATCGTATTGCTTTAACTGTCTCGTCACAAATGCTGTTGTTGTTCTTTATGCCACATGCCCATGCCAGCAAGCCTGCTTGAAATCAAGAGAATTTTTTTCCTCTTTATTCTACATATACACATATATTGGAACTTCAATGCATATTTTTGTTATCTCTTTTTTGATTTTTTTCAGTTCGTTGTCAATTTCTTATTTTTTTTTATCTTGTGACTATCACTTGCATTTAATAAAATCAAACTCCTCAGTGGCCTTCTACAGAAATATGCGTTACAAAGCGTAAGGTAAATACGAGATAAAGATTTTGCGAACGAAATCTGCACTCACATTGGTCTTGATCTTTATTTTTTTAAACTTCTATTTTGCTCTTGCGTCAGACATTGTATGTAGATTCCTTAAATTTAGTCACTTTTTATGGACAACATTCTAAACCCTGAGCGCGGTATAACCGAATCTGGCTCTTGTTTATTTAAATACTAACAGACTGGCCAATCATCGTCATTGCTTTCGGCGTATTAGGATTTCATTAATTTGGTTTGAGCTGTTGTACTTTAAGAAAATGCGAACTCTAAAAAATCAATTTATTCACTACTTCTGTAAAATAAAATAAATTTTAAAATTGGAATACCTTATGCAAGTTTTTTATTATTAAAATTTAATTTAATTTTAGTTTGATTTATGTTTTTCATTGTAACACATAATGAAAAATTTTGAATTATTTTACAGTTGTTAATTGTAATTTGTGTCTTACAAAAACTTACCGCGTTTCATATCAAGAAATTAAAAAATGCAACGACTTATGGCCTCCAAAACAGTAGGTTTGACCCTTGATACGGAAATACAAATGATAGTGTTTCAGGGATGTAAGTTAATTTTAATTAAAAAATCCAATCTTGAAAAGTACAGCCGGGATGGCTCAGGGGATAGAGCGTTCGCTATCCAATGAGGTGAACCGGATTTGAATCCCAGCAATGGTAGGTCGATACGAATTTTGCATCCGGCTTGCATCGACCACAGTGCTGACGTAATTTAAATTTTTATTTATTATGATAGCATTTTAATTACTTTCTTTTATTATTTAATACCTGGAAATCAAAATTTTAATGGAGAACTGAAAAAAATATATATATGTGTTTCTTTATTAACTTTTTTCTTAAATTTTTTTAATATTAATTTGCTTTTCAAAATTCATTTATTGTCACTTTCTATACGCCATATATATAAAAAAAAGTCTTGTTTAAACTATAATTAATATTTCTGTATATTTGTAAACAAATTAACATTTCTGTATATTTGTAAACAAAATTTTAACCTCCTTTCTTTTGAAACTTTAAATAATTGATTGAGGTTGACTGGAAGTTGCGGCCAGACGCGGTTTATACGGGTAGGGGTTTTACTAACCTAGGTACGTATCCGCGTCTGGAAGGAAAAAAAAAGTGCTGACGTAAAATATCCTCAGTGGTAAACGGATCAATTGCCATCAGGCTAACCGTAGTAGGTTTTCGTGGCTTTTCTCTCCATGTAACGCAAATGCGGTTTAGTTGCATCAAAAAGTCCTCTACGAAGGAAAAATGTCTCCCAATACTTAATCCAGGAGTTCTCTTGTCTTCTGAATTGCGTTCAAAATTACAAGGCTACGGAGTTGAACATTAGTAGTTGTGAACCCAAAAAATAGGGCCCGCAGTTCAACGACGGTTATGAAATAAAAAAACTTGAAAAGTAATTGTGTTTACGCAGAACCTGACTAAGGCAGGGGCATACGGGGCAGTTGCCCAGGGCCCCACATCAGAGGGGGCCCCCAAATCAAACAGAAAGTTTATTTTAGGTTTACTTCTTTACAATCTTTTTTATATGAATTTTCTTAAACAAAATATCAGTACAGTGTAAAATCCATCAGTTTTATGTTAGCTTCTTTTTAATCTTATCGTATGAGCACAAAAGATCTATGCTTCATAAATCCATAACTTTCTAGAGCGGAATGCAGCTAAATTTTCGCAATTAGGGTGGACAAATTTGGCCAATCAAAAGCCTGTATTTTTACTTATCGCAAAATGCGATATATTTGCAAAAATACAGGATTCTGATTGGCTTAACTGAACCATCATAGTTGTAAAAATTTTACTGAATTCCGCCCTAATGTCAGCAAGGATATAAATTTTTCGCAGCTAGATGTCAAAGTTAACAATCAGAAAACTACATTCGGCATGATGGACATAGAATTGCAGAAAATCAGTAAAATGGACAGAACAATATTTCGTCTGACCATTGGATGGGGGATAGCTAATTTAGGTTCTAGTCAATTTTCTTGTTATATTTGCATAATGAGGTGAAAATTTAAATACCTCCATAAAGTTTGGTTCTTCATAACTGAAGTAATGAAGTAGAGGGGGCCCCTAAAGAAATGTTTGCCCCGGGCCCCAATTAAGCTAAGTCGGGCCCTGTGTTTACGGTAGAATGATATCAATTATAAATAGGCAGTGCATGGAGTTTGAGTTGAAACACTCTTACCGTTGGTTCTTGTTTTTCTCATTAAAGGTTATATAATTACTAACCGTGACAGGCTGTTAGGAGAAAGAAAAAATGTCAAAAAATAAGGAGGGGGTTGACTACTTCCGGTGAGAGAGAATTAATACGACGAAAAGAGAACAGTTTAAAATGGATCATCTGGCTGAACTCCAACTCGATCGTTGGCGAGGATGAAAAGGAAATTTTCACATGATTTGAACATTAGTAACTACTTCCGAAACGTGAAATTGCGTTGAATATATATATTACTGCCAATGAACGAAATCAAGAGAATGTCGACTTTCACCAGTGAATGCCAACAATCATATAAGCGCTTTGATGAATGTCCGAAATACTTGTTATATTCGATTTGATATTAATTTATTCGTTGAATTTGATATTTTAATATCTGCTGAGGAGAGATTAGGAGGAACATCAATGTTCGTAGTACCGGTTAAATGCATACTGGGGATTGACACTTGGCCTTAAAAAAAACACTGGTGTAGGGCATACCGGCCAGTGGCACTGAACCTTAAAACAATATTGATGTAGGGCATACCGGCCAGTGGCACTGAATCCTAAAACAACATTGATGTAAGGCATACCGGGCAGGGACACTGAACCTTAAAAAACATTGATGTAGGGCGTACCGAGCAAATGTATACCGGGCAGTGGCACTTAACAGGACCTAATATATATTTCGGACATTCACCAAAGCGACTATATGATTGTCAACATTAGCCGGTAGAAGTCAACAAGTACCCATTTTGGTCATTCACAAAAACATATAAAATAGGGGTGGGCCGAAAATATTGGTAAAAATAATATTGAAATCAGTTCTTCCGGTCTCATTCAAGATTTTTAAACTGACAAAATTGTTCATTTTTTCTTATATTTTTTACGCCACTTAAAATTATACAACGCGCATTCTATTGTTTCTTATATTTATTTTATGGTTTAAAAAATTGAAAAATGCTACAAAATAATCTGTTTGGAAAATAAGAATTATTATCCCAATTCTTCTAGCTTTTCTCGCCATTTGAATAAATTTCAAATAGCAAGGTTTCACATCAAGTTTCTTGCTAGTCGGAACAAAATGAGCAAAATAATATCTTTATTAAAAAAGCTTTTGAATGTCTCATAATGAGAATCGAACGATTTTCTTTGGAGCAAACTACTGAAACACGAGTGTCGACACAGTGAAAATAATATGTCTGTGAATTTGAAGAAGATTTCCGTCTTCACTGATCCACCAACCATTCCTCCCTGATCATAAAAAACAGAAAGTCCATCCCACCCACAATAGCAGGTTTAATTATTTAGGAGTTACTTTTAATAGTAAACTGAACGGGAAATCACATATTGAATCAATATCAAACCACTCTATGAGGAGAATGACTATTCTGAAGCTGCATTGTCAATGTACTTGCTGCTATACCACATTTATCAACAATTTGAAAATCATTAATTTATTTTAAAGGTCTTTTTCTGTTATTTTAATGTTTTAACTATATATTTTAACTGGAGCCGCGATGGCTCAGGGGATAGAACGTTCGTTTTCCAATGCAGCCAACCGGATTCGAATTCTAGTCGATACGAATTCCACATCCGGCTTGCACCGACTACAGTGCTGACGTGAAATATCCTCAGTGATAGACGGATCATGGGTTAGAGTCCCCTTGCCGTCAGGCTAACCATGGGAGGTTCTCGTGGTTTTCCTTTCTATATAACGCAAATGCGGGTTAGCTCCATCAAAGAGTCCTCCAAGAAGGCAAATTTCTCCCAATACTCGATCCAGAAGTTCCCTTGTCTTCTGGATTACAAGGCTACGGAAAATTGCAAGAATACGGAGTTGAACATTGAGTAATCGTAAACCCATAACATTGGGTCAGCTGTTCAACGACGGTTATAAAATAAAATAAAATATATATTTTAACTAGATATTATCCACTGTAAGATCAAACGATCTCTGTTTTTACCATCTCTGATGAAGGTGTACTGCTGTGACATCTAAAAGAGTATAGGTTTTACTAAAAACAAATTTTATCATTTGTGATTTTATCTATAAACGTAGCTTTTAATGAAATAAATTTTTCATCCTATTTAGATGGCAGCACATTTGAACAATACGCTCAAAATTCTTTAACAATGTAAGAGAATGAGATAAAAAAATTAAGTAATGTAAAGTAAAGTAATGAATTAAAAATACAGTCATTTTGTTTTCTTGAACACGAGTTTTAATTGAAGGCAGAAATTTTATTAAGAAATATAAAGATTAGAAGACTGCAAACCCATAAATGCGATAATTTTTCTTAAAAATTCAATGAATGAGCTTAACTTTTGTAGTGTTTTTAATAATTGCATAAAACACAGTGTGTTCTAAATTTTAGCAATTGTCGCATTAATTATGTTTGTAGTTCATTTCTTTCCAGTTTAGTCAGAAAACAAATTCTACTAACCTCAAATGATAAGATATTCATATGCTATAAAGAGTGAATTCCATTATTTTTCGGTGTAATCAAGAACCAGCGAGGATAAATCCAAATTTATACTCTCTTTACAAACTAACAGAAAAATATAAATCTTAAAAATATTATTTTTCAATGATACATTTGTAGCAAATGCTGGGTGACAGGAAATTTGTAGATAAATTATTTTTTTTATAAATAGTGTGACTGATATTTCCATTTTTAAGAATTTTACAATCTACAAATATCTTTTAAGGCAATGTATTTGTGTAAATGTATTTGTATGATTTCTTTTTGAATATATTTAATTTTTCCTTAAAATTTTTATCACCTTAGTAAGAAAAAGCCTTTTACAAATATCCTCTATTCAACAAAAAATACGAATTCTGCATTCGTGTTTTCCGTGCGGTTTGCATAAAGGCAACGTAAATTTAATTTTCCTATTCGCGTGACAATGTTCAAGTAACATGAAATATGACACTCTAGAATAACAAAACTCTTTGTAACATTTGAATGAACACAATTTCTCTGTTTCACGTTCTGCTTTGCGATGATGTATAAATTATACTTTTGAATTTAGGTGAATATTAATGAGAAATGCATTACTCTTGGAAATTTCTAAAAACCCATTGAATTTCTTCCAGGAAGTGGTGAGGGTTAAAAATGTCACCCATTCTTTAAAATAACTGTTGATAAAAATGATGATTTAAAAACGCAATTATAAAATATTAGCTTGATTTTTATTAATTTGATTTTTTTTTACTTAACAATTTTAAAAATATTCCTTTAAAAATTTGTGTTTTTTACTCATAAACAAAAGCGGTAGTTTTTATTATTCGTAACTTAAGATTTTGGTGACGGATTAATAAATTTATTGAAACTGACGCTTGACGGAAATTCAAAGCTCAAAATAATTTAGTATTTATTATTAATTATCTCTTGAGATTGATTGGCGGCATATTCAAATAAGCGAAGATTAAGGACTACGAAAGTTCTAAACTTCAAGAAAGCTGGAAAGCTCAGTAAAATTTAGCTCACTGAACAGTATAATTTTGCTTCCCTTGTACAATTTTGCGAAAGGACAAAGCAATTTTAAACAAAGCACAAAGACTAATATTGACGATTTTTCACCAAGTACTAACTAAACTGCTGTTTGTAGAAAATGCAACACCATGAAGGAATCATCAGAATCAAATGAAATATTATTTTAATAATGGATATAGGATATTATGCAAATTAATAAAGTTTCAGAGCCATCGCGCGTGCGTGGCGCGCGCAGCGCCCTCTGAATTGATGCTGAAAGCGTATAAATAAAGTGCTGTAGCGGGACGTTGAAAATAGTCTATGATTATTTGTTAGTGGCAAACGTTTAGTGAGACCTGAGTATGCCTCCACGACGGAAGAATAAGAAATTCAAGCAACTTACGGAGTTTGAACGAGGGAGGATAATCGGCCTTCGAGAAGGAGGATTTTCCTATCGCGCAATAGCAGCTCGTATGCAGCGGAACAGTTCCACAGTGATGCGAGTTTGGAAGCAGTGGACCGACGAGCACCGAACAACTCGAAAAACAGGCACTGGACGACAGAAGGTGACGTCAGAGCGCGATGATCGACACCTGCTCCGCATGGCGGTGAATGATCGCACAGCTTCCTCCAGGCAGCTGGCAGCACATTGGTCTACTGCTACAGGTGTACAATTGTCGGCTTCGTCAATTCGTCGTCGTCTGCTGCGCCGTGGATTGCGTGCAAGGGTGCCATTATACAGGATTCCCCTCACGGCGGATCATCGACGGCTGCGTCGGCAGTGGGCTCTTGAGCACAGAGACTGGCGAGCTGATTGGCACCAAGTTGTCTTTTCAGATGAATCACGCTTCAATTTGTGGACCCATGATGGCCGTGTTCGTGTTAGACGTTATGCCGGTCAACGCTGCCTTCCTGAGTGTATTATTGAACGACATAGTGGTCGAACACCCGGAGTTATGGTCTGGGGTGCGATTTCGTATCATGGACGATCCAATTTGATACGAATTGAGGGTAATCTCAATAGCAACAGATACGTCCGTGAAGTGCTACAGCCCGAAGTCGTTCCTTTCCTTCAAGGCATCCCTGGAGCTATCTTTCAGCAGGATAATGCACGCCCACATGTTGCGCGGACTGTTAGAGACTTCTGTTCAGCACAACGCATGCAACTTCTTCCTTGGCCTGCTTATTCGCCGGATATGTCGCCTATTGAGCACGTGTGGGATATGGTTGGTCGGCGTCTCACTCGTGATCCGCGTCCTGCAGTTTCCAAAGACGAACTTTGGTTGCGCATACAAGCGATATGGAATTCTCTTCCTCAAGCAGATATTCAACATCTGTTTGACTCCATGCCACGTCGTATAGCAGCACTTATTGCAGCGCGTGGTGGCTGCACCAAATACTGATTTCGGACGCTTAATTTGTTTCTTTTGTTTTGAAAATTTCATCATTTATTTGTATCAGTACAAGTCGTTTCTGCATTAAATTTCATTTGATTCTGATGATTCTTTCATGGTGTTGCATTTTCTACAAACAGCAGTTTATTTTTTTTTCTTCAAATAAAAATTCTAAGGACATCAATAGTTTTTTTTATTTTAAAAAGGGCAAATTCTCTTCACGAAGCATAATAAATAGCGGTATTAATCATGACCCCCCATAATGATCGCAAGTAAAATATTGTCTTGTTGACTAAAAAAATACAATGACTCTTCACTCAATTGACTCAGATAATCATCATTATGGCACAGATGATGATTAAATTGTCTACTTCTATACTGTATTGAAAATGGCTGTGCATTAACGTCAAGTAAATGGTATTTTATGTTTCTTGTGTTATAAGAATACCATTTGTCTTCTAAAACAAAAAGTAGAATTAATGGTTGAGGGAGAGATATTCCTGGGATATGGGTACATTTGATTCTGCTGATAATTAAGAATTAATACTTGTCTGAAAAAGGGAATAAGTAAAAATAAAATAACGATTTGTTAACATAATAAAAAAGACGTTTTTTTTCAAGCACTCCTAAATTTTGTTATTTCTATATTTTTATGAATTAATTCTCTAGTTTGTGAAAGTGAATAATGCAATTGATGTTTTTATTATTTTTCGAGTAGTTAGAGCAACGATTCCCAAATTGTTTCGTCTGTGGAACCCTAAGCAATGGACCGTCTTCCAGCGGAACCCCGACTTCATAAATAAAATATATAAAAACATCTCTGAGAATGGTAACAAATAAGAATACTTTTTAATTTTCTTTTTACACACCTTTCGCTTTAATTAATTTCATAAGAACAATCAAAATTGCAGTTAAATAATGAATTAGTGATTAGATCAGAATTTAAATATAGGCTTCAAAAATCACTGATGGTAAAAAAAAATTTCCGATTCTCGGAATCCCTTTAATCCTTCTACGGAAGCTTAGGGTTCCGCGGAACACTATTTTGGGAATCACTGAGCTAGAACTCTCCAATCTATACTAAAAATCGTGCTTTATAAGAAGGCGAAATTCAATCGTTTTCCGATTGCTATAAACAGAATGTTATCGTCAAAAGGAATTGATCGCCAATAAAAATTTCGATTACTTTGTGACTACTTGTTTTATAACCGTCGTTGAACAGCCAACCCAATTTTCAGGTTTACGACAACTAATGCTCAACTCCGTAGTCTTGAGATTTTGAACCCAATCCAGAAGACAAGGGAACTCATGGACCAAGTATTGGGGGAAATTTGCCTTTGTGGAGGACTTGCTGATGGAACTAACCCGCATTTGCGTTACATGGAGAGGAAAACCACGGAAATCCCTATGCTTATTCATTTTCTGACATTTTCAATTCATTATTGATCATTTTCTGACAGCAAGGGGGCTCTAACCCGTGATAACTCTACCACTGAGGATATTTTACGTCAGCAACGGTGCGAGCCGGGTGCGGAATTCGTGTCGACCAATCATTCTTGGGATTCGAGCACGTTCGCCTAATTGGAAGGAGAACTTTCTATCCCCTGAGCCACCAGGTCTCTCTGACTACTTATTTAATTTTATAACCGTTGTTGAACAGTCGATCTAATTTTAGGTTTACGATTACCAATGCTCAACTCCATAGCCTTGTAATTTTGATCCCAATCCGGAATCTTATAGTTTAAAATTGAATTGAAGCTTTTTTTTCTTAATAATAAAATTTTAATTTTTTCCTAGCTGCTACAAGCGAAATATACATCACTACTTCATTGTACAATACAATTTTTCCATCACTAAATAATAAATTTCAGAATATTTAAAGTGCCCTAATTTCGGATAGTGTTAGTTTAATTAACAATATTCGAATAGTTTTAATTAGTGTTAATTAATAGTATCGACCCATATTTACGATATTAAAACAAATTTCAATTGTTTCCTAAACTATGCCAACAAAACTTAGTGTCCCTCAAATTCTCGGCCGCACTCCTACCTAAACAATCCGCGACACTAAAAGCAAAATAATATGAAGAAAAAATTTAAAACTACAATTTATTCTAGAAGATAAAAAAAGAAAAAAATTCCCTCACATCTATCTTATTTGTACAGTGGTCAACTTCTATTTATTTGATGATTTTAATTCTGTCGGACTTATCTTCTTTAGTTAAATTAAAAAATTTGCTTTTAAATGCTTTATCTATTGCGTTTTGTTCCTGGGAATTAACGGAATTAAGCCAAAGAAAGCGAAATTAAGTTTATCTCGTGATTTATAATTAAGATAAAAATTCACCTTCTTCTCCATTTGAGAGTAAAAGAATATTTTCTAAAGAAAAGAAAATCAAATATTTTTTAAGTATCTTTTGTGAGTAATTCTTTGATTTAATGGAATTTGTGAGTAATTCTTTATCTTTTGTTGTCACAAAAGTAACTATTTTGGCGATTTTCAACACCCGTCTTCAATTATATTTTCTTGTTTTGTTTTGTTATGTCTACTAGACATAACGTGGAACATTTGAAAATTTAGAGATATACACTGAGAAAGAAAGTGATCAAATCGACCAGCATGATGTTTGAGAAATTAACAATAAAATATGGTTACATGACATGCGATAAAATTATTATTTTTTTATTTTATAACTGACTTTGAACAGCCGATTCAATTCTGAGTTTAATACTATCAAGGTAAAACTCCGTTGCCTTGTAATTTTAAACCCAATCCAAAAGACAAGCGAACTTCTGGTTAAAGCATTTGGACAAACTGGCCCTCATGGAAGATTTTTTGATGGAACTGACCAATAACTTATATTACACGGAGAGGAAAACCACGAAAACATCTCACTGTTACCTCGACTGCAAGAAAATTCTAACCCATGATCCACTGAGAACATTTCAATTTGATAAAGTTTAATAATTTTATTCTGATACCTTAGAGCGTAGGCTTCCATCCTTTTTGGATCACCTACTTAACAATTTAAAAAAAAATTTCAACGCATCCTTTCAGAAAAAAAGTATAAATAATAATAAATAATTAGATAAAATTTTTGTCCTATTTTGAGTCGTTTAATATTTTTGTTATGAACTTTAGGTTAAGGAAAATATACACATTAACCAATGCATTTTTTAAAAAAAAATTTTGTGCACAAATTTCGATGAAAATATCACATGTTATTCTTTTAGTGTTTGCATAGAAATAAATTCAACTTAACGCTTTGTAGTTTAAATTCAAATTCTGGAGTATTTTTATTTCTTATTATTATATAAATAAATGTGATATAAGTGATGTCGTTTATAAATATAATCAGTCAACTGACCAATGGTTTTTAAGTGCAGCGAAAACTGAATTAAACATATTTTAAGTTTTAATCAGAAATTTGCATTTTATAATTTAACATTAGGAAATCCTAAATTAATTTTATTTTTATGAAGTCTCTTTGAATTATCAAACAAAGGGGGAAACACAAAAATTATGCAAATATTTCTTGGGAGGTAAATAAGCTTAAAAATGCCTTCAAAAAGATTTATAAGTGAGAGAACAATAAAATAATTATTTTTAGTTTATTGATCTTAGAACTGTTATCAATAATTAAATAAAACATTTTATTTAAATGGGTGTTTGTTACAGAATTATGTTCCAGCCTTTTAGAACGTACAGCAGATACTGCACTAACGTTTGTAATTCATTCGAAAATCATAGTGCCGTTTAACGTAAAAATCGCGAAGTGAGTATGACAGTATTATCATCATTAAAAAAGTATGAAAAGAAAGCCGAAAAATTTTAATAACATTATAACAATGCTGAGTGAAAAATTCGCAAAGATTTTTTTTTCTGATACTAAGCCAAACAATTAATGAATTTTGAATTATACTCGATACTATAATTTCCACTTTCATCAATAATTTGTTAGCGTCCTTCAATTTGTACTTTTTACGAAATGTGTGGTAATAAGGACTAAAATTTTAAAAACCAGAGTTTCTGGTAAACCGTTAAAAGATGAACGGAAAAATTACTAAAGGAAGGGTTTAAATACTGTATATTTTGGTTTTATTAACTGCAATTATGTTTTTTTTTTCTTTTCAAAAATGTCCTTTTCATGAAGTATAGTAATTTCCCCAGAACTTTTTTCTCCATGTAGATATTTGAGCAGAAAGACATTTGAACATGCAGATATGTAGATTTTTGAGACTACAAAAATGGGAATATTTGAGCACGAAGACATTTGAAAGTATAGACTTGTAGATATTTTAAACATTTTGACATACAAACGCTTCGCATGTAGACAATTGACATTTATTTTTTGATTTCGATTTTTATATCGTATCGTGTTGCAAGGCTTTCAAACAAAAAAAAAATAACTCAGAACTCTAATTATTTGAGGGGAAAAAATCGTGTGTAAATGAGAATAAAAGATTGAAACAGATTTTTCGAAAATTCCTCCGATGCACTTTTAATCAACGTTTTACGTGCTTTGAATTCCCTTTAATGTTTGTTAATAGATTTATTTATATTTAATCAGGAACATTTTTTGTTTTTTCCTAAAAATTGCGCCTTTTATTCAATAACCTGAAAAAAAGTTTTCTAAATATAATAACTCTAAAATTAAAATTGGATGCAGTATGTTTCAGTTATGAGAAGAAACGATTGAATTAATTCTCTCGTGAATTGTATGCTAGCTTACTTTTAATTTAATCAATTATTCAAAGTATAAAGGAAATTCGTATCCAATTATCATAAACAATGAACTCACTAAAACATTTTAGTAAAAAGGAGAAAAATACATTCTAGTCCATTAATTATATTGATTTAATTCAGTTTTTAATTAAAATATTCCCAACTACGAGTACCGTTTAACGTTTTTTAGAATGGTAGGAATTATTAAAAAACTTATTATCCTGAATAATGATTTCAATAAACGAATTTTGATCAAGAATCTTGATCATTCCACTGTAATAACTTTTTTTTTAATTTATTCAATATTTTGAAGCATTTGCGTAGCTTTTGTACTTTTTTTTTGATTGAGGTAAAAAAATTATTTCGTTTATATTAATTACATTCCTTAAGAAAAAATGCTTTCCCTCACAACTGAAAAATACCGTAGATAATCACAACCGTAGATTAATATTTAGATCACGGTTTAACCCACGGATGGTTTAGCAAATGGGCAAAACTGGGAGTATGTTTCTCCTCAATACACTATTTACCCATCTAATAATATGGAAAAAAAAAACGGTTTTGCTATGACGAGAAGACTACAGGTTAAGAAATTTTTTTTTTGTGTGCAGACCGTTAGGGGGTTAAAGTGGTAATATTCGCAACTTTTGACTGATTTTTAAAATTTCTGACATTTAGCGACACTAAATTAGTTTTTAATAAACCTTAACATGATTAATCAATAATTTTATATGAATAACAAATTTCACATTATCTGAAAGTCCCTGAAAAGATGTCATAAACGGGTGCAACTGAGTCGGCTGCAACAACATTTAATTGACAAATCTGCTTTATTTGAAAAGTAAGTTACGCGTGATCACATGAGATAGATTTGATTCTTATGTATGTGAAAATCTATGTGTCTATCTATTCTTAATGTGAAAAAAAATTTGGAATTCAGTAGAGACTGTCATTTTTATAACTGTTATTCAACTGTTAGGCTTTATTGATTTAAGTTTTAACGATAATGTCGCTGATAAAATACAAAATTTCAATTCTCAGAAAAGTTTTTTTTTCTTTTTTTTTCAGAAATGAAAAGCTTATATCTACTAATTTTTTATTGATTCAATTTTGAAACTCAAAAAAAATTGAGAATTATTTATTCATTTTAATTATTTTCACAAATATTAAAATTTCCCTCCAGACTGGTAATTTTCTGAATTTTTTCAATCCATTTAATATTTGAAATATTTATTTTTTAAATAAAAAGATACTTCGAAAGGTTTGGTTGTGTGCATATTCTGTGGAGTTTATTCTTTTTGGCAAAGGATCTTTGGAAAAGAGGCTTAGGTTTCATTCACACTTGAAAATTTTTTTAGTGGAATAAAAATACTTCTTCTTAAGTTTCATGGAAAATATTTATATTTTTTATTTATTTTTTGTATTACCGTAAACCGGGGCGAGTCTACCCATCCAGGGGCGAGTCTACCCATTTTAGTTTTATTTAATTTTCACTATTTTAAATTGCAAAAAAAAAATTTTACCGATGGAGGACTTAGTTCAGACTCTAAGGTAGCTGGAGCTGTAGTAGTTTGATCCGTTTTTATTTATTTGGTGTCTTTTTAACCGACCTGTTCAAACGTCTTTTGAGAGATTTGTATTGAAAATCAGCAAACTTTTAGTTGGTGCTCCGTAAGTATATTATTATTATTACTATTTTCACTTTGGTTAAGTGATAAACTTATCTAAGACTAAGATTACATTAATTTTATATAAAAAAAAACAAAAAGAATGTAAGTTTTGCTGTTGTAAACAAAAAGCCAGAATTCGCGGGGCGAGTCTACCCATTCGTATTTAGTTTTAATAAAGCATAATAATATAATTTAGAACTTTGTTTATATTAAAATTAAGTCATTTTAAATGAATTTGAGTATATTATTTTAATTCTGCATTGATAAATTTATCATTAATAAGAAAATTTATAGGTTAAATATAAATGTAAATATAAAATATGTTTATTTTACCTATTTTTTCAATTTTTATATTACAAAATTAACTTTTTTTATTTAATGCAAGTTAAATAAATTATTATTTATAAATTATTATTACCTCCCAAAAGAATGGGAAAAGGATTTTTCATGATTCCCAATGTTTGAATTTCGATTTTGTTAATAATCTTTAATTATTATTATTTATTAATTATTTAATTGTAAATTTATATTAATTTTAATTTATTTTTATCAACAATAATCAGAAAAAAATGTTATTTTATAATGTTAATGATTATAAAAACAAAACTGTGATCAAAATGTGATAATCGATCAAATACTCAATTTGTGTTATTTTATGAATAAAAAAATGGAATATATAATAAAGTTATGAATTTTACTTCATAAATATCCTATATAGTAACTAAAATAACAATTTAATAGTAAAATTTGATTATTTACAATGTTAACATTCATTTTAGTAGAATGGGTAGACTCGCCCCATACGAGAGATTTGTCAGCAGTTCTATAAAAATATACAGTAACAGCGTAACTGTTAATATTTTCTAAAATCGATTTCACAGCTTTAAAGAGGGATAAATAGCGATTCCGAAACACCTATTAAAAGCCTTTTTTCTTTAATATTTACAAAAGTTTGACCACTTGAAAGTTGACAAACTGAAAAAATGGGTAGACTCGCCCCGGTTTACGGTATATACAGTTTACTTTTCTTAAATAATTTTTCTGTTATAATTTTGAATGTTTCTTAATTATAAAATAAACTTGCAACAACTGACCGATAACATGATATGCTGAGATTAAAAAAATGTTCTAAATAAAATTTAAATGAACGGATTTAATTTGCAATTCTCATTGTTCTCAAAAAAGTGGTTGAAAATATTTAAGGGGCAGTCCATAAATAATGTTTTTTTTTTCTAAATTTGTGACTGGATTTTTCCCATCATCACGAAGTGTTACACTTTATCATACTTTTAAATTTAGAAGTTTTTTAACTTAGAAGTTTAGAAGAAACTTAGAAGTTTTTAAAGACATTTGTAAGCATAACAATAATAATGATTAGATGTTTACTTGTTTCGATGGAGGAGATTAAAAAAAAATAAAACAAACGTTAAAAATATATTTAATCTGCTGATTTTAAATATTAATTTTACCCAAAAAGGAGGAAGTCACACTTCTCCTCACCCCCGCAAACGTTTGTTCCCTAAGGTCACAATTTTATGTCCCCCCCTTCAAGTCTGGAACTTCCTACATTTATCATTTTTTTATTCTTTAAATTTTTTGTTACTTCTTTTCCGTTTTGAATTATTTTTGCTTTTTATTCCCGTATTGTTTTCAACAGAATTATTTGACCAGAGGGATGAAAATATTAAAATATTTAAGAATATTTGAACCATCACTGGAATATTTGAAATATTTGAGCCACATACTTCTGGAATTTCAAACGGGAAACATTGTTTTATTCAGCGCGAATTTCTATAGACAAGTAATTTTCAGCATACTCTCGATATCTTAAAGTTAAAGGGACGCTGAAAAAAAATTTCGAGACAGCAAGTTTTCGAGATAAAAAGTTCAGAACTAAATACGTTCTGAAAGGTAGAAAAATTTATTCTAAAACATTACTCTAAAAATTAGAGTCACAAAACGTGAGAATAACTACCAATAAATATGTAATGATAGTTGACTGACTATAAGTCTAAATACAACAATGATAATTTTATTTTTAAAAGTAAGACGAAAATAATAATGCATTAAATAATAAAGAATTGCTTTACAATAAACTTACATAGTGATTTTTCTGAAAAAAATTTATTTCTATTTTGAAAAAAAAATCGACATAATAAGGTGTTTGGAAGAAACTCTTCGACATATAGATTTAAATTAACATTAAGGAAATATATAATGCCAAGAAGAAAAATGTATTTTTTGACATGACAAGGTTATCGAGATAACGAAGTTTGATGTATCGATCACACTGTATTTCTTTTTATTCATCTCAGTCTATATAATTTAAATGCAAACAAAAATTTACTATCATTCTTACAATTGTATAAAATGTCTCATGAATTGATAACATATCAAATAGTTAAGAAAGTTATACGAAAGTTTATCTAACTGACTTAAAAGTAATTTTGTGATAGACAAACTTTGCAAACTTAATGATGATGGCTTAAATTAAATCCGTCTGATTTGCCTGTCACGGAAAACTCAGTCGATATTAGGGCAGACTTGCGTGGACGTAATTCATTTCTTTTTATTAATTTTAGTCTATACAATTTAAATGCAATAAGAAAATGACTATAATTCTTATAATTGTATAAAATGTCTTATAAATTGATAACACATCTAGCAGTTAAGAAAAGTTTGCGAAAGTCTTTCTAACTGACTTAAAAGCAATTTTGCGTTAGACAAACTTTGGGAACATAATGACGATGGCTTAAATTAAATCCCGTCTCTGATTTGCATTTCATGGACAACTCCATCGATATTGTGGCAGACATTCGTTGACGCCAATGAAAAATGTTTTTGTTAAGTAGGAAGATCCTTGGGTTTACCGCAACCGGTGCATTCGAAAAAGCTTTATCAGTGACGTCTCTGTTTATATACACCGTTGCCACGGCAACAGTTGTGCTGGTTTATTGATAGCCCCCGTGGATAAACTAAATACTGTTTAGAGTAAATTTCTTCTTTTAAGAATTTAATTTTCCTAATTTGTTAGGCGCTCCACTAAACCTCTCGTGGGAGAAAAATATTTGCTTATTCCTTCATCCTTGGTTGAAGGATATTTTTGTCGTCATTTGTTAATTGTTGGATCAATTTGTTAAGCTCTTAACATACGTGGTGATTTTTGAAATCGGGGGCGAAATTTTGAGTTTGTTCTTAAATGGCAAATTTATTATAGCTTAAGTACACTAAGATATATTTAAGAGGTAGTAAAACTAGTTAGTTTAGTTATTTTAATGTTTTTGAACGAGTGTATTAAATTAGGTGACAGTGTATAAAATTCAAATACTTAAATATAACAGTTAAAATGATCTGATTTTAAGAAGATCGTTCCAATAAATAAAACAATTAACGTATATGAGGAGTTTGGGGTCATGCTGCGATAAGTCTCACTTTTCCCAAAGATGACATTATTTCATTAACTGCTCCTTAGTATTGTTTCTAACTAGATACTTTACAAAACTCTAGAATTTCTTCTAAAAACAACACATTAGACAGAAATATTTAATGGCCTACACGTAAATATTGATGTTTTTCTTTCAAATCAAGAGTACTCTCCTGAATAACGTGAAAATGTGTCCTTAATCATATAATAGTAAATTCTTTTATTAATGTTAACATAAATGTAGTTTCCTGATATGCTTGGAGCAAGTTGCTTGAAAAACTAAAACTTCACTGTTATTTATTAATATTCAAAATGATGAATCAGTCTGTTTGTCTTCATGCATGTCTGTAAGTAAAGAGTTTAGAGAAAGTTAATGCTTAAAACTTCTCTTCGATTTTTAATCTTACTATCAAGATAAGTAAAACTATTTGATCCATTCTCATTTCAATCTTATTAGATAATAAAATTTTTTGAACCTGTTTGTTAGATAAGGAATCAGCTTCTTTGAAACTGATGCGAATTTTCCTTTTGTTAGAAAAATCATTTCAGATTCATTCGATTAATATAAACTGATTATTCCTTAACTCAGACTTGTGGGGACGGTAATTCATAAGTTTGACAGCAGAGTTTAATAAGACTTCAATTCTGGCCTATTAAAAGTTTCACTGGAAAGTTTTATTATTAATGTAAATGTTAATTGCCAATATCTTTCTATTTTTTGATGACTTAGTGCACAAATAGAAAGAAAAAAAACTGAGCCCCCTGAATAACTAAATGAACAATCGGTCAAAAAATTCTTGTAAAAACAAATTCTAAATATACGGCTTTCTTAAAATCCAATTTTTCAGGAAATATTCGACCCATTTCGTTCAAATTTTGTGTTTTTTCCTTATAAAATTACATTCTTTAAAGTGATGTAGAAATTTGTACACTCTGTATATTATTAAATAAAATTGTGAAAAACAATAAATAATTTAAAAAAAATATTTATTTGTTTAGAATCATCTTTGGACAAACCAAATTTATAATTAAGCTCGAAAAATTCAAATGCCCTAAAAATTTCTCAAGATATGAAGAAATACACAAATAAAATTTACACGCCCAAATTTTCAACCACTTTTCTGCTTAAACTATTGACACCCTATTTTCCAGATTGCGATCCATATTTTGAGGATCAGGGGATTCGAATTCGTCAAAAAAATGTGCTTATTCAGAGACAGTACATTTTTGTGTCTGATTTCGCAACTTATTCGTTGAACAGCCAATCCAGTTTTTAGGTTTACGACTACTAATGCTCAAATCAGTAGCCTTGTTATTTTGAACCCGATCCAGAAGACAAGAGAACTCATGGATCAAATATTGGGAGAAAATTGCCTTCGTGGAGGATTTTTTGATGGAACTAGACCTCATTTCCGTTACATAGAGAGGAAAACCACGCACCGTTAAGCCTGATGAAAAGAGGGCTCTAACCCATAATTTATCTACCACTGAGGACATTTTATATCAGCAGTGTGTTCGGTGGAAGCTGGGTGCGGAATTTGAATCAACCAGCCATCGGTGGGATTCGAACCCGGTTCACCTCATTGGAAGGTAACCACTCTATCCCCTAAGCCACCAAGGTTCGCACTAGTTAATTAGTGTGTTTGAGGTCCCCCCTTCCAACCAAGTCCAAAACGTGAAAATCTGATCAATAAATCAAAATTGTTTAGAACGTTCTGTCTTTGTTTTTTTGTGCACAGTATGTTTATTATACGCGTTTTTTTTTTAAAATTACATTTTATCTTATAACATAGCTAAAGAAATAAGTTTTAAAAAAAACTATTTTTACAAAATATAGAAATTAGGCAGAACCATTATGAAAAAAGAGCTAGATATCTCGCATGTATTAACTTCTAATTAAGAGACTAATCCATCTATTACAAATAATACAATGAAATAATTTGCAGATCATATTTAATTATTTTACGAAATTATCTATTGATTATTATTCTTTGAACTTTGTTTTTGAAACTTTTTCATTCAAAATATTACTCATTTAATTATTCATTTATTAAAATCGATTTATCAATGGTTTCGTTTTCTTTATTCAATAGTTCAAATATTATAATTAAGTATAGCTAAATTATATTAAATTTATGTAATTGACATGATATTAATTCGAGCTATTTTCTGTCAATGTTATAAATGTTATAAAATAAGTTTGTGATAAATTATAATTTATGTAATTATAACAAGCAGTTTTCTGTCTGAATAATTTTTAGCAGATCTTTTCTTCTATGGGACTGTCTAGCAAATGTCATATCCTTATCTCACCATTTAATTGAATTGTGATTCGACAGGGTTATTCCTCTCCCTATTATTGAAGTTTAAGTTTCAAATAGATTTTTTAAAAAAACTACAAAAGCTAACGTTTAACCATAATATTTAAACATTATTCGTAGCTCCATCTTAATTGCAAACCACTGACGAAATGACTTCCAATTATTGCTGACGATTTGAATTTTTCTTTCCTAAAACATTTCATTCTCAGTGTGCTAAATGAGGAATATGTTAAAAAATCTGACAAAAACAAGATTCGCTTTTTGTTTCATCGATTTTGTGAAAAAGAAATAAAAAAACGGAGAACTGTTTCATTCAATGAATCTATAATCATGAAATATGGAGGTAGAAACAGCATTACTTTGGGAATATAAAAAAGTATGGATTGCGTATCGATTTTCAATTTCCGATGATAACAAAGCAATCTAGCGTCCTGATTTTTGCCGTCTCTTCTTTTCGCCAAATTTAGTGCTTTCTAGAGAATACGAGTTAAGAAGATCAAATTATGTAGCCAAAAAGAGAGTTATTTGACGTGTTTCCCGCGTTTGTCAATGAAAAATATCTTCAATAAAAGTATGATGCAAATTGTTGCCTTCTTTTTTTAAGAAATCATTAGTTTTTTGGTGAAGGTTTTTCTTTCATCTATCTCATTGTTTTTTTTTAAATTGTTAATTAAGATTCATATTTAAGTCATTTAATCAACTGTCTTCATAGGTTCATTAATTTTTTATAATTTTATTACTCTTAAAACGATGAAGAGCAATGCGTTAAAATAACAAAATTGTACCTTTTGTACATAAAACTCTTATAATTTCTAAAATCTTTCGTCCAACTGTCTCAGGACAGGTCTCATTCAATTTGACATGAAAAAATGCTTAGTAAGGAATGCCTCACTTGCTTCCTTAGAAAAAATTAAATTCTTCCCCTCAAATCATCCCCATTTTCCTCAAAAAGGGAGGAATTTTCTTTGCATTTATAATGACATAACATAGTTTTTGTCAAAAAATATCGTCAGTATTAATTTTTTGTGGAAAGACCTCTTTTTTTACTATTAATACTGGACACATTGGACTTCATATCGTTTGAATCTGACCAATAAAGTAAGAAAATCAGCATTTGTGTCTTAAATTGGAGGATGCAGAACATATGGGTCGAGTATATGAGTGATTCTTAGGAAACATGCAATTCGGACCAAAAAAGTTCTTCAAATGTAAAGTTTTCAAAACAATCTAAATTTTTTTTCTATATTTATTTAGTTACATTTATTAATATCTTACAGACAGCAGTGTAGTTTATTGACATTTGTTCAAGATAAAAATAAAATAGAAATTCACCACATTTTGAATACCAGTAAAATGACATATTAGCTTAGAAGTTTGAAAAAACAGTCATTTCAAGCTATTAGTAAGTAACAAAACCGAAGCCTTTATGTTAGATGGAACATGAATAACTTAAATTAATTCTTTTATCTACTGTTGAGAGAATCAAAAAATTTTTTGTTGCTGATATGTACAGAATAAAATTGTGTAAAATAATCAATCATTAAATAAATAAATAACTTTGATTACATTCAATCATACATACACTTGGTATTAGATAAATATTTGCTTTCCCTCTTCACAGTATTAGTAGTTGAAAAAAAATTCTGGTAACACTTCAATGTCCTGGCATTCATGAGTCAGGGAAATGACAGTCAGGATAATGACAAATTCGCCATTTTATGGCACATAACTTTACTTTAATTTAATATTTTGGCCCAAGACGTTTATATTCTGCAGAAAACAACATGATTTCTTAAAATGACTCAGATAAATCTATGTAGTTTATGTTATTAATGATTTCAAGAAGCCCGGAAAATGACAACACAAAAACCTACTCACCTTGAAAAATTTTTTGAAATAGAGTTTGAACCAGAAAGTTGGTTCTTTATTGATGCAACGAGACATGTTCAGATAGGAGGGTATCTAATCAATTGATTAACATAAGATATTGATTGCTGGCTCTATCTATTTTGGTTATAAACCACTAAATAAAAGTAGCCAGGAAAATGACAGATTTTCTTGTGAAAAAATTATTTTAAACGAAGTTTTTGTAAATAATACCCTCTGCGTATATTCTAGAAATGCTTACACCGGTTGAGATTAAAAATAATTAGACATTGAAAAATTTATGGGAAGTTTTGAAGCTAGTTATTATTGGAAAAAATGTTTGTGACATGACAAAAGCATGAAATTTTGAAGTTCAATTAAATTTTTTAAATATACAAAATAGTCGATGCTAATACTAGGTTATTTTAAAATGCTAACAGCAATTCTATTTATTAAATTTAAAAAAAAAACGTTCTTTTAGTAGTTAAGTATTAGATCTTGGTGCAAGTGACTGTAAATTGTCATATTTCGTGAGAATCACCCATATATGCGTCGAGTATGCGTCTTAAGTGCAAACATTTCGTTTTGTTACAGATTATATTAATATGCTGATTAAATAGAGTGATCTGTTAAAGTACCAAAAATTTGCTTCATTTCTCAAAGTACTTAAATAATCTGCACATTATTTTCTACACAATCGTAAAAGTTAAAATAAGATCTAGAACAACAGCAACATTTCTGTGCACTTAAATTAACGTAACGTTATTTATTTTTTGGATATTTAAGGAATCTAGTATACATTTACAGTGTAAATAATCAACAAATTAATTAATGGAATTAATTAAATATCTGTAATAAAACAAACATTCGAGAACTCAAATAGTTAAAAATATTGTTACAATTAAAAAATTAACATATTCCTACTGATTTTTCGATATTTATAATAAAAAGTAGGTCAAACAATCAACAGATTAATTGATATAAATCATCAATCAATGAAAAAGGTATACTGCAAAAAATCGAAAGGTGTAAAGTATTATTATAAGCAGGAAGTCATTAATATATCCATTTCCTAGGTATAATATAGAAATTCTTTATTCCGTAAGTTAATCATCCTAGTTATTTATGAAGTGTAAGACTTTCGAGGTGTTGCAGTACATTGTAAAAGCTCAAATAATTCTATGGCAAAGTTATTTCTTCAAATAATTAATTATTAAAATTCAATAAACATAACATTCAATAAATGTTGAAAATCTTTCAGTCTTTGCAATTTCGAAATGGAAAGTGAAACAACCGAAAAGTGAATAAAATATAGCAGAATGTTTGGTATTCTGCTTTGTTATTCAATGCTTTTCTTCTTGAAAGAGCATTAAAACAATAAAAGGCAGCAAAATAAAAAACATTTGGCCATTTGCCATGTAACACTCTATGTTGCGGCCAAATACATATAATCGCTATTCAAAACTAGTCTCCTGTGCTGAATTATGAACTGAATCTTTAAAACTTATATCGTAAAAACGTTCTCGTCGAGAATAACAAAAAATAGCCTTTTGGCTTTTACGGACTAAATGGATTAGTTTTTATTCTGTCGGAAGGGATAAACTTATGTAGTACATAAATAAATGCATTCTAATTATTAACTGAAAGATGTTTAAAACGTTTTTTTAGTTAAAGAATATTTTAATCAATTTCAATTAACATGTTGAAAATGTAACGGTATGTCGATTGACAAAACTTGTTAACTTGTTGTTGTAAAATTATCAAGTTTTGGTTTCGTTAAAAGCATTATAACTTACTTAACGCCAGAAAGACTTTAATACCTATATTGCCCAAAAGCAGTCAAAACGACTGCATTGTGAAAGAATTACTAATGTATAAAGAAATTTGTTTGAAATTAATTTGAAATATTTTTGATAATATTTTCAGGTATATAACAAGTTATTAGTAAATATCAACAATAAAAATAATTACAAAAGCCACAAAATTCTGAGAAATTGTGTCATTATAAACATGATTGTTTTCTGATTGAAATTAAGAAGCAGTCAAAATGACTTCCTTGGGCAATCTAGTGTTAAATAAGTCCTGTCATGATTTTTTTACAATAATCATAACATCAAAGATCGTAGATTTTTATTCAAATATTTCTATATTAATTTTTTATTTTATTTCGAATGACTTTCCTGAAGACAAAAAAAAAATTGCATTTTAGTTTTTGGCTGAAATTACGAGAAAATAAAAATATATTTTGAAACACCAAAAGAAGCAGATGCTACACTATTCAGTTATACAGGGTGTTCAGTAATCACCACCTTCAATATACAGTTTCAAAATCCTTGTCGAAATTGAGGTCTAAAAAGTATGCACATTAGCGATCTCAAAATAGTATCGATCTAAATAGTATCGATCAAAATAGTATTGATCGAAAATAGTAGAATAGTATCGCACATTAGCGATCTCAAAATTTCTGAGAAGCAAAAGCGTTATCGAAATATATCGAATCTCGAAATAGATACAAAAAATATCAAACTAATTTTATTGCCTGTTGAATTTCTGAGGTGTTTAGAAAATCTTTCTCCTCTCATTTTCTTTGTTACACACCCGGCAAAAAAAAGAGATTTTGACATTTTCAGCCCAGCCTTACACACTATTGATTCATTAGTTTTCAATGAGGTCTTTTTCTTCGTTTAGAGAGTAATTTATGACCCCAAACGCATTTACCTTTTTTCACTTAATTTTC
Organism: Parasteatoda tepidariorum; assembly: GCF_043381705.1. Classification (NCBI taxonomy): domain Eukaryota; kingdom Metazoa; phylum Arthropoda; class Arachnida; order Araneae; family Theridiidae; genus Parasteatoda; species Parasteatoda tepidariorum. Next base: position 96,407,869 of record NC_092204.1, on the reverse strand, counting down.
AACAAGGCTTCTATTAATATATAATAAGGGAGGGGGTCACAAAACACCTTGCACACTTAAATACTCTATTAGAATTTTTCATTATTTTAAATTTCCCTAATATGCAATATAATAATAATAAAATATCTAATCAATCACTATTCCAAACTAATCCCCTTCCATTTTCATGGAATGTCAGTTTTGTATTTTTATAAAAACACATATTTTAAACTTTTGAAATGCTCTGTTAACAATATTTCCACTAAATTTTTCGCAATTAAAAATTTGTTTATTACTTCGGGGCAAACATTTCAGCAAGTTGACGTCGCATTTCCTAACGCTTTTCTACACTTTAAAACAGTGTAATGAAATTCTATTTTGACATGCCGGACAGAAAAATATTTTTCGCACATGTATATCGTCATTTCTTGCAACTGCTCCTTGAACCATTTTTTTTTTACGCCGAGTTTTGAAAACAATTTTCTCGTTATATATTTTTGTAAACTTGTGAACGACCCTTGGGTTTCTTCGAGTGAAAACCCATTAAACAGCATCTGGGAAGTCTTCTAAAGCGTCGTCTCTCACATGTTTATGAGCTTAGATCTTTGGCAGCTCAAAATCCGAGTCGCGCTTTCTGTCTTTTATGCGGTTGCGGGTAAACACTAAGACAGAAACTGCGGAGAATTTATTGTTTTCACTACCAACTTTTGCTTTTAGAGTTCTCTTTTTCCCTCCCTTGATACCCATGTGTCATCACACTTTTAGGATATTTTCACTTTTCGAGTTATGTCAATATTTGTTAGAGAAGTATTTCATTTGATTTCAATTGTGTTTTAGAGTAAACAATACAGAATGTTTATTTTATTTACTATTTTTTTAAATAGTAATTACTGCATTTTTTTTACAATTAATAAAAAGTATTTGAAGACATTTAGGAGTGTCTTTAAGACCGTATTTTGTTTTCTTGATACTAAATGCCAACAGACTTAATACTTTTTACCTCAAAATGGGGCTATATACATTTCTTTAAAACGATAATATGTCTTATTATTTTATATGCTGTTCTAGAAATATATATATGGGAGCATATTTAATTAATAGAATTAAAGGATGATTTTTTATTAATACAAAAGAGCTATTATTACATTTTAATATATGTTAGAGAATTAAAAAAAGCGTTTGATACTTTTAATAGCGACCAGTGACTATATTGATTTTTTTTTAATGTAAGTATTATACAGTGAAACCTCTCAGGAGCGACCACTCTCCGTTACACAGTAAAATGGTCGTTGTTGGAAGTTGGTCGTTTCTTAGAGGCTACCTCCATTGACTTATCGAAGGTACATGATCTTTCGAAAACTATTTTAATTTTTGTCTGTGTCATTTTCTTGGTGCAGAAATATCGCTTCTGTCCGCGTCCTGATAAGACGGACCTATGAATGAAATTTAGCGTCTATAAAAATTATGAAATTATGTGTAAAAACAAATTTACTCATTATGAATGATAAAGATATTTTAAATAAATAATTTTTCGTTTAAGTTTGCATTTAATTTTGTATCATAAAAATTAGTTAGATTTGAACGATGAGAAGAGGTTTTTTTAAGATGTTATTTTTTTTTAAATAACTTTTTTTTTTCTATTTCAATTTTCAACTCTAAAAGTAAATAATTGATAGCATCATCTTTAATGCATTCTCAACAACTTTCAACTTTACAACTTTCGAGTTCAACTATTTCGGTACAACTTGTAACTTTTTTTAAGATTTTGACAAATCTTTCTCGTTTATTGCGTTCCATACATTTTAATAGTTAAGATTTGCCTATCATAGGCGCATTAGAAGAAAAGTTTGTTAATCCTTAAGTCCCACTCATATTATTTAAACATAGTATTGAAATGAATGAAATTTTTCCCACGTGTTACTAAATTCTATATCATTGCTAAAGGGCAATAGTACACGATTTATTAAAAGTTAACATCAATTACGAAACTAATTATTTGCTGATATGAAGTGACCTTTTTTGATCATTGTCTTCTATCTCGATCAATTTTGCGACTTCTGTGATTTTTTATTGATATTTTTAACTAATATTAATGCTTAACTAAATTTTTCAAATGAGTTGATTCTTTTCTTAGGACTTGAAAGTTCCAACAGATTTTATTTTCATACAATCAATAATTTATAAATTGTATTGAGAATAGTGTTGACCCATTTTACGTGGTTTTGCTGCATTTATTAGAATATTTATGCATAACTTGCTTTCTTTATTAAGTTATAGCTTTCTCTATAGTTTCTATCCATTTCGGTTTTGTTCGAAGCCATAATATTCCGAAATGGATGTGTGTATGTTTGATTAAAAAACCAATTTTATTTCAGGGAATATTGTATTTATGCATTCTAAATTTACGTAGGATCCATTAGATTGTCTTGTAAAAGCAAATTTAATGTCCGTTATGTGTATCATATGTTACTGTAATTTAAAATTTAATATAACCGAATAAATAAACATGATCGGCGGTACACGAAACAATGCGAAGGAACATTCTAAGAGTTTCACTACATCAGGAAATAGCCTTGGTTTTGGTGTAATGGTTTTTGATATTCTTAGTGTTATAACAGTGTTTTACAGTGTACTTAATACTTAATGCAATGTACTAATAATGTACTTTGTGCAATAAATAAGTTCTTATAAGTATTGCAATTGCGAATAATAAATAAAAATTTAATAAATTTCAAAAGTTTGTTTACATTTTAATATTTCTGATTGATATTTAGATACAATAAAAATATTTTATTACTCTCTTAGTATGATTTCTGGTTTAAAATTAACATCAGTCGCGTACAAAATCCAGACGGGACTTTAATGTCCTAAATTAAAAATTTTATAAAAAAAAGAAAATAATATAAAATATTTAAAAAAAATGTCAAAGTGTGAGACAGCGGAGAAGGCAGTGAAGGAGATGGACTGATTCGGTGGAGTCTGATTTTTTTGCAATTAATGAAAAGAATCGGAGATCAATGATAAATCGGAAGTAGTTATGGAGAAATCTTTAGAGCAAGGCATTGGCCCACATTGATGAGGATATTTTTTTAATAAATGGGATAAAACGTTTTACTATACCTTTCCCTTATATAGTGTGTGAAATATTTAGTTCATCTAATGAAATTCCATTCACTTTAACGAAGTATTGGAGGAATTAATATTATTTAGGGAACTTTTAAAACGTGTTCGTGTGAATCATTTTCACGTATGAGTGTGAATACGCGTTGTGGAAACTCGTTCGACCCTAATCTAAGCAGAGGTTCTAGTATCTTAAATGAATATTTAAAGTACTTGCTCATTAGGATAAAACAGTCTTTTGTGTCTAGACGATGAAAAGTTGGAATATCTCCAACAGAAAGTCACACTCTCGCACACATAATTAGCTCTCTTCCACAAAATAGGAGCGCTGAGGTCGAACAATTTTTCTGAAATGCTTTTCATTTCTTTCTCCTCTTCTTTCCATCTGCACGAGGCTATCTTTCTTCACTATTGCTATTTAATGAAATAATCATTCAAAATATGCCCCGGGGGAAAATACTTCAAGTAATGATGATGCATGGTCGACAATTTGAAGTGGATACATTAATTAGTCTGAGATCTCGTATATTGATCTTGTTAAGTTTTGGATCTTTAAGTGTATTAGAATAATCTTAATGAAATGTGTGCATACTATAATCATTATATTGAAATTCCAATAGATTATATTAAAGGTAGTGAAATCTGTTTAAAATTCATACTCACAATATTAATCGTACAGAATTTCATTTACATTATATTGATCACACTGAGGTACGAATCTGTGTGCACATAGTGATCACATTGAGATACGAATATGTGTACATATAGTGATCACATTGAAATACGAATCTGTGTACATATAGTGATCACATTGAGATACGAATCTGTGTGCACATAGTAATCACATTGAGATACGAATCTGTGTGTACATAGTGATCACATTGAGATACGAATCTGTGTGCACATAGTGATCACATTGAGATACGAATCTGTGTGTATATAGTGATCACACTGAGATACGAAATTGTGTGCACATAGTGATCACATTGAGGTCCTGTTTATTAATGACATAATTTTTTTAAAATTTGTAACTGTAGTCAAAGTACAGTGCTTTTTCAAAACCTAAAATGGTAGGTAAAAGAAATAAATAATCACTCTTTGCAAAAAATATGTACTACAAATTAAAATTAAATCCTGAAGATCTTATATATACGAGTATATATATATATATATATATNATATATATATATATATATGGAATACTTTTTACTGCTGAGCATTAGTGGATAGGAAAAAAAGAACTAAAATCATATTCGACTACTTTTTACTATTTGAAATACTGATATTGATCTTTCCAACTTATAGATTGTTCACTTAACTTTAGGATTATAATAAATACACTTCTTGGTATTTCCATCTTGAAATGAAAAAGGAAAGAAATCCCATAGATCAAACATTCCTCCAGAGGGGATTTCGAAATGATGCTCTCTATTTGACGCTAGACTGAGCATCATGTCCCATATAAGGATCGATATCCCCCATATATACAATATATTTATGCCTTCATTGACTGAGTACTTTTTCTTCTATGATTATTTCCGTTGGCGAATTCCCCAAGAAACATAAATAATGCATCGAAAATATTGGGACTTATAAGTCACCTTGTCCCCAAACGTTCTTTTGAAGAAATGTTCAAAGACATGGGATTGATAAAGTAATGTAAAGAAAAGAATGAACACGTTAATAAAAAACTACATATTATATATGTCGTAAGCTAACTTTATTTTATTTCATTGCCGGACCATTTTTAGGTTTGCAGCTATCAATGTTCAAATTTTGTTGTCTCTTAGCTTTGAGCCCAACTCAGCAGACAAGGGAACTACCGGATCCCGTATTGGTACAAACTAGCTCCACAGAAGACTTTTTGATAACACTAACCCTCAATTGCGTTACACGGGGAGGAAAACCTCCCACTGTTAGCGTAAGGAAAAGAGGATTTTTACCCATGATCCATCTACCCATGAAGATATGTCACATCAGCACTGTGGCGATGCGAGCCGGAAATCAGAGTTTAAATCGATCAGCCGTTGCTGAGATTCAAACCTCAGTCACCTCATTAGGTGGCAAACGCTCCTCAGCTGCTCCTTGTAAGCTAATTAGAAATTCCGGGTGTTTGCAAAAAGTATCCATCATTTTACAATGCATTAAGCTGACTGTAAAAGTCTCCAGTGTTTCTTGATATTTTTTAGGCTTATCAGAATCAGTCCATATGCCTTTAGACTAACTACTAATGACTTGTAAATATATGTGTGATAAATGTGGCATAATTGCAATGAACCTTGTCCTTTGCCTATGCTTTAGATTAAGAGATGGAGATAGTTTTAACTAAATATATAATATTTTTATATACATAATATTTTTATATTAATAATATCATAATGAATAATATTTCAAGAAAGCGAGTGCTGTAAATTGACCATTGACATATTTGTTTTTTAAATAGTGTACCATTACCATGTCATCACTAATCTAAATTTCGTCCGTTATTTCTATTGGAAAACAAGAGATATAAAACTAAAAAAAAAAGGAAAATAAATTAAAAATTTAAGTAGTCTAAAAAGAAAAGAAACTGATAAAAAAACTCTTTACGCCATCTTAACTCAAAGTTCCCTAAAAATTTCACTTTAGGTTTGAAAAACATATTTTCTTTTATTTAGTCAATTTAAAAAATATTTTTTGTTGTGCCCTGCCGTTTCTCTAGGCGTACAAAAGTATTAAATTGCCATTTATTCAAATTTATTTCGAAAAATTCATTAGGATTTAGCATTTTTAGATTGTTTTAACCTTTAATTAAGATTAAAAAACATAGTTTCTTAAACTAAGTTGCTATTTTAAATTTGGCATTAAAAGAAGAACACGTTTTTTAAAATTATTTTAATGCAACTGGATGCACGTTAATACCACATTAAACAATTTCTTAAAAAGCAGTTTTCTTCGAGTCGAATACAATTTAATGTTTGTTTTACGTGAGTAGAAGTTATGGCAGACAGAAAGAGATATTGTTTACGGCCTTCTTTTGCAAAACAATTTTAAATATAAAGAAGAAAAAGAAATGGTTTCAAGTAATGAAAATTCTGCTACATTAAGTTTGAACAATGGCAATGCGTGTACCCCAGGTACAGTCTAAAAAACCTGATGTAACTTTAGAAATGGAAATAACTATTTTATTTCTGTTGAATTTTAGGAAAAAAATAAAGCATTTAACAGTGAAGAAGGAACAAAAAGTTTAACATTACACATCTGCGACAGCGACATAGGATTTGTGATGTCTAGGATATTCTATTGTGGATAATCATGCAAAAAGTCAATTACCTAATAAGCTTATTGAAAAAAAAATACGAAAAAGTTACTTAGTATTTAATCTGATACATGTAACTGCATATTGTGGGTGCATCTATTCAGAAAAAAGCTGTATTTAAACATGCAGAGGATGTTAAGTAATGACCGTTCTTAATATGTATTTTAAAAATTATTGTCAAAAAAGAAGTAAACATATTATGTATAAGGTCACTTAAACATATTATGTATAAGTATAAGGTCACTAGTAAAAAGAACAAATTATCAAAATCTGACAAATTACAAGTAAAAAAGTTGGGACTAAAGATAGCAAAACCAGTTTGATTGCAAGATGAAAAAAAATTTGATAGATGATTATTAAGAACACCCCCAACTTTCTTCAGGAAATCAAACTTGTTCAGAAAATTATCACTCTTTTTTTTCCTCTCCAAATAATCAGCCAGAATTTTTCACCTTTCTTAAATATTAATTTCGCATTCTTTTGACTTTATTTTAGAAGAGGATTTTAAAACTACACAACAAAAAATTTTGAAGTACAGTTTTGTGTTGAAGTGAACTAAGATTTTTTTCACTGTATGTAGTCACAATTTTTATTTACTTCTGTTATAGTTTTATTTATTTTTTAGTTTGTTTACTGACAACATGGAATTTCATTTGCATTAGAATAAATTTAATGGCTTCAATGCAAAAACTATTCCTTTAAAAAAAGCACATTATTTGTTCTTCAGTAAACTTTTATAATTCAGTAATAACTTACATTCATAGATACATTCATATGATGCATAAAAAATATTTTTACGATACAAAATAAACCAAGAATCCTAAATTCAGGCTGCATACATGCAGTATTTCTTAAAATAAAATTAGTTTGTTAACCAACGTGTAGCACAGAAAGAATATTAATATCAGTTCGAACTACTATATGTAACAAAATCGATTCAATATTACGAAATCCTTTAATACAATTGAGATCTATGTCAATCCTCTTATGAGAACACAAATATCTTTAATATGCAACTAAAAACATACATGCCATCTATAACAGTAAACGTGATCAGTTTGTCACATCAATTCGACAAAAAGTTTGAAATTACTGGTCTAATATTCAACCATAATCTTGCTCTATCGCTGGGATCGATAGCTAAGCCTCGTTAGGCTTCGATGTCCATCATCATAAATAGAAAACTAAAAATGTTCGTATCTTCTGAAATAATGTCTATAATTAAGTGAATTCACTCATTATGTGTAGATGGAGTCTACTGTCATTTTTTTATCACTTTTAACGCAAATAAAATCAAAATTTAACCCTTTTTTACCCCTAAAAGCACTCAGGAACGACAGAATTCTCCAGCCTGTTGCCATCCATGAATGGAGTGAATGCAGGAGTTTAGAGTAAACTGTACCAATTATTGGTGTTAAGATTTTACCCCTTAAAAATCATATATAATCAAATCGTGCCTACAGTTTTTGGGCACCAAAACAAAATCTAACGTTAATTTGAGCACCCAAAACAGGTTACAATTTCTTAATACAGAGAAAAAGAAATTACTTAGTATTGAACACTGGCTCTAAGCAGAATAATTAAATGTAGTGAGTTTTCTGTATTTCTTTAATTTTTAATTTTACTTCCATTCCAATCATCGCTGAAAATATATTGTTTGTAGTGAGAGTGAATGAAAAAGGACTTTATCTGGGAGAGAGGGAGAGAAGGTTGGTAAAAAGAAATACTTAAGCTGAAGGAGAAAGCTCGGTCTGCATGTATTTTTCTTGAGAACAGCAGAGAAGAAGTGAAAAAGATTTTTGGAGGAATAGAAAATGTAATTTTAGATCTCTTCTTAAAGCTTTTCTCCCAAACAAATCCGATTTCAAATCAGAAAGTGAAAATGTCTCGACAAAATTCTTTGGATTTAGACTCAGCACTTTTTGAATTTAAAGCTCATTTTTTTAAAGCCTCTTTACCTTTGGGGTGATAATAAGTTTAAACATAGCTGCCAAGCGGAATAAAATTCATTTTCATTGGAGAAATTCATTTTCATTTGCATATTTTTTTTATATTTTATTTTATTTTATAACCGTCGTTGAGCAGACGACCTATTTATTTGGGTTTACGACTACTAATGTTCAACTCCATAGCCTTGTCATTTCGAACCCAATTCAGAAGACAAGGAAACTCATGGATCAAGTATCGGGAGAAATTGGTCTTCATGGAGGACTTTTTGATGGAACTAATCCGCATTTGCGTCGCAAGGAGAGGAAAACCACGAAAACTTCCATGGTTAGCCTGAGGTCAAGGGAATTCTAACCCATGACCCCACTGAGGATATTTTATGTCAGCACTGAGATCGGTGCAAGCCGGATGCAGAATTCGTATCGACCAGCCATCTTTGGGACTCGAACCCGGTTCACTTCAATGAAAGGTGAATGCTTTATCCCCTGATCCATCACGACCCGAATTCATATTTTTAATGCTTTTTGGAGAAGCGGAACATCCTTAATTTCAATTCGATGAAATGTTTCAAGCGTTATTTCCAATTTAACACATCTGTTACAGGCAAGGTATTAAAGTAAGTTATTCTACAAAAACTACGAAACTAATGAGCAGATCAACCAAACTTATTTGTTAAAATTCCAAAAATTTTATATTTCTCAAATTACCTGAGCAATCTGCAAACTACATAGATGATCTACAAATTATCTACTATAGACAATCGTTATTTTTGAAATAAGATCTTTACCGGAACAAACTCAACTTTTTTGTAAGCTTAAATTAACAAAGTGTTATTTATTTTTAGCTTTCGGAAAAAGCAAGATTCTACAACCAAAGAATCAACAATTAGCCGATGAAACCAACTACTTCAAAACTATGATACAAAGAATCAAAATATACAGTAAATAGTATTACAATCAAGGAAAATAACATAATTTCAGTTTATTTTTTAAATATCTGAAGTGTCAAGTCAATAAATGCAATTAAAAATCAACCAATTAGTATATAGATGAAACATTTGTACTTTAACGATACGGAAAACGTTAATGTGTAAACTACCTGAGTAAATTACCGAAACCCCTTGGTTCCGCACTTTAACAGATTACCCTAGTTAATTTTCAGATTCGCTAGGAAATGTGCATAGTAACGACTTTTGAGATTTAGCGGTAACTTATTAACAAAGCTTGTCTACTTATTGTAGTATAAAATTAGCCTCAATCTCTTATTCTGTGGCTCGGACAAGACATTCGACACCTAAGTTATAAAACATAATAAAGTAAACCAACTTTAAATATGTTTGCTGAAATGATTAATTTTAAACCTTAGTTTGAAATTTCCGTTTTAGATCCTGCGCCTATATTATAATGAACTTAGAACCAAAAATTCATATATAGTAGATTTATATATACCAACTGGTGGCCAACGAAGCCTTTTTTTGTGGCCCGCGAACTAAAATATATTAGATGTCTCTTTTTTGCCGACAATTTTCGTAAAAAATCTATATGGGTTTTAAGTACTTTTAAGTTTTATATATCTTAACAATTTGATATCTGTTGCACATTAGTTGTTTAATACATAGGTGCGCATTGAAGTTACTTTAGCCAGAATTTTTTAATATGTAATTAAATATTTCTAATCTTATTCTTATTGTGCCCTACAAAGTATTTATTTCCATTTTTTAAATTAATCAATACTAAATTTTTTTTTGCATTACAGTAAACTTTATCATGTGTAAAGTAATAATTTAACCTTAAATTGTTAAGAAACTGAAGGATTACATGGGCAGCGAAGCCTATTATTGCTTTTATAAATGGTTTTAAGTTTAAAATCTTACAATTTTAGTCTGATTCTGCTGGACATAAATAGGAGTTTAAAGGCAAAATTATCCAGGTCCGGTTATCGGTACTCTATAAAAACTGTGGTACTCTATGAAAACTGGTACTCTATGAAAACTAATCCCCATCCGAATTCGGTGTTGAGAAACTCTTACGAAATTTGTGAATGATTACTTTATTTCAAGTTAATACGTTCAGCGTGACTGACTGTGAAGCCAGTGGCTGCGGGTTCGAATCCCTCTCAGTACATGGATGTTTTCCTCTCTGTTTGTTGCTCTCTGTTGTGTGAATGTGCCCCACCTTATAAACGGGTATCTGTGGCAGCGGGTAATGTTCAGTGCCTGCCGTTTAAAAAAAGGTTAATACGGAACCGAGCGTTCTTACACACGTCAAAGGATGTAGATAAATTTCAACACCAATAATTCATAAAGCTTACACGAATCTGCAGCTCATTGGTGAAGAAAGTTGCGATTTTCGGAGCTCCGTAAATTGGGCAAATAATTGATGTGTATTTCAACTATTTAAGTAAATTCTTGTGTTAAATGATGGTAGGGCATATTTTAAGTGTATAATAAATGCTTTTTAACTATTATTTGATGTTTAAAGGCGAATAATTGTGCAATTTCAAGATTTTGACAGTGTGCCGGTGTTTCGCTTGCATGAGTTCTTCTAATCGGATTTAATTGACAAACTGGTAATAGCCTTTTGAATGTCAAATAAGTTTCAATCTTATTTAATGATAGGTGAAATATATTTATTGTGATCGATATTAAGTAATTTCAGTCTTCTTATAGGATTTACTTGACAAACTACTTTTATAAATCATTATAAAACGCATGTATGTTTTTGATTGTATAATAAGGTTTATGTTCTCATCCTAGATCATAAATCAGTAAATTGTATAAAATATCACTAAAATAGTTAATTTTTATTCTCTTCTGTCTTGTTTAAACTCATATTAATATTCCGCCTGTGCCGTGTGTATGTTTGATTATTACACTAATTTTTCTTTAGGAAATAATGTACATATACATCATAAACTTATGATCTTTGCTTTAGATTGTATCGTAACAGTAATTTAACTGATTCTAATGTGTATCATATCTTTTGCACACCGTAGTATCGAATTAAAAATACTATTTTTCTTTAAACCATGCGGAATACCGTAACAATAACCGATGAAAAAGCGATCAAGAAACAAAATAGATTTGAATTAGACTCTGCAAATTGAGCGTGTGAAAAAGTGATGATTCAAACGTACGATTCTAAATTTTTCACATTCTATTCTTCAAGGAAAGAAAAATGAATTTTTTCATTGTATTCCGAAACCTCCGGGTGCCGCAGACTCTGCACCCCTAAACACCACTTTGGTGTAAAGTAGTGACCACCCTTTTTGGTGAAAAACAGAAAATTAGAAACATACACGAAATTTTTTTACAGTGAAGCTATAAAAACTAAAGTTTCAGGATGTAGACATTCAAGGAAGCACACTTTCGACAAGAAATATGCTATCGAATTTTTGCTAAACTAGTGGGCTGCACCCCCTGCTCGCCAACCCCCGAAAATTGCTACGCAATCTTATATGGTTTGCTTCGCAAACCAAGCTCGTTTCGCTCGCTACTAACTTGGGTACATTACAAATACACAAAATTCTAAGAATTCAAAACAATCATTCAAATCCATATAACAAAATTTTTTTTTTAAAAAATTACATCTTTTTAGTAAATACTAAGTCATTAAAAAAAATTTAAATTCAAATAAATGACGTGTAATTCGTTAAACCTATTAGAAATGTGCTATAGTATAAAATCCTAAAGCGTAACAGCACGACTGAGACTCATTTTTCAATGAATAACTAATAACAATAATAAGACAAATGAATTCGTGATATAAATCAAAAATCGTCAAATATATTTGTAATATATAAATTCGCGAAAAAAACGCTTTCGACAAAATACTGAAATAGAGATCTATCGACAAAGACTACTCACTTCTGCCTAGCTTAAGGTTATTTCAGTTTCCGTTTTTAAAAGAGCTATATGTTGATCCATCTCAGTTAGATTTGGCATGTGACATTTTTAGCGGCAAACATTGGTCGATTTTCTAGCGTTGCCATTCGGGGAGTTGACATGAGGCTTTTTTTTGTCGCCGTGTAAGAGAAATATATATATAGATACACTTTTAAGGAATTACGCTTTCGACAAGAAATATGATATCGAATTTTTGTTAAATTCACTTTTAAGGAAATACGCTTTCGACAAGAAATATGATATCGAATTTTTGTTAAATACACTTTTAAGAAAATACTCTTTTGACAAGAAATACGCAATTAACTTTTTGAGATTTGAGAAACACGCCTAGTAAAATACATTTTCGATAAAACAGTAGCACCGCACTCTCATCTAAATTTTGTAAAACTTTTTCGTAAGTAATTTGTTAGTTTCATAACGGATACGATTTAATGACAACTACAAAATAACTGCTACGGAAAAAAAACATTGTTTATCTCTAATATCAATTCGTACATCTCTTAACCTTTCTCGTTTGCTTTATTTTATTTTTTAAAATGAAGCCTCATCGATAAAACTTAATGCATATACGTATTGCACTAAAAACAGAAGAAACTCCGACTGAGTATTTTCTGCAAGATTAATGTCATGGAAAGAAATCTGAGAAATTGTATTTGTGTTTGTAAATGTAACAACTTTAAAATAAATAGGTAAACAAGCAAAGAATTAAAAAGAAAATGCTCGATTTTGAATGAGGGAAAGTTGCATCCCTATTTTTTTACAACCTTGAGATTTAATTTTGGAACCAGGACAGAGGGGTAAAATGTAGAGCAACTTCGTAATTCTCTCCTGTTGCCATCTTTTGGATTACGACCACGAAACGGTTGGCGTCTCCAAGCAAAACAAATCTGTTACGCATTATGAGTTCACAGAAATTGCAAAACAAATAATCGAAAAAAAATTTGAATTTCTTAGTGTCATGGTGAAACCAAAGCCAATAAAAAAAAATTATTAAGAATTAATAAAAGGGATGTAAAATTTTTTTTGAATAAAAATGTACAAGAAGGGCAGTACATTGTTTTAGTAATAAATGCGAAGAATAAAGTCCGGAAATTTAATACATTTCGAGGGTTACATACGCAAAAGTAAAACTTTAATTCTTACTCAACCTAATTGAAGTGAGATAAAATTTAATACATTTCGAGAGTTACAACACAAAAGTAAAACTTTAATTCTTACTCAACCTAATTGAAGTGAGATAAAAATATTAAAATAAGACAGTGAAATGTCCACTGGGGCATATTACCCACTGATATACACATTAATGGATATTCTGGGGCATAAAAACTACATATTAATGGATAAAGCATATCTCAACAGAAGGAAAAAATATCCTTTTACAACTTAAGCAGAATGGAAGTTAATTTTTTTTAATTAAACATTAATTACAGTTCTTAACAGCAAAATTAATTAAATTAATAATATATTTAATTTAAAATTATTAAATTTATAAAAACATTATTACGAGAAATGAGTTAACTCAAACCAGAATATGTAAAGCAATGCCACACATAGGATTTGGCGTTTTCCAATTATTTTATGAATTTAACTAGAAGATTTAGTAACTATATTATATTGTTTTATCACAAGAAAAATGAATGTATTTAATGTTATGAGTAATCACACAACTTTCTTTATAAACAATGTTAAAAATAAGATGAAAAATATTAAACTGGAGTCAGTTATTGAAACTAAAAGACTCTTAAGGCCTGGTTTCTTAGGACAGGACGCCGTCAGCTGGAAATCAGCGCTAAACTCTGATTGGTCCATTTGTGAGTTTGATAGTATACGTCATCGAACGCTCATCTTGAACTACAATTGCCGTCCAACTCAACTGCAGTTGGATTACAACGTGACGTTAACCACAGAAGCAATGGCGGACAACATCCAACAGCACATTGAAATCAGCCAAGATTTTGATTTTGACATTAAACATAGCTTCTTCATTAAGCATAACACTCTTCATTTAGCTCAGCTATAATGTGTTTTTTCTTGGACAAAGTCATTATTTGTTCTCTAAAACACTGGTCGACAATAACAAAATCAATACAAATTCAAAATAAATATTTGTTTACTTTATTAACGCATGCGCAATGAGAGATAATGTCTGCGTTGGACCGACTGCTTACGCTGAGCTAACAATAAAGTATTTTTTTGGCGTCAACTTTCCGCTGACGCCCAGATAAGGCGCTAGTTCTAAGAAACCAGGCCTTGAGCTAACAAACCAGTATTTTGTTGTAACCAGTATACCAGTATTATTCAGTCTGAGCTAACAAACCAGATAATACAAACCAGTATTTGTTATTATCAAACCAGTACCAGCGGGACGTTGACGTCCCGCTGACGCCCAGATAAGGCGCTTGTCCTAAGAAACCAGACCTTTAAGTACAATAAATTATTTTGTCTCATATCAAAGCAAATCTGTTAGGTATAAGTGCAAAAGAAAAAAAAATGATCTTTTGATTCGGCTGCCTGCAATTATTGAGCAAAAAAAATTATTTTATCTCCTCTCAAATCAAATCTGTTGCTTTTTTACAGAAATTGTCAAATCAACTATGCAAAAACTAATTTTATTTAGATTCGACTTTCTCTAACAAAGGAATGCATTTAACTAGGAAATTTATTTTCAACAATTTATTGTTTTATCGTCAAGCAAATAAAAATCAATTACGTGTTATGAGTAATCAAAGAACTAGCAAAATAAAAAATGCAATTCATAAGACTCAAGTTCACGAACTTCATTTTCACCTACTTTGTTACCGTGTATTTCTTTTCTCATTTTTTAACTTTTTATTTTGCATCTATATGTCTTACAACTTTTTTTAGGGCCAAGAACTTAAAATTGTTATAACATTGATATTTATAATTGCATGCATAAAAAAGTTCTATGAATACGATTCTATGATACGGATGTTCTATGATACGGATGAAAAAAGTTCCTAATACGATTTCCAAATAATATTGAAAGTATATAAAATTGTTATTGTAGGATATATAAAATGAGTTAAATCTTTATAAATCGAAGGATTCCCAGACTGTATACATTGTATATTTTTGAAATTCATATAAATACATAGCTAAGCTAAAGCAAGTATCCTGAGTGGAATTTCGAATCAATCTGTTAGCATTTGAGCAAGAGCTGCGAGCAGGGGATTGAGCTCCCAAATTAAACAAAATTACAGTGGTTATTTAAGATATAAGTTAATAATTTTTATATAATATAAGAATACTCTTTTTATCATTAACATTTAGAACCAATGGGTGATCAATCGTTCGGAAAAAGTGGTAATGTTAGAATTCTAGTTTCCCTATGGCACATAATATTTTATGTAATTTGCTATGTTCGAATCCTGGACAAGGCATGGATCATTCTGTGTTCTATCTGTCCTTACTGTGGGAGCAACGTTGGTCCACCTAATAGGGTGCCCCCTGAAAGAGTTGCCAACAAATCCGCCCTAATACGCCTGAATTGACGAAATGTCAACCCAGGTGGGCAATGAAAAAAAAATTCATATGCATCTTCTTATAACCGTCCTCCTCTGCCAAAAGAAACTTAAAGTTTCATCCCTGCATTAGTCCTTCAACACATAAACACAAGTCCTTCATTTTTCCCCATATGCAAGATTCAGAAATTCTTTAACTATTCTTTTGTTATTGGAGATTACGATTCTGTAGATGGAATATCTTAAAATAGAAACGTTTTCGTCTGCACTGTTATTAAAATCCGTAGAAAATCATGTTTTATTCATTTAATATGCTTGTTTTAGCATTCGTATTGTTATACATACAGGAAAAGTAATATTTCTTGCTGTGTTCTTGCTTTCCTATTCTCCTCTTTCATTCCTTATGGAATTCATCCAGTATTTTTTCCCCGATGGATTTCATCCAAAATAAAGGACGCCAAGTTAGATGAATGTTTGTCATAGCGTAACAATGTCGGCAAAAGTTAAATGCAAAATAGCATTTCCTACCATTAAACTCTAGTGGCATTTGGCGAGATATCACTGTTGTCTTTGCAGTCTCTTTTTCAAGTGCAATTAAAGAAAAATTGCAATTTTTGTAAACATACCTGAAGTGATCCAAACAGAAAAGTAGCAACAACAACAAATCAAAGTTTTTTATGTCTAGTTATTCACTTTTTTACATTTATTCATTTGTGCGAAGTTAATTATTTTTTATTCGTGACTTAAAATGAAATGTTCGATAATCTTTCTGACTTGAAATTAACAAGCAAATCATTCAGTTTCACAGCCATAAATTTTTAATTCGTTCAGCTTATCGACGCAAAAATCAACCATTCAATCAACTTCCCAAACCAAATTCAAACTCATAATCAGCTTCGCGATCTAGGAGCAAATTATTCATAACATAAAATGCCATAGAATTTTTCGTGTCTTGAGTCTGTAAATGCGATAATTTCATTTTTTATTTATAAGCAATCTGCAAAGAAATAGTAAAACAATCTATTTCTGCAACAAAATCCAAGCGCTTCGTATTTCCCATAGATTCCCCAGTGAATTATTTCCCTGACGTCATTAAATCCCAGGAATTAAAGTATCCTTTTCGATTGAAAAAATACATCTGAAATTGCTCGTAATTGTCATTGTATGAGAACAACTTAAATTGCAGAAAGTATGCGGGAAAAAAATGCTAGAAAATTTCATTCATTTATTAATTTATAGATCAAATAATAGCGTTATACCAGAATGTATGACGTGAAGCGACACAAAACAAAGTATAAAGATTTAGTCTATACCCTGTTGCAAGTTAAGAAAAAAACCATTATCCCTCTAGAGAGGAGCCTGTTTGCATCAAAGTGACGCCAAGCTCCCAGCTAACGTACTATATCAACATCGCCAACTCTTGAATCGACGTTGCACAGCCTTTTTTTTTGCTTGCCTTCCTAAATCGTGTGAAATGAGGAAATCAAAACTTATCGAATAAAAACTATTTTCTCCCATAAAATTAAAGAATTGCATCATATTTAAATTTTATTGGTATTATTTTTTAAAAATGAAACAGAAAATGCATAACCTTAACCTTTAACCTTTTTATAACCTTTAACCTAAACCTCTAACCTAACTATAACCTTTTTTTAACAATTCTATGATACATGTTGTAAAAGATGGCAATAATTAAATTTATGTCTGACGTGTTTAACTTTTAAAAGCTTTTATATTGTTTTGAACGCATAATTGTACAATTTCTTAACGAAATAAAACGGAACTATATGCAGCGGCAAATGATAACTTAAATCCTATACCACAAATGGTCATTTCTTAACTTGCAACAGTGTATGGAATAAGTTTTAATCCAAATATAAATTTTTTTGATGGTCGTCAGTATCCGATTACGAACCGTCAACAATGTTTAACTTTTATGCTTAATAAAAATAATTGAAAAATAGAAACAAGTTAATTTTAATATCTCTTTTGTGCAAAGTATTAAATATTTTGAAATTTAAGTTATTTAGTTCTATTAATCTTAATTCAAAAACTAGAGGCACAAGATAATGAACAAAGTAATATTTTTAAAAGATATTTTTGTCTTTTTGTATTAAATAAAAGCAAAAAGCGAATATTTTAAGGAAATAAATTATACAGCAAGCAGTTTGAAGACTTCCAAAATTTAATTCAAATAGTTTATTTCTCTCCCCGAATGAAATTCGAGAGAAAGAGAATAAACATTAGAAAAAGGGCAATAAAATTCATATACGTTCTCAGAAATAAATAGCAAGAAGAAAAAAAATACATTTAATTCTTTTGCAAAATAATAAATGATATTTGAAACATTCGAATGTTAAACATTTTCGGTTTTAAGGTACTTTTTAATACGAAAATAAACATTTGAGAATGTACTGAAATAATAAAAAAGTTGTATAAACGAACAAATATGAACAGGCAGTTTCAACAAAATCTAAAATTCGAAAAAATACTAAGGAAATAGAATAACGAATAAACGATTTTAAAAAAATTCTAATTATTTGTTGATTACATTATATGTTTTGTTTCTTTTTAAAATGGTATTTTAGATTAAAAATATTGCAGACAATTATGCTCATCCTTTCTTTAATACTTGTTTTTTTTTGCATAAAAACATTTCGAATTATTTAACGGTACAGTTAAAGTCAATGAATGTTTTAAAGTTATTAGTTTTCTTGAAATAATATAGTAGGAAAGTAATTTTTTAGTAAAACTACTGGCGAATTTCGGTAGGTTTTTTATATTATTATTTACAAAACAAATGAATAATCCCAGCTTTTCAGAAAAACCTAAGATAATATTTTTTAAAAAGACATTTTTAGGAGAAATTCTAAATTTGAAAATTATCCACAACTTTTAAAATATTTTACTTAGCTCAGTTTGATCATATCGAGTTTAGAAAAATCTTGTGTGTTTTAAGCTGTTGCCATTAAAGAAGTTATCTTTTCAATTAAAGCATTGTTTTTATTTTGTTAGGTGTAATCTATCATATTTGAAGCAGATAAAATTTTCCAGATTTTTGACATTTCGAGTTTTTCCTTCAATTATTTATTAATTTAAGTTCTAGTACTGAGAAAAAACCGTTTTTTGTTAGTAAATTTTTTTAAAAACTTCATAAAATTAGTCTAAATGTAACACGAAGATAACAAAAAGAACTGAATCAGTTAAAGGATTAAAAGTGTTGTTCTAAGATGTATACAAAATGGGCATAATTTTTAGATGAGGGCCCTGAAAAAACGAGCTGAAAAGGGAAAATATATAAATTATTTTCCTTCATAAATTATTTATACATAATTTATTTAAATTATTTATGTATAAATATATATATATATAAATATATGTGTATATATATATGTATATATANCAAAATTCAAATTCAAATTGAAAGCGTTGCAACGCACGCAGGGTACAGCTAGTTACTTATAAAAATAATTAAAATAAATCAAGTTTATAGGTATAAATAACAAATTAAAAAAACCTAAAAAATTAAAAGTAAAAATCTTCTAGGGAATGAACTAAATAGGCCAAGTTTTTAGGTGAAGAAAACAAAAAAAAGTGAGAAAAAAAATAAAAGTAGAAATCTTTTATGCAAAATACAAAATAAGCACAGTGTTTTTGATAAAGTCAACAAACAAAACATAAGGCGAGGGGGGAAAAACCTTTCATGACAAATTTTGTTTCACCTGCATTATAAACAGAGAAAAATGTGAGTTGAGATAAAAATGTGAGGATTAAACCATGAAACTTAAAATGAAGTTCAAAAAAGTAATCTTACCTTATTTTGTTTGCATTTGGTTTAAGTTTGACAAGTAGAAGCTTTATATTTTATGCTTGGTTCACCAAAACTCACTATTTTCTATTACTTTAAATTTTGATGTTGTTGTTTCTATTGGCTACTTGCCATGCTTGGTGAAACCAAGCAAATTTAAGGCCTAAGGTGCGTTTCTTGTTTTTCAGTGGCTCCATGTATTGACAAGAATACGATTTCAGCCACACACATGTCACAGCCCTTTTTACAGGGTTGTTTTACATTCATTCATCCACAGATCGTAATTTTGACCTAAACCAGAGAATGATCAATCTCCAATTCAGTGCCCCCAGAGGTATTGATTTTTTATGGGAACTTGGGGGACTTTATGACTCCGAAAGATTTACAGTGCATCAGCATATTTAAAACAAGGGGTTTCTTTGGCCCAGGGGCTCGAACTCCCGTTCTCACTTACACGAGTCCAACATCCTACCAACCAGGCTATCCCAGTTTTACTTACAAATGGTCCCTTACGAAAGGAGGCGAAACAAAAATTGCCATAAAGGGTTTTTCTTGGTTTATACGATGTTAGAATTTACAATCTTAAATTATAGTGAAGCAACTGGCAGCTGTCTGTACATCCAATTATCTGTAAAATTTACGGTAAATAAAATTTTTTACCTTTACGGTTTTGAAACCGTTTACAACTAGTATGCTTAAAAAGCCATAGATACTAAACTATACCGTTTTTTAATCATTTCCAACTAGCATGGTTTCAAAACCATAAAAAAAAGAAATTTAACAGGACATTGGAGATAGTTTAGCAGCTCTATGGTGCTTCCATCTATGCTTCAGAGAGATTATCGAATTCTAATAGCGCAGGGTTTCAAATGGGAAGTGCCGCACACTGGTAACTCTTCATGTGAAGGGAATGGAGGAAATATTGTGGGGGCGACGCTGTGACTCGAATCCCGTTTTGTCGGTCATGAGACAGACAGATTAGCCATCTCGACCATAATATGTACCTATCTGCAAGGAACTAATTGGCTTCATTAGGTAGAAATAGTTGGTGCGATAAAATTCTAGTTGTTTAACCGTATTAGGGAAAAGCAGTTAATAAACGGTTTTTCTCACACTTAAGAGTTTGAATCTCACCTTATTTTGGTTATTTGACTTTATTGTTTGAGTATGGTAAAATATTACTTAAATAAATTGTTTAGCCATTTTTCCGAGAAATTTCTAACAGTGTAGCGTCTTCTTAATAAGATAAAGGATCAAAAACAAGTCAATGTACAAAACAAGCTAATATTTAGTACGAAGAATGGTTTTTGTTCAATGCCTTTGTATATTAAGTATAGTTTACATCCCTTCCCCTAGCGTTCCAGCATATCTTTTGAAAAACCATGTGCCTATTTTTATATAATTTTCTCTTTTTGTAAACCTACTTAACCTTTTTGAAGCATCCTATATACCTATAGTGAATATTTTATTTATATATAATTATTTTATTATATTCTATACTTGCATTATATCTACGAAATACTTTATAACTACGACTAACTCTAAAAGTATTTAAAAACATTTTTACTGCTTCTATGATGTTATTTATTTTACTTAAGGAATTAATTATTTGTAAATCATCGAAACATGCTCCGTAAGGTTAATTACCTGAATAAAAGAAGATTTAAGCAATTAAAGATCTACTTTCGAACATTCTTTTCGTCGCATCCATCCACAAATTAGAAAGAACTTCTTTGTTTTAGTTACGGAGTTTTGTTGGGGAGAACAAAGGATTTGTCTGACTTAACCGTTTTTTTTTTTACGGATCATCATGATCAAGATCATCATGATGACTTGCTATTTTATTTATTTCATGAAATTTTTGCCACTCGTCCTCCTTTTTTTTGTTGCTCAAAATAGTTCTTACTTTGCGTTAAATGAATCGACATAATAACATACAAAGCATTTTATTAGAATAAAATAAACTGAATTCATTTTGAAGATTTCTTAATCTTCACATCCTCTCCATTTTTCTTGAAATCTGAGATAACATTTGACATTTCTGCACTTTCAAAAGGAAAGTTTTTCAAATCATAATTTATTTACCAAGATTACTTATCCTGATATCAGTACTATTTGCTGTGATGAAAATTTTTTTTAGATTAATTTAAACGTGCCAAAATTAATTAATTTAATTAATTAATTTATTAGTTAAATTTAAACATGCCAAGCCTTCTTCGCAAAACCTGATTTTTCCAATTAAGAATTAAACAGTTATTTCTGTTTCTATAACAATAAAATGAAAGGTTTGTTTATGTGCTTATAGGTGTGTCCCTCTTCAGAACTATTTGAGCAAGCGTCTTGAAAGTTGGATAGTAAGGACAAAGCGGAATTTCAGCCCCCGATTAAAAAAATCGCTCTAAAATTTCAGTTAGATCATTCGAGAGAGACGTTACTGAAAACTCGTTGATTGAGATTTTTTTTATTCAAATATTTTAAAGATTGCATGAGTGATATTTGTTAGCTTATAGCTTTCATTAAGATGAAAAGCAATTTTTGCACGTTTTCTAACATTTGTTTTTCATTCGTTAAGTCAGATAAGCTCGATGATTAGCATGATCATGATAGCATTGACGGATTAGGTCACCAAATTAGCACTCCTGAATTTATTTTAAGCCACGTATTTATTTTGTTTTTAGTTATGCCTTTAAAACGTGAATCTCTAAAAATAAATAATTAAAAATCAACACTAAATTAAATAAAATAATTAATGTATTAAAGGAAAAAAGTTACTTATTCTTTTAGACGAACCGTGAAAAATAGTAATATTATCAATGACGCTATTGATGCTTAATTGATTTTGGTAATAATCTTTAATTGAAATTAAAGATAGACCATGTTTAAAGCAAACTGATCCGTTTAAGAGGAGTGCTTAGTTAAATGCACATTTAAAAATTATGTATGAAATGTATGCAACCTTAACCTCTTTTTTGCTCCAATTTGAGAAAATATTTCGTATACAAAATGAAAAACGTATGTAGTTAAAATGATAAATTGATATGATAAATTGTATGTAGTTAGCAATTATACATAATTATTATTTCGCTTTCTTACTTGAGTTGTTGAAAATAATTTGTCTTGATAATGAAAAAGTATCATATGAAATATGTTAAGTATATTTCATAATTTAAATTTTTCTTTTGTTTTTCACTTGAATTTAGACAATATTACATATATAAAGTAAAGTAAAAAGAATCGAAAGAAAATTAATAATGTATAAATAAGTCTACGTAATTAAATTTCGGTGCATTTTTGCTTGAATTGTAGAAAAACTGTCACCTATAAAGACAAAGAAGACCAAAGAAAATTACCTATCTGTATATTTGCTTTGCATACCTATTATTTAATTATTTTACTTCCAACTATTATTCTTAATAGCCAAAAAAGTACGGTCATTCAACATGAAGAAAAATAATCTATGAGTTTCAGTACATCAAGTCAAATTTGAAATAACTCAGAGAAATTTCAATACATCAAATTTTACATATTTGGATAAGGATGCAAATATTTTTATTTCTAGTATTTAATTTAGTATGCTAAAAAAACTTAAAGCAGATCTTTTTTTTATCTAGAATTTTCTACCTAAAAGAAAAATGAATACATACTGCTCTTCATAAGAAAAAAAAACTTTTACTTCTGTCTTAATGCATTAATTTTAAAGCGATATAAATAAGGGATAATTCAATGCATCCAATAACATGATTTAAAATAAATATAAATTTATATCTAGTTGCATTATGATTGTTTACAATAATATTACTTTGTAAGCTTCATAGAATATAAATTTTTTACAACGAAAATAAATGAAATTTAAAAAATTTAATACGGATCTCCCATACGAATAAATAAATTTATTTTTGAATCTTAAAATGTTAATTATGATGAAAAATTAATAAGTGATATTGCATATTCAAATGGATAATTTTAGATAAATATAAACTTACTAGTGGGCTGTGCCCCCTGCTCGCTTACGCTCGCTAATCGCTCGTCGTTCTTCAATATGAATTAATTATTTTACATGCGGTTTTCAATGCGTCAATTTTAAAGCAAGATTACTAGATAATATTGAAATACATCCAATAGTGAAATTTCAAATAAATATAAATTTATAACTTGCGCTTAAATTGGCTTATAACTATTCTATTTCAATTTAGCATAGCAAAACATCAGATGTTTCTGCGATAACTAAATCGAGATTAAAAAATGTCGATTCGAAAAAAATAATGTTACTTTTGAGTTTTAGTACATCAATATTGAAGCGAAATTTAAAGCTGATATTGATAGTGGTTAGTGGTAAAATGTGATTATTTTTTTTTATTTTAAATAAATATAAATTTACATTTTATGCATTATTACATTATAAATATAAATTTTCATTTTATGCATTATAAATATAAATTTACATTTTATGCATATAAATTTACATTTTATGTCTGTTTAGAACTAATCAACTATGTTACTGAAATCGAAAAATAAAAATTTTTTCGACGAAAAGAGAGATACAAAATGTACAAACTGTTATTCAATGCGAATATAATATTTTACTATAGTTTTTAATATATCAATTTTAAATCAAGATTATTAGATAATATTGCAATACATCCACTTATAAAATTTTAAATAAATATAAATTTATAACTTACCGTTATATTTGCTTACAACTATTTTATTCTAGTCCTAACATAGCAAAATATAAATTTTTAGACAAAAATAAATTGAGATTAATGAATCTTTTCAGTTCTTTTATAAACGAAAAATGAAAACTGCAGAGTTTCAATACATAATTTTAAAAGCTCTGCGTGTTATCAAATATCAATTGAGTGGAGATTTTTAAACAAATCGATCATTTTTATTTTTTTTATGTGAATTGCTTACATTTTATTAGCCATCAAATATATAGTTTAGAAATTTTATTTATTTTTTGGCAATTAATATGATATATTAATTATAAAAATTGATGTACGAAATTGAGAAAATGATTATTTTGATAGCTCAGAATCAAACCTGTTATGCAGCATCATTTTACTAATTTAAAAAAAGTTTGTGAGTAAATTAAGTAAAATAAATTCAAAAACGATGTTTTACATGTTATATTTTATCGAAATGAAAATATCTCAAAGTTAGGGTTTAAAGTTTCTTTTGCATGCATGAAAGGAAGATTTTCGGAATCGTTATTCTTATTTTTTAAATTTAAACTTTTGTTTTTGAATTTATTAAATTATGTTCAGTTATTTTTAGGTTAGCATTCTATTCTACAGAAATAATTTTAATCTTAGCTTATTTCTTTTAGAAAACATTATTTATCATACAAACATATTTTGGATAACATATATTACGTACATTTAATTGCAGTAAAGGATAATAGCTTTAAATGAAAAAATATTCACCTTATTTTACCCCAGCTAAAGGAAAAATTATTTTTTCACCCCCTTAGTCTAGAAAGAAGAAGGTGTACCTTGTCTCTTTCATGGATAAAATAAAAATAGTTCAGAACAGTTGACATTTAATTAGGTGTTTTGCCTGATAATAGTTTCACGATCATTTTTTATTTGATTTTGATTTAATGCAGCAGTTCTTACAAAACCTAAAACTGCTCAATTAAATTATACAAAAACTTATTATAGTGCTTACTTTTCTTAAAATTATATTTAGCCTGTAACTTACGTTCATCAACCTCCTCCAACGTTGATTTTGCAATTTTGTTGTAATACAGCATTAACTGTTTTTTAATGGGATTTAAACCTAATGAATTTATATCGACAGAACAGTTTTGATAAAATTAAGTGTGATTCAATTATTTTGTTCATAAAATAAGAAGTTCAGTTTTCATAATATTGCGGTGTCAGTTGTTGAATTCGGATTTAACACTTACATTGTATTGGTTATATTATTAAAACATGTTGTTCGAGGGCAATTGTACATAAAACTTATGAAAATGGATTAAATATTTGTAAATGGACTTGAGCATCCTAGCATACTTTTTGCATTTTAATTATTTTTAAACAGTTACTAAAAATATTTATCAAAAAGTAAGTGCTTAGGTTGGGTAATAATATAATTAATACACGTATAACAAAGCATGACAGCACACATTGTAAAATCACTTATATCGTTCCTATCAGAAGTATGTTTTATTCAATTATTTTTCTAACTTTTATACCTCAATGTAGAAAAAAGCAACTATTTATAAAATTAAATTATCAACAAATAGGAGGGAATAACGGATTTAGGTGAAACAGTTGCTTATAAATTAAACTTCGTGTGCTGCTGTTGTTACAATTTGCATAAACTGTGTAACACAACAATAGTTATCTAACAGCCATAACTATTTTATAACCATAATTATCCAATTATCCCAATACCATTGTCAATCAACAACAATCCTATTTCATCATTTGATGTTATTATACACTAAGATCATTTTTAATCACTTTACAACGGGCTTATATTAAATATTTCTGTTTTAATTCAAACTTTTGTTATAACATTTATACTGAAAGTAAAGAGTTCTAGTAGTAAAATAATTGTTTCTATAAGTAAGGAAGTAACAAGGGAATAACAAGTAAAACAATTACGAAGGAAATAAACTTCATGTGCTATCGCTGTTACATGCATAATTAGCAAAACTATCTAAATACTATGCTATCCAAATCAACAACTAGCTTATCATTTTGGAATGCTGTTGTGTGCTTTAAGATCATTTTTAATCGCATTGTATCAAACACTATAGGGGAGAGTGGGGTCAATTGTAACAGGGTACGATTGTAACAGAGCAAAAATTTCGAGTGTCGGGTTTTANTGGTTATATTATTAAAACATGTTGTTCGAGGGCAATTGTACATAAAACTTATGAAAATGGATTAAACATTTGTAAATGGACTTGAGCATCCTAGCATATTTTTTGTATTTTAATTATTTTTAAACAGCTATTAAAATATTTATCAAAAAGTAACTGTTTATGTTGGGTAATAACATAATTAATACACGTATAACAAAGCATGACAGCACACATTGTAAAATCAGTTATATCGTTCCTATCTGAAGTATGTTTTATTTAGTATGTATGTATTAGTTGAAGTATGTATTATTAGTACGTTTTAATTATTTTTCTAATTTTTATACCTCAATGTAGAAGAAAAGCAACCATTTGTAAAATTAAATTATCAACAAATAGGAGGGAATAACGGATTTAGGTGAAACAGTTGCGTATAAATTAAACTTCGTGTGCTGCTGTTGTTACATTTTACATAAACTGTGTAACACAACAATAGTTATCTAACAACCATAATTATCTAATTATCCCAATACCGTTGTCAATCAACAACAATCCTATTTCATCATTTGATGTTATTATACACTAAGATCATTTTTAATCACTTTACAACGGGCTTATATTAAATATTTCTGTTTTAATTCAAACTTTTGTTATAACATTTATACTGAAAGAAAAGAATTCTAGTAGTAAAATAATGGTTTCGATAAGTAAGGAAGTAACAAGGGAATAACAAGTAAAACAATTACGTAGGAAATAAACTTCGTGTGCTATCGCTGTTACATGTATAATTAGCAAAACTATCTAAATACTATGCTATCTAAATCAACAACTAGCTTATCATTTTGAAATGCTGTTGTGCGTTTTAGGATAATTTTTAATCGCATTGTAACAAACACTATTCTTATTTTTCGGACACATCGTGCTCATATTCTTATTTAAAATTTTCTACTATCTAAGCAGCAGTAATTAATCTTAGTTATAAAATAGAGCTATCAACTATGAAATATCGAAGGAAAAAAATGAAAAAAATAAACAGGTTATACCTTACCTGTTTTAATGAGTTTGAAGTTAATAGCATTATGATCTTCCAAATGAGCTGTGAGATTTGGAGAAGTTATTTGTCGTAAACTGAGATCTGAGCTCGGGCTACTATGAATATAATCAATATTAGATAATGAAGTCCTCATTCCACCGGAAGCCTGAGCTTTATGGCGATGGTTTTTAGAATCCATCTTTTTTCTTTTTAATTTTCCACTATTTGCAAATAAAAATGCTGCAAACAAGTTTTTTTTTTCAAAAATAAGATTGCAGTTCAAAAATTTTGCTAATGGCAGAATCTTTTGTATATTCCAGACATAAACTGCACACGTATGATATATCCAATTCAATAATTCTTGACACTTAGAAATTTATCATATAAAGTTGCTCTGATATTTCATTGATTTGTTCAAACAAAACTATATATATCACTCGCTAAATCAGCACCAAAAAGTTCTAAAATGAAACTAATTTATACAGGAATGTATACAAAATAATGACTACAATTTCTTCAGAAATTATAATTTGAAACTGTGCAAAATTGTAAGTAATTTATTAGATCGAATGGCAATCATCAAAACAGCAGGAAGTTTTGCGATTTTGTTAAAACATCACAAAAATCGAAGAAATTGTTCAATTTATCACTATACTGATAAAAAATAATAAATTCCCAGCGCTTTATGATTTTTTCCATATCTTTCATAATATAGTCATTGCACTAGGATTTAAATATTTATTTTTTATATTCTGAATACTCACTGCATAATTGTTGATTTATTAAAAGTTGTTTATTCAAAGTAAAAGAAACGTCAATTATTATTTCTTGGTAATTTCTTTCTTAAAATTTTTTAGATTACTCATCATGAAATTTTTGTTACTTCCAAAGCTAACAGAATAATTTTGAGCTTTCGTATAATAAAGTGATTCAAACATTCCTTCAGGTTATGACTTATAAATTCGAATGATGAAAAATCTCGATTAATCGATGAAACTCATTTCGACATGTTTGCCATTTCATCTTTCCACTTATATTTCATACTTTTTTTTTCTTTAGCACTTTCTCATTACAATCTTCTCGTTCATTTTGTAAATAAAAACTGAATACTTAACAAGTCAATTTTGATTAACAATTTGAAACTTTAACACTGCTGCCACTTGAAAAAAACAAAAGAAATAGCAAATTAAAATAGTATCCAAATAATGCGTGGTTTTAATATCCAAACGATTTCTTTTTATTCCAATCCTGGCTGCAAAAAACGCGCGTGTTCACATTTAAAAATGTATGCACACTGATTGTTCGGAAGATTCACGCGAAGTCGGGAAAACTATAGAATTCTATTTCAGGAACACTCAAGATTAGGAGAGGAAACAAAATAGATGACGGGGACTCGAAGAAAAATCAAAACACAAGCTAGATAGATAGTGAAGTTTTCTTTTTCTTCTTTTTTTTATTCTCTTATTACTTAATGCTTTTTTAGAAACTGTGATGCGCTTCACGCGTTCTATTCAGCGCCAAGATATCGTCTGCTCCACGCAGAACAGAAAATTGGCATGGGTTTCCAAGGGGTCGTGAGCAGCGCCGCCTTACAGCGGTAGACGAAATGACCAATTCTGGAGAATAGACCGGAAACTGGTCGTTAATGGGTTTTTATTTCAAATAAAACAGGAGAAGTGTGCTTACAAAAAAAATATTGATTCATATAACGAGTCGAAAATGGCTCAACTAATTTGAATAATTCTACGATATAACTATCCAGTAAATATCATTCCATGTGATTTCAAATTTAATTATCATTTTATGTTAATTTTTTTGGACGTTGGATTAACGAAATTATTATTTAAAAGACAAGTAGGACGTAATAGAGAGCAAATTTTTTAAATTTTTTATTATAGTTTTGTTCAAATAAAATGCTCATCAGTATAATTATATGCATATNATATATATATTATAATAATTTTTACATGCTGATAAATACACTATAGGTGGTTTTATCTTTTTCTTTGGAGCTAGTATTTTTGCAATGTAATTTTATTTCATTTTTTCTTCTTATTTTAAACCGAAAATATTGTACAAAATAATTTTTAAAAACTCGTATAGTTTATATATCATTAAGTGTTTAATATGACTTGAATTAGTAAAACATATTAATTCTATATGATCTGCTAATTTTATAAATCGATAGGCTTCTAATTTTGTATGATTTTTTTCGTGTAATTTTTAATTTATTTAGCTTGAGGAAGGGGCAGTCGCTATTAAATAAGGTTGATAAGCATCTATTATCAAATCTTCAAAAAAATTTAATACCTAAACATTTAAAACGAAGTTTGAGTTCTAAGAGTAACATTAATACGTACTCATTGAAAAAAAAATGGAAATATATTTCTCAATGAATTGAATATATTTATTAGTGTATTGAAATACATATTAAAAAAAATTTCTTATAGTGAAAAGAAATTTGGAATATCATTTGCACAAATTAATTAGAATAAATTTGAAATTTCATTTTCAAATTAATTAGCACATTTCAGGGAAGTCTCTTAAACCATTAATATTGTATCTCAATATGTAACAATTCAATCAAAAGTTTCGAAGTTGTTCAGTTTTTTATTCAATTTGCTCCCTGCAAAATCATTTGTTAGCAATAACATGATATTATCGGATTGAAAACTTTATTCGCTCCAAAAATATTTAAATAGCAAATAATAAATAGTTAAAAATTTTCAATTTCATCAAATACAGGCGCCCATTTTCAAGCCTTGCCAGACGTTAATGAGAAGAAGCAAAAGTAATTTAAAATAAAGAAAAACTAAAATTGCCATAGAAAAATGGAAAAATATAGATTAAAAGCAAAGCGAGAAAAAGCACAGTGAGAGATAAGGGTAATTATATTAAGGTTTCCGTCAATTACATTTTGATAATCGAGATATTTTGAATTAAAACTTATGTTTTTGCTTGAAGGATATCTGAGACAAATATCTTTAAAACTTTGATTATTTTTATTATTATTATTAAAAAATTAATTTCAAATAGGGAAAAATTGTTCTTTCTGTCTTATCCTAGTTTGAAAGCGAGATAAAAGTTCTAATTTTTCGCGACCAGAAAATGCAGAAAAATTTTATCTGTCTCTCATTAATAAATTCAGCATTAAGAGTTTGAAAACTATTTAATGCTCTCATTAAATAGATTTTAGCAATGTATCTCCAACATTATCTGACTTAATTGCTTTAAATTTGGGAAAAATAATATTTTTAAATATACTTTAATTTCTCTTTCCAAAATTGCAAGGCAATTTCCATATTTTGATGTATTTTTTTATATAAAAAAACTGTAAATAAAAAGTTAAAATATAACATTTTTTTTCAAGAATTTTCCAAAAAGTTTAAAATGCTTATGGAAGAAAATTCTAATGAGAAAATAAATTATGGAAGTTTTTACTTGAAATAGATTTGATTTTTGTAAATTTGAAAAAGTGAGCTTTTCAGTTGTATTAAAAATTAACATCAATTAAAATTGCCTCTAGAATATTTGCGAAAAAAAAATTCAACTTCTAAAATGGAAGTATTTGATGCTGATTCACATATTAATACAGTACTGCAGATATTTTAATTTAAATTACATAGAGCAACTGTGCTAAGAATTATACGCTTTCAACTTTATTCTGACGCAATTTATCACTAAAAACTTTTCATAGTCTATTCAGAAATTATATCTCTAAATGGCATGAATTTCTTAACAGATTTGATAAGTAAAACCAATTATTTTTGTTTGGAATCCTCAAAATGTCTCCCTATTTCTTACAATACACCAGCAATATGCTTTTAAAGTTGTGTAAATCACACCTAAATTATCATCAAAAATAAAAAGTCCAATGTGATTTTAAAAATAATCAATCAATCAATATTGTTATTATTCTCAATATTCTGCAACAGTATTAAATATTGTTGCAAAATAGTTAGCTACAAAATGCATTGATCTGCTTAAATTTTTTCTATAAAAATTTTGGTAATTAAAAATTGGAAAAAGATTATGTATTTTTTTAAATTTACTGCAAAGTTGGTTATCTTAGAACTATTGTTTTTAAGCTATGCTACCCTAGCACAAACTTCAATATATTGCCGTACAAAAATTAGTTACCATCTGCCTTGATATGTTTTATTTTAGTCTACTAAAACGTTTGTACCATTGAAGTAAAACGATTGCAAAAATATGTCATTTAAAGAATTTCATTTATTTATTTATTTGACGAAAATAAAATATATAAAAACCTGTTGTTGGGTTCTTAAAATGTGAAAATTTTATAAAAGATACGAAAGCCTTTATTCTTTAACATAAATAGACAGCAATCTTTTTTAAAACTTTTACTGCCATTTTAACCCAAATCGTAGTAATATACTAGTATTTCTGTCTAAGAACTGTAACCATTAAATCCAAATATCTATTCATGCTTTAATACTCAATCACATTTCAAATAAGTTTGAGTCATGAATTTTGAATTACTAGATTGGCCGACAGTTATTGCTCCAAGTCAACTGCAAATGGAATTAAACCGAACACTTGAACTGGTCCTTACGTTTCACAATTATCTCAACTAGAAAGAGGATATATTATAACAAGTATCATTATGGACTTCATTTGAATCGATTGTGATATCACCTAATATCCATTGCAAGTCACGTTAAATATGAAGATTCTACATACATATGCGCACATGAAATTAAAGAACAAGTTTTATGATTTCATTCTGTGATTGGAAATGCTGTCATGTCATAAATAATTATTTCAGTATTAAATAATCTGACATATTGTAACAATTGATAATGTAAATATTCAAATATCTTTAAAATTAAAATAAGTCGACAGATTTTCAGGTCTCGGAAGTAGGAGCACAATAAAGGTGAAAAAAATGCTAGAAGAACCACGTTAGTCGAGAGAGAAAAATCAGAGCAGAATACATTTACCCCTCTGTTATCATGCTTCTTCAAGTTCTGTTTTTCACCTTTGTTTAATTTTTCATTTTTTGTTTGTAACTTTGTGTTTTCTTTTCCAAATCCTATTGGGTTTTCCTCATTCCCGTCTATTTAGTCTTGGAAATGGGCACTCATTTCCGAGTGCTCCAAACATGCTGAATCTTAATACTTTTAGAAGTTAATACATCTTTACGTAATAAAATGCATCTCTCCACTTCAGTTTCAAAGGATTGTTTAATTCATATCGTTATGCATTTATAAGCAAATAAAGTTAAGACCATTTCATTAATAAGTAATTTTAATTTAACATTCCATTATCTTGAACAACATTCAGATGTATTATAAATAACTATATTCGTGTGAGAAATGCATTAAATACTGTTATCATGAGAATACATTAGAGAAATACACTATCGTGAGAAATACATTAATTACTGTTTACTTTACAACTAAAGTAAATTTAATATTAAACTTAATAATAATGCTAGCTTATGTAGAAATGAAATAATAAAATAAATAGTTAAAATTGCATCATAGTTTGCATCAATGTTTAAAATTGCATATCATTTTAAATAAAAATTTAAACAAAACGTTAAAAGTAACGTTTAAATCGAAAGTAATTAAAATATATCTGCATAAACTATTTCAAATTTGAATACCGCTTAGATTATTACGCAAACAAATAGTAATATTATTATGCTCATAAATGTTGCTTCTTTTCATAAGAAATATCAAAATTATGTAACAACATTTTCTTTATGACAAATTTAACTTTAAGCAACTAATAATATAAAATATTTTCATAATTTATGAACATTTAGACAAAATATAATTTGAAGAATATTTTTTAATACTTTTACTTTAAATTTTACGAAGTATATCCTTAGAGAAATTTCGATCTAAAAAAATATTCAATGTTTGCTTTATGGAAAAATACGAACCGTAAGGAAAATTAAATTTTTGATATCCTGTTTCGAATATGTTGTCTCGGAAAATAAAATATTGACTCTACAGAATTTGATAAAAAAACAACAAAATAATCACATATAATTCTGAATTTTTTACGAAATACAATTTTATAAATATTTTCAATCATAAAACTTTGTAAAAAACAAATGGAATTGAATTCATACAGGAAATGACATTTTAAAATATTCACTGAAAATTATGAAAAACAAATATTATAAGGATATTTAAATTTTAAAAGTATTTTTATAACTTCAGTTTACTTTTTAAATTTGAATTATTTTTTGATAAAGTAAATATAAATATTAGACTGCAAAATCTTTAATGTTTATATACTTTTTAACAAGAAATATATATTATTATATCTCTAAATGGCTAATATCTAATGAAATAGAAATTGGTATGCATATTTTTTTTGACAAATTTCAATTTCAAAATGATTAGAAGTATTTCATTCATTCCCGAGTAAATCCTTGAATCTACGACTGTTATTTTCCTAATTCCTATCTCTGTATTTCTGGTGTCAACCTGTTCATGTAGTAGCAAAAGAATAACTATCAATAAGAATAACTAACATAATATATTTGTCAATGAATGAGTTTTCGATTATTAATATTTTTTTTTTGTATTGCAGTGTTTCCCAAACTGTGTGCCACGGCACCATGGTATGTCACGGCATGAAACGAGGGGCACTGTGCCGTGCCCATGGCTTCAAGTCTGATATTATTCTTTTAAAATGAATCTGTTGCTAAATACTCTGTTTCTATTCGAAAGAATAAAAATGTTTCAAATTAGAGTTGATACTTAAGAATGTATGTAAGAACTCAGATATATCTCCCTGTCTAAAGTAAAAAGAATTTTAAAAAAAAAACGAATATTCTTGTTTTTTTTTCTTTGCTATTTTATACACCATAGAAACTGAGTAATATCTCACTGAATGTAATCTTGAACAGCCCATAAAATTGCATGAAGTAACGCTTATTTTACGCAATATTTTTATTAGTAAACAGGTTTTATCTTTTTATTATAAAAAACAAATTATAAATTAACCAAGATTAATTTTCAAAATTTTTCACGTTGCATGCTTATTCTTCAATTTCAATTTTTCGCAACCTAAATTTTTTATGCTTATTCGTGATGTACAATAGATTTGAAATATGTTGTAGAAAATTAGCAATTTTCGATTGATCGAAAGAGAAAATTGAGTAGCGAAAGGTGTGTAAAAAAATCCTTTTATTATACATTAAGTAGACTACTAATTCGTCATTATTTTTTATGGGTATTAGCCACGAATACTGCGCTACTAATAATTATTTGAAATCATTCTTATTCTATGATTTTTTCCATTGTCTCGTTAACTTCCCTTTGTTTTTTTTGTTTGTTAGTCAAGGAAAAAAATAGCTCAACGGGTTAGTTCAATATTGGTCTTCCAGTGGAAAGTCCCTCTTCTAACCCATTAGTTTAACATTTTTAATACACTTCATTTATGAAATGTCATTATTGTTGCCTTAGATTCTAAACTCGATGTGGGGAAACGTCACTTAGATTTCATCTGAATGATATGCCTTAAATATCATTTCATCCATGCACTGAATGATAATTTTTTAAAATGCGGTAGTCATATTCCGTGTTTGAACAACAACGAGCAACGCGTGATCATTTTGTGACGTATCTGGGTTAACTGTTGAACTAAGGTTCCTATACTATCAGAGCTGACCTATCAAGCAATATTGGAGCAAAAAAGTTCACGAGTTAACGTTATGTTAGTATTGTGCTTATGTTAGCTCTTTGGAGCAAAAATAGATGATGAGTCGGCCTGTCTAATTCAGGGGCTCTATGTTGAACCACTTTATAGCCAAAACGTAAATACTTGCCGCAAATTTATCCAAAATCTAAACAAACCTGTTTTGAAGCGTGCTCATTTCTCTCACACACAATCACAAGCTACGATTCGTAACGAAATAGGTTGAACATTTTTCCAAAAGTAGTAGTGTTCGAGTTTCATTTCGGTTAGTAATGAAACCTATTCATTTATAAGACAGGTGGACTTCGTTCAAACTTTATTTTGCTTTACCCTAAATTCTATGTTTCAAATTTAAATGTCTGTGTTTAAAAATGATTCAGAATATTCTCAACGTTTAAACTTAAAATCACAGCATGGTTGTTGCTTTTTCCGATTGAGCTGAATACTCACTATATTCTGATTTTTTTATTGTTGTAGTCTGACTCTGAGATTCTAAGGAATGCTTAAAGTCTGAGAGCCATACAGCTGTTATTTGGATATTAGAATAAAATCTTCAGGACAATTCTGTGAGGATTTTGTGGCAGAAATAGTCTAGATACTCTTGCTGCAAAGCTATATTCTCAATTTCCAGATATACTTATTGTTGCAAATCTAGATTCACAAAACCAGGTTCACTTGCTGTAAGTCCAGATTCACTTGCTGTAAATCCAGATTCAAGAAGCAAAACCAATTTATTACAAATCCAGATTCATTTGGTGCAAGTTCAAATTCACAAACTATTTGTAAGAGAAACGAAATTTAAATAAGATAAGTTAATATAGTATTTTTAATCAATTTAACGAAAGATTTATGCACAAAAAATGCGGTAAAAAATGATACATTCTGAAATTTTCTTGTGTTAGTCAAAAATGCAGTGAGAAAGTGAACTTAATTAGGCCCCTTAATGTAGATCAAGATAAAACTGATTATATTATAATGGTAAAAGTCGTATAAGTTATTCATTAAAATGTCTTCTAGAAAATTTAGATTCTTAGATATGGGTTGCTAGAAACCCTTTCAACCTTTGAAACATTTATAGCAAAGTATTCTATTGTATAAATATCCATAGTGATGATTCATTCTTGCAATTCATTTCCCGATTGTGCAACTGGATTTAACTTTAAGCAAACTTGATCGATTTGACCTTTATTTCCCATCTTGTTACCTCTTTCATTTCATTCAATTATTGTCATTTCGGAAAAAAGACATTCAGAGTCATTTCCGAAAGGGTTGTCTTAAAGCAGCTAATGAATCTTCAGTTCCTTATTACAAAGTTATTTTCACTAATGATCACTTCTAGTATAATTCTTATTTCTTATCATGCAAGCAGCTAATGACACTGGAAAAAAAATCATTGTTTTTAGCTTCCGAAATTCATAAAAAAAAGAAATTAAATTGTGCGAAAATGAATTTGCATATCACTCGTTATTTGCTATATTTAAATTTTAATTTTTTTCTCCTATCTATAAACAGGTTTATTATAATTGTCTGTTTTAAATATACGAGATAATAAAAAATTATACCCCATTTCACCCAGTCACTAAAACAGATTTTTCAGTGACTATTGACGTAGAATAATAGAAAATATATGCGAACCATTTTAATTAATTTCACGAAGATTTTTATACAGATGGCAAATAGATAGAAAAAACTTGGAGGTCAAAATAAACTCCATATTTAAGTTGGTATGATTTGAATTCTAAGAGTAGAGAATGTTATGTGTTCACAATGATGAATGAATATTGTGTTCACAATGATATATGAATATTGTGTTCACAACTAGCAGCGTCGCCTATTCACATACTTTGTTACTAATTTATAAAAAAAAATTCTAACTGGGACAACTGGTTTCCTAAGAAGAATGCAGCAAATTATATATTTGAATCTCCTGAAACGATACAAATAATAATATTGGAAAAGTAGTTCTGATATTTAGTATTTTTATATAATGTGTTTAAACAACTTGCTATATTTGAAAGCATAGTACAAAGAAGTCTGCAATATTGAATATTTTGCGGTTGTGCGTTACAACTATAGCAAAGAACCTTACTTTTGCTATTATACAGAGCATTCTAAGATTAATCAGGACGATAAGGTTTAAAAATATGTATAGCGAAAAGTACTGTTTCACAAATTAGTTTAAGTGCCGCAGTGTTTTACATGCTTTGAAAATAATTATTTTGTTTTATCATTAACCTGATTTTGATGTTCGACCAACAAAGAGCTATTCCAACCAGAAAAAAAACTGCGCATAAACTTAAATGTTAGATTTATACAATTTTAGACAGCTTAATTTTAAAAGTTCTCGAAAAAATTGTGCTAGTAGAATTCATTTTTTCTATCTCATCTACTTTATAGTTTTCCCAAATTTAAAATTCATTAGATGATTTCATAATTACAGTCTCTAATAAAACTGCCTTCTCCTGATAGAGATTAGCAATACATAAAAAAAATACTTGTCGTCGAACAAAATAATCATGATTATTTTAGTCAAAATTAACTGAAATATTTAGAAAACATGTGCTCCAACCAACTTTAAATTGTAATATATTCCGCAATAACTGTGTACTCATGCATTCGAACAAATATTCTAACAGCACTTTCGCACTCCATTATACTGAGCCTATTTGTAAACAAGATCCTGCATAATTTCGCACTTAAATAAATAACACTCGGAAACCTATTAAGCGTAAACCCCATTTTGAGTTTACGACTACCAATATTCAACTCCGTAGCCTTGAAATTTTGAACGTGATACAGAAGACGAGGTAACTTCTGGATCAAGTATTGGGGGGGGGGATTAGTTTCGTGAAGGACTTTTTTCTAAAAAAAAAGAAAAAAAAACTAATTTACATTTGCTTTACATGGGGAAAAAAGCCACAAAACTTCCCACGGTTAGCCTTATGGCAAAGAGACTCTAATCCATCACCCTTTAACCATTGAGGACATTTTACGTCGGCACTGTTATCGGTGCGAGCCGAATTGTGGATTCATATCGGCCAGCCATCGCTGGGATTCAAACCCGGAAGAAAAAACACCCCATTTAAGACCTCTGTCATTAAGAAAAGCAGTTTACAATTCATGAAAAAAAATTTAATTCACGAAGAAAAAAAAATTTCGATAAAATCCGATTTAACATAGCGAGTTGGACTTTAACTTTCTAAGCAGATAAATGATATAAAACGTTCCTCACCAAGTATTTCAGGAGAACATAAATTACTAATAAATGATTTCTACTTCAGAAATAAAATTGTTTACAGAATGCCCGAATTGAAAGACGTGATGGTTAAATACTGACAATAAAAGTAAATAATATCTAATGTTTCTAAGAGAAGCTTTAAGTGGTTTTTAGTCATTTACATCTAGACATTCAATTTTATATCCGAAATTTTGTGCTTTGCTTTCAGAAAATGTACTGCTGCCTTGGGATTCCTTTTTGGATCAAATCATTTATCATGGAAATTGCGTTCTTTCATCCATAGGGTAAAATTAAGTTTAAAATTATGCGTGTTACTCAAATATCTCCAGATCAAGTTGCAAGATGTGGCACATAAACAGTCTGAATAACCTCCTCAGTGGAGAAGCTATAACTGAAATTCAAAATAATGGTCGAAGGAGCTCAACTCCATTGAAACATATTTCAGAAATCATTGATGAACGTGACGCGGTTTACCTCACGTACATTATGGATATAAATGCAAATGCTAGTACACTAAAAATACAATATTTGTGGAAAAATTTAAAAGATGCATATTTTTTCTAACAATGATGATTTTGATTAATTAGATGCAAGGACAATTCGCTCTGTTTACACCAGCACCGACCACAGTGCTGACGTAAAATATCCTCAGAGGTAGATCCCCTTGCCGCTGAGCTAATCATGGAAGATTTTTGTGGTTCCCCTTTCCATGCAAAGCAAATGCGGGTTAATTCCACCTAAAAGTCCTTCATGAAGGCAATTTGTCCCAATGATTGATCGAGAAGTTCCCTTGTCTTCTGGGTTGGACTCAAAATCACAAGGCTGCGGAGTTGAACATTGGTAGTCGTAAAATTGTGCTGCATGCTTTACTGAGTAATATAATTACTCTTGAATCAGTCAAAAAATATAAAACAAATCAAAAATATTATAACAAGGATTAAGGTAGAAATTTATAGGTATATAGGTATAAAAACTATTTTAATTCTCGTTACTATTTTCAGGGGAATATAACCGTAAAATTTGTATAGAAACTGTAGTAACTTTAAGTGTGTTACACGTGTTGTCAGAATTTAAATAAATATATTTTTTATATAATTTCAAATAACATATTTATTAGAAAGTGTTAATTTTTTAGAATCCAAAATTTTTAATTTTTAATGTTTAGTCTTTCAGAACCACTTTTGGTGAAATCGCCCTCGACCAGTTCTTTTCAGAATGATTTGCAATCAGAGATTTCCGAAAAAGGGAAAATACAACAAATCCAGTTTTTATTGCTCCAAATCTAGTAAGAAATTTAAACAATGTAAGACGTATTGTTCATCTTCAAGCTAACAGTGCATTGGTAAAAAAAAACGATATTTATAAATCCACTGCTAATAGTTTTAACTTTATTAAAATAGTCAGTAATAAACCTAATCTTCAATTTTGACACAAAATGGCTCAAATGCTAATGAACATTAATAATCAATTCAAGCATTTCTCTCGGAAATATGCAAAATGTCATATTCTTTCGTCTGATATTTTTGAGTTATAATAATAAGAAATACGCACAACGAAAATTTTCTGTAACAGCGGAGACTGTTGCAGTAAGATTTTTTTTTAAACATAGAAAAATATGGAGAGAACAAAATCATTTTTATTGAAATATTCAGTTTTAATATTGTGTTATAATTTTAATAACAATGAATTAATAATACTTATTTGCTCATATAACTAAGTCAGATTTTCTTTTACAGTTGGTAAACAATGATAAATCCTTTCTAAATAAACGTTTTCTAAAAGTTTAGTGTTTCTAATATAACATATATTATTATTAATTCATTATTTGTTTAAAAATTATTTGTAAAAATACAAGAATATTTCTACTTTTAGGATATATTGTAGAATTGTTTTGCTTACGTTCGTGATTGAAAATGAATTTTATCTAAAGAGGAATTGAAATGTTAGTGCAGTGAGTGTTATTTATTTAAGTGCGAAATTATGAGGGATCTTGTTTACAAATGGGCTCTGTATGATTGAGTGCGAAAGTGTTGTTGTTAGAATATTTATTCGAATGTCTGAGTACACAGGTTATTTAGGGGAATATATTACTATTTAAAGTTGTTTGGAGCACATCTTTTCTGAATACTTCAGTTGGTTTTGATTAAAATAATCATGATCATTTTGTTTGACGACTTATGTTTTTATATAGGGGAGAGGGGGGCGCAAGTGTAAATTTTTTTTTATTTCTTCATTTTTCAAAAAATATCATAAATTTCTCACAGTAAAGAAGCCATATGTTTAAAGAGTCTTTTCCTTGTCTTATGGAATTTTTTGAAATTTTTCATTAAAATATTTCTTTACTTTATGATATTTTAAAAAAGTGACTTCAATTGTTCACATATGCCCCTATCGGGGGCACACATGAACTTGCCTGGGGCACATATGAACAAGATTAAAAACACAAAGCAATCATCATATTTCAAGGAAAAAAATCTTTAATATGACAGATATAGATACGTATTATACTGAAGGATTTGCAGCTTACTATGTGAATTTAAACTGTACAACAGTACTGTCAATAAGAAAATAATTTTTCAGCTGTACAATAATTTTTTCACTGTTGGGCTTTTTGCAACTTCATGTTCCTCAGGAGTTGTAATGGGCCTTTTTCTTTCCTCTCTGATACTCTTTCATGCTTTTTTTTCATTTTTCTATCTTTTCATCTGTAGTTTAGCAATTCTATCTTTCTCAAGTGTATCAGTTAATAGGCGTGATCAACCATTTAATAAAAAAAAATTTTTTTTAAAGAAAAAATTTATAAATTAATAATGGAAAATTAAATAATAATAATTTTAAATGCATACATATTTTTTAAACTTATAATATCATGAGGATAATAATCTTAATACTATGTAGGGGCACATGTGAACTGTTCACATCTGCCCCAGATGATTTGTTCACAAGTGCCCCATCATCCTTCTTAAACCTTACTTGAAAAATAAAGAATTCTTAATTGAATTTTAAAAAAAATTGTCATAAACTTACCTGAATGTTCATATAATGGTTTGCAATAGTTAATTTTAGTTTATTAGTTGATTTATACTATGGTTTCACTTGAAGAAGCTAGTGATTATAATATATACAACACCAGATGATACAAAGAAATTATCAGAATAGAACAACAAAATGTCTCATCGTTCTGAAAGTTTCGCAGAGAGGTAGGACTAGTACTGCCATCAATTGAAAATTTTTCAAGATTTTTTTTTCAAATCATCTTGGTAAAACATACCATTTCACATGTGTCCCCTGTTCACAAGTGACACCCTCTCCCCTACTGCTTGTCTATATGGGGAGAAGGCAGTTTTACAAGAGACTCTAATTATGAAATCCACTGACGAATTTTAAATTTGGGAAAACTATAAAAAAAGCTATAATATAGTACAAGTTGGGATAGACCAATAAGTGCCAAAAACTTAAGAGTTCAACTAGCATCATTTTTTTTCTCGGAAATTTTTAAAATTAAGCTGTCTAAAATTGCATAAACCAAAAATTTAAGTTTATGCGCAATTGTTTTGGAATTGCTCTTTGTTGGCCGAACATCAAAATCAGGTTAATGATAAAACAAAATAATTATTTTCAAAGGATGTAAAACACTGTTGCACTTAAACACAATTTGTAAAACATTACTCTTAATTATATTTTAAACCCCATCGTCTTGAGTGAGCAGTATTGCTCTGTACAAAAACAAAAGTATGCTTCTTTGCTATAATAGCTCAAAGTAGTCATAGACATGCACAGATATAAAATATTACAGACTTTTTTGCACTATGTTTGCTAATATAGCAAATTGTTTAAGTTTAATTCCATGCCAACTGAAACCAGTAGTGAATTTTTAAAGTTTGAACAATATCCCTGCATTTGGTATCATTTTAAAGGTCATTTGTTGTAATTTATGAATTCAAAGGTCATTTTTTGGAGTAATGCATGATTATGGTAAAATTTATCATAACAAACAAAATTATCTCAAATGTATACTGCCCCCTCTGTTATAATTATTGATTTAAGTTTATTTTATTCATAACAAAAAAAAACGTTTTTATTTAATATTTGGTTTCTATAATAAAGTCTATTAGTACAATCAGGTTATGTTATATTTTTGAAGAAAAAAAATTTAAAATTTTAAAGTTTCTCATATAACAGAGAGGATGAAACAGAGAGGATAAAATTAAATGGCCCCTCAATTACACAAAATTGATAGGTTGACTATTAAAAAGGAACTCTAGGAATGTAAACAAGTATAAAAGTATAGGAACAAAAGAAAACTTAACAGAGAAATAGATAAATTGAAACAAAGAAGAAGACAAAGGAAAAATAAAAAGGCACTGATACAAGCAGTAGAAATTCAGGAAGGATATTCTCTTTATAATATTCCTTAGGCATTGGGGAAAGCTATTAAAAAAGCAAACCGTGCATTACCTGTATCTCCAAGAAAACGTTGAACTGTTCTATGCATACTCTGTAACCTTACTACCAAAACAAAAGAAATAACAAAGTAACAAAGTTTAAATATAACTACAAAGATGTATCACGGGTTTCAATTATAGCAGTGCTTCCAACTCTATCTTTAAATAACCCGAAGAGTCATTTTTAACAGTGATATTTTCTTTTATTATTTATGCTATTAATTAAACATTGCACCCTAAAGTAGCATATTCTAGTAGAATTTTTGTTTTCAAAAATATTAAATTTTTTTTAGAATTAAATACTTGTATGATTTCCCCTCTGTTACGTTTGGAATTCAACTTAAACATTTTATCTAAAATACTAAATGTCAGAACTAATTTTATAAAAATAATATTTGTATCTCTTCATAAGATTGAAATATATGACTTGCTGCATTCTTCTTAGAAAGCTATTTTTTCCAGTTTCACATTTTGTTTTAAAAATAGTTACAAAGTTCATCAATAGGTGACGCAGCTAGTTGCGAATACAATTAAACGATATTTTCCATTCCTAGATTTCAAATCACATCAACTGAAATATGGGGTTCATTTTGACTTACACGTTTTTCTATCTGTTAACCATATTTCAACGAATCTTCATGAAATTAATTAAAATGGTTTCCATACCATTACTTTTATTCTGCATCTATAGTCATAGAGAAATCTAATGAAGCTGTTTCAAGAGGATTGTGATAACTCTACGAAATGGCCCACCATTTTTTATCTCGTTCTTCTGGCATAAGTCGAGGCTAT
Organism: Parasteatoda tepidariorum; assembly: GCF_043381705.1. Classification (NCBI taxonomy): domain Eukaryota; kingdom Metazoa; phylum Arthropoda; class Arachnida; order Araneae; family Theridiidae; genus Parasteatoda; species Parasteatoda tepidariorum. The sequence goes on along the minus strand of NC_092204.1, from coordinate 96,364,326 downwards.
CAGTCGGTCAAGTTTTCAAATATTATACAAATTCCTACTACTTCACATACTCTCAGATGAAACATCTGGTCATACAAATAATATTATATATATATATATATATATATAAATTTTTTTAATTATGATTACTTTGTTCCTAAACAAGAGAAAGAAATTATTTATTAAATTTAGAAATTAACAAATGATGTGAAGTTTGAGAGATGCAAAAATTATTTTCGTACAATTTAATTTCTTTTAATGAATTTTGAAATCTAAGAACAATTATTTTTTCCAGTGTCATTAGCAGTTTGCATGAGAAGAAATAAGAATTATACTAGAAATGCTCATGAATAAAAAGAACTTTGTATTAAGGAACTGGGGATTCTTTAGCTGCTTTAAGACAACTTTTTTCAGAAATGACTCTGAAAGTCTTTTTTTCGAAATGAGAATAATTGAATGCAATAAAAAAGGTAAAAAGAAGGGAAATAAAGGTCAAATCGATGAGGTTTGCTTAAAGTTAAATCCAGTTGCACAATCGGGAAATGAATTGCTTTAACCAGATATACATTTATCAGCACAATGGACATTTATACAACAGAATACTTCGCTATAAATGTTTCAAAGGTTGAAAGGGTTTCTCGCAACCCATATCTAAGAATTTAAATTTTCTGAAAGACATTTTAGTGAATAACTTATATGACTCTTACCATTGGAAATTAATCAGTTTTATTTTGATCTACATATTTAAGGAGCCTATTTAAGTCCACTTTCTTATTGTATTTTTGAGTAACACAAGAAAATTTCTGAATACATCATTTTTAACAGCATTCTTTGTGCAGAATTCCTTCGATCAGACACTTCTTGTATGTTAAAATTGAGTAAAAACACTTTATTAACTTATCTCATTCTAATTTCGTTTCTCTTACAAACAGTTTGTGAATTTGGACTTGCACCAAATGAATCTAATTTTGTGAATCTGTACTTGAATCAAGTAAAATATGCTTCGTGAATATAGATTTGTAATAAGTGAGTTTTGTTTCCTTATCCTGAAAAAACGAATTTTAAATATACGACCTGTTTAAAATTCTATTATTCAGGAACTATTCAATTGATTTCACCCAACTCTTGTATTTTGCCGTGTAAAATTACGTACTTTAAAATGTAAAAAAAAAATTGCATGTTAAAAAATGTATGCCTTACAATTCAAATTTTTTTCGACTATTTCTAAATAAAATAATAAATGTATACTAAAATTTATTTTTTGCATATCTTTGAATAAATGAAATTTATAAGTGAGGGCAAAACTCTTTTAAATCACTTAAAAAGTTCTCGAAATATGGCGAAATGCGCAAAAAGTAAAATTAACAGTAACGGGACCAAACTTTTTATACTGTTCACTTGACCAAACTATTGGGACCTTATTTCTCAGATTGCGGTTACCCCGTATATTTATTTTAGGAGTCAGAAATTCAAATCCGTCGATAAAAAGGTATGTTTATTCAACGAAAGTACGTTTTTTTTGTTTGATTTCGTAACCTAAAATATCGTCTGTATTATTTATTTAGCATATTTGAGGTCACCCCCTCGAACCATAAAGAATGGATCCTAGAACGTAAAGATCCGATCATTAGATCAAAAGTTATTCAGGGTGTGTCCGATTTTTTATTTTATTTTGCGCACTGAACCTTTGGAGAACTCAGCGTCTTCCAGGAAAGAAATAAAAAATACTGCGTTCGTTCCCTACAGAACACCATCAAACTTCTGGCCTATACTAGGATTCAACGCAATCAATGAAAGTAGGGTAATGAATGAATAAAAGAATTCGAATGGAAACAAAACAACACGCGACAACCTTCGAAAGGCGCCAAAAGGGATTTGATTCTGAAGCCATTGTTTGAAGAGGTTTCACGGGAGTACATTCCTGAAGTAGAGGAGGCATCCCCAGCAGAGTTTTGTCCTGAGATGTTTGGACATCAGCCAAGAAATTTCCTCGAGTCAGACGTCGGATCATAAAATCCTCAAAAGAAATCCGTTAAATCAAAACATCTGTTCGAAATTACACACTGACTACGCAATTTGAAATTTAATTCTTTCGTTTATTAAATTCCATTCTAATCTTTGGCGAAGCTAAAGCATAGTGTAAGGGAAATGTAATGAAATTTAAACAGAAGAATGGAATAAAACTAAAGCAAAAAAAAAAGAAAAAACGTGAATAAAACACAAACAAATGTACAGAGATGAAGATACAATCTCTTCGGTTCAACAAACAAGAACCTTGCTCAGTGTTTAAACATTTAATGACCATAGAAAGTTAACAAGAAAAGCACGTTCAAAGCGGGTTTAACTTATAAGGAAAAAAAACACCATATTTAAAAAAGATAATAAAGAATTAAATTATAAAATATTTTTAACACGCGTATTAAATATTAGATAATAGATTATTAACTAAATTATGGGAATTTTGAAAAATGCGTCGGAATGTTTACAAAATGAAGATAGGTAGATGAAATAAATCCATGTTGTTAAGTTCTTATTTGATTCGACATAGCACAAATCCTATCCCCTATCCTCTTTTGATAACAGAATAGGTTTAGCATGATTTTAAAAAATTTTTAGGATACAATTAGAAGAATAAAGTACATTGTGGCAAAGCAAAACGTGTGGTTTGTCCTTTTTCACCAAATTATACTTCATAACTAAATAACTAATCATCCAAAAACAACAATAAACTAATAACTTTTAATTCGACTTTTGGAAATTACGCATTTTGGAGTGACAAATACATTCATCGATCACCCGTTTATTCGCAGCGAAATAATTTAGCTGAGATTTCATTTCTCTGGCACCCTGGCTCTAATCGCCTCAGGATCATATATGGGTCATTCTCACAAAAACAGTCATTTTCATGTCCCNGTTTCTCATATAACAGAGGGGATGAAACAGGGAGGACAAAACTAAATGTCCCCTCAATTACACAAAATTGATAGGTTGACTATTAAAAAGGAACTCTAGGAATGTAAACAAGTATACCAGTATAGGAACAAAAAAAAACTTAACAGAGAAGTAGATAAGTTGAAAAAAAGAAGACAAAGAAAAAATAAAAAGGCACTGATACAAGCAGTGGAAATTCAGGAAGGATATTCTCTTTATAATATTCCTTAGGCATTGGGGAAAGCTATTAAAAAAGCAAACCGTGCATTACCTGTATCTCCAAGAAAACGTTGTACTGTTTTATGCATACTCTGTAACCTTACTACCAAAACAAAAGAAATAACCAAGTAACAAAGTTCAAATATAACTGCAAAGATGAGATGTAGCACAAGTTTCAATTATAGCAGTGCTTCCAACTCCAACTTTAAATAACCGAAGAGTCTTTTTTAACAGTGATATTTCCCTTTATTATTCATGCTATTAATTAAACATTGCACCCTAAAGTAGCATATTGTAGTAGAATTTTTGTTTTAAAAAATATTAAATTTTATTTTAGAATAAAATACTTGTATGATTTCCCCTCTGTTACGCTTGGAATTCAACTTAAACGTATTATCTAAAATACTAAATGTCAGAACTAATTTTCCAAAAATAATATTTGTATCTCTTCATAAGATTCAAATATGTGATTTGCTGCATTCTTCTTAGAAAGCTAGTTTTTACAGTTTCGCATTTTGTTTTAAAAATAGTTCATCAATAGGTGACGCAGCTAGTTGGGAATACAATTAAACGATATTTTCTATTCCTAGATTTCAAATCATATCAACTGAAATATGCGGTTCATTTTGACTTACACGTTTTTACATCCGTTAACCATCTTTCAGTGAATCTTCGTGAAATTAATTAAAATGGTTTCCATACCTTTACTTTTATTCTGCCTCCATAGTCATGGAAAAATCTAATGAAGCTGTTTTAAGAGGATTGTGATAACTCTACGAAATGGCCCACCACTTTTTATCTCGTTCTTCTGGCATAAGTCGAGGCTATCTGTCGGTCAAGTTTTCAAACATTAAACAAATTCCTCTTGCTTCACATACTCTCAGATGAAACATCTGGTGATACAAATAATATTATATACGCACTCATGGACAAAAAAAATTAGCGCATCAAGAAGGAGTCGTCAAAATGAAACGAAATTTTACATACGTAATGACTACTTTGATATAAGTAAATGATTAGAAAATCGAAGATTATCGTTTTTCTTTGATTTTCTAATCATTTGCTTATATCAAAGTAGTCATTACGTATGTAAAATTTCGTATCATTTTGACTACTCCTTCTTGATGCGCTAATTTTTTTGTCCATGAGTGTATATATAAATATATGCATATATATTACATACACTTTTGAAACCGACAATTATAATTACTTTGTTCCTAGACAAGAGACAGAAATTTATTAAATTTAGAAATTAACAAATGATGCGAAGTTTGAGGGACGTAGAAATTATTTTCGCACAGTTTAATTTCTTTTAATGAATTTTGGAATCTAAAAACAATGATTTTTTCCAGTGTCATTAGCAGCTTGCATGAGAAGAAAGAATTATACTAGAAGTGCCCATGAATGAAAATAACTTTTTATTAAGGAACTGGAGATTCTTCAGCTGCTTTAAGACAACCATTTCGGAAATGACTCTGAATGTCTTTTTTCCAAAATGACAATAATTGAATGAAATGAAAGAGGTAACAAGATGGGAAATAAAGGTCGAATCAATCAGGTTTGCTTAAATTTAAATCCAGTTGCACGATCGGGTAATGAATTGCTTTCACCAGATATACATTTATCAGCACTATGGATATTTATACAATAGAATACTTCGCTATAAATCTTTCAAAGGTTAAAAGGGTTTCTCGCAACCCATATCTAAGAATTTAAATTATCTAGAAGATATTTTAGTGAATAACTTATATGACTTCTGCCATTGAAATTAATCAGTTTTATCTTGATCTACATATTTAAGGGGCCTATTTAAGTCCACTTTCTTATTGTATTTTTGAGTAACACAACAAAATTTCTGAATACATCATTTTTTACCGCATTCTTTGTGCATAATTCCTTCGATCAGACCCTTCTTGTATGTTAAATTGAGTAAAAACACTTTATTAACTTATCTTATTTTAATTTTGTTTCTCTTACAAACAGTTAGTGAATTTGGACTTGCACCAAATGAATCTGGTTTTGTGAATCTGCACTTAAATCAAGTAACATATGCTTCGTGAATATAGATTTGTAATACGTGAGTTTTGTTTTCTTATCCCGAAAAAACGAATTTTAAATGTAAGATTTGCTTAAAATTCTATTATTCAGGAACTATTCCATTGATTTCACTCAACGTTTGTATTTTGCCGTGTAAAATTACGTACTTTAAAATGTAAAAAACAATTGTATGTTTAAAATTGTGTACCTTACAATTCATATTTTTTTCGACTATTTTTAAATAAATAATAAACGCATACTAAAATTTACTTTTTGCATATCTTTGTATAAATGAAATTTATAAGTGAGTGCAAATTTTTTTTTAATTCTCTTAAAAAGTTCTCGAATTAGGGCGAAATACGCAAAAAGTAAAATTAACAGTAAGGGGGCCAAACTTTTTATACCGCTCACTTGACCAAACTATTGGGACCCTATTTGTCAGAGTGCGACTACCCCGTATATTTTAGGAGTCAGATATTCGAATCCATCGATAAAAAATATGTTCATTCAGCGAAAGTGCGTTTTTATGTCCGATTTCTAAACCTAAAATATCGTCTGTATAATTTATTTCGCATATCTGAGGTCACCCCCTCAAACCATAAAGAATGAGTCCTAGAACGTAAAGATCCGATCATTAGATCAAAAGTTATTCAGGGTGTGTCCGAAATTTTTTCCTTGCCCACAGAACACCTTTGGAGAACTCAGCGTCTTCCAGGAAAGAAATAAAAAATACTGAGTTCGTTCCCTACAGAACACCATCAAACTTCTGGCCTATACTAGGATTCAACGCAATCAATGAAAGTAGGGTAATGAATGAATAAAAGAATTCGAATGGAAACAAAACAACACGCGACAACCTTCGAAAGGCGCCAAAAGGGATTTGATTCTGAAGCCATTGTTTGAAGAGGTTTCACGGGAGTACATTCCTGAAGTAGAGGAGGCATCCCCAGCAGAGTTTTGTCCTGAGATGTTTGGACATCAGCCAAGAAATTTCCTCGAGTCAGACGTCGGATCATAAAATCCTCAAAAGAAATCCGTTAAATCAAAACATCTGTTCGAAATTACACACTGACTACGAAATTTGAAATTTAATTCTTTCGTTTATTAAATTCCATTCTAATCTTTGGCGAAGCAAAAACATAGTGTAAGGAAAATGTAATGAAATTTAAACAGAAGAGTGGAATAAAACTAAAGCAAAAAAAAACGTGAATAAAACACAAACAAATGTACAGAGATGAAGATACAATCGCTTCGGTTCAACAAACAAGAACCTTGCTCAGTGTTTAAACATTTAATGACCATAGAAAGTTAACAAGAAAAGCACGTTCAAAGCGGGTTTAACTTATAAGGAAAAAAAACACCATATTTAAAAAAGATAATAAAGAATTAAATTATAAAATATTTTTAACACGCGTATTAAATATTAGATAATAGATTATTAACTAAATTATGGGAATTTTGAAAAATGCGTCGGAATGTTTACAAAATGAAGATAGGTAGATGAAATAAATCCATGTTGTTAAGTTCTTATTTGATTCGACATAGCACAAATCCTATCCCTCTTTTGATAACAGAATAGGTTTAGCATGATTTTAAAAAATTTTTAGGATACAATTTGAAGAATAAAGTACATTGTGGCAAAGCAAAACGTGTGGTTTGTCCTTTTTCACCAAATTATACTTCATAACTAAATAAGTAATCATCCAAAAACAACAATAAACTAATAACTTTTAATTCGACTTTTGGCAATAACACATTTTGGAGTGACAAAGACATTAATCGATCACCCTTTTATTCGCAGCGAAATAATTTAGCTGAGATTTCATTTCTCTGGCACCCTGGCTCTAATCGCCTCAGGATCATATATGGGTCATTCTCACAAAAACAGTCATTTTCATGTCCCAGTATATTTTATGTTTGTTTTACAGCTTACGAAAAAGTATGCTTCTTTG
>NC_092204.1:96327754-96356378 GCF_043381705.1 Parasteatoda tepidariorum | reverse complement strand
ATATATATATATAATTTGGTTACAGCCTTTTAAATGTGTCACAGGGTGGTCCCAAAACACCCCCTGGGATGAATTTTCAATCTTAGGGAAGTGGAAAAGCTCTAAAATACTAAAGATGTGAGTAAAGAGGTTAAGAAGTCTCGGGAATGAGTTTTACAAAAATACACTTATTGGCATTGTAGAATAAAAAAGACCTATCGCGGTACTTGATCTCTCACTTGAAACTTGCGGTACTGGGAAACATCCCTGAGAATATCTGAAGACATGCAATCACAATTTTGATCTTCTGCAGAGGGGGTGGCATCCCCGCTTCGGTAGCCTGACGACCCGCAAGCGAAGTCGAGCACTTAACGGTAGAACGGTTTAACGAGGACCGATACCACACACCCACTGTCCCTACGCAGACTAATCCAAGTGGTCACCCACCCTCACAGCAGTGATGCTTGACTTCGGTGATCTACTGGGAACCTTGTCTTAACGATCAGTTCACCTGAATGCAGTTAACTGAGGGGGAAAAAGAAAGTATATATTTAGATGTATATATTAAAAGCAACACACGAGTGCACATCAACAACATTGTTCGAGAAAAAAAAACATAAAGATGAGTTAACGCATCATTATAAAAAATTGCTTACACGTAAAAATGATTGAATACACCAGTATTTCCCCAAGTCATGACTTTTGTGTACCCTTTCTAAATGTTTCGTAACGCTGTGTACCACTAATAAAAAAATTAACGTATTTTTTACTGTAAAAAAATTGCACAAAAGTTATCGCAACTGGCTGTTGACACCACTAATTATTAACTGTTAACTCTGCAAAAAAATACCCAATAGAAAAATACGTAATCGTAAGTTTTCATGCTTTGTTTTTAAATAAAAATTTATGAAATTTTCGTTTGTTGCAAGATATTTCGCATAAGAACGCGTTCCCCAGCTAAACTGTTCGTACCCCTGGAGGTACGCATACCACACTTTTAGGAAACACTGGAAAACACGAATACACAGAAAACCATACACATAATTAACATGAACTAGAAATATAAATAAATTAATACACGGATAAAGATAGCCCTAAAAATAAAGGAATTAACGCATTAATAATGAAATCATTAATCCTTAAAAATAACTGTATTAACAGAGTAAAAAAATCAGAAAAAGGCATTATACAGCTTAGTTACTGTTTTGTCAACTTTCTAATGCGTTGAAAATAAAACAAGTCAATTATACAAACTGCGTTATTGATTAATATTATTACAAATTGTAGAGTTGTTGGTGTTATATAAAATAGTAATGGTAATGACTGTGATATTTCCACATGAGTCAAAAATAGTATCTCGATGCAATCTAATGACTTCTATTTCATTTATTCATGTTTGTCGTCATGGTTCCAGACTAACAAGAAAGCAAAATGTCATTCGCGACTCACATTGATTTTATTTTTTAACGTGAATACTCTTTATTACAAGATAGAAGGTGTAAAAATTGCTTCACTTTAACTATTCAAAAACACATATGTTGACATTTATGTTTCATATTCGACTAATATTACAACGAGCTGGTTTGTTTATTTTTAATTTCTGGGTTGTAAATTTTTTCCTTCCATTTCCTTCGTAATATTAGCCTTATATTTAAATAAGTTTATTGTGAGGTGGTAAATAAAAAACAATTTGAGTGTTTCAGAAAAAAGAAAAAGTGTTTCCAAGTTTTTAATCATTTTGTGACAAGGTAACGGTTCAGATGACTTTCAATAAAAAAATAATAGTATTAAATTTAGGTTTAATTTATCTTTATTAATAAAACATGAGTCAAATAAACTGGGACATACTTTATAACTGTCGTTGAACAGTCGAGACAAATTTTGAGATTACGACTACTAATGTTCAACTCCATAGCCCTGTCATTTTGAACCCAATCCAGAAAACAAGGGAACTCCTGGATCAAGAATGGGTTGAAATGTGGCGTCGTGGAGGACTTTTTAATGGAACTAACCCACATTTGCGTTACATGGACAGGAAAACTACAAGAACCTCTCACGGTTAGTCTGACAGCAAGGGGACTCTAACCCATAATCTATCTAGCACTGAATATATTTTACGTCAGTACTGTAGTCGGTGCGAACCGGGTGCGGCATGTCAATCGACCAGCCATCGCTAAGAATTGAACCAGGTTCACTACAGTGAAAGGCGAATGCTCTATCTTCTGAACCACCAGTGCTTTACAGGGATATATGAACTAATATTTGGTATCGGATCACAAAGCTTTCTAATTTAATGAAGAACTCTCTTTAATTTCATTTCTTCTTAGAAGATTTGGAGACGCTTTAGAACAGTCTATTTTTTCATAAAACAAAAACTGCAATCGTGTAAATTATTGAAAGTGAATAAATTACATAAAATTGAAAAATTACTTTTTTTTCTTCGCCTAAAAGGAAGATTTCCTTTATTTGATTTTTTTTCTCAAACAATGCCATTAAAACAGATATAATTCAAATACTAAAAATCGCTAGTTTTTGATTTCAACTACAAAGAAGCCATTTTTTTTATCAAACTTTTATTTATAAATGTTTACTTTAATTAAAATTATATTTTGTTCATTAAATAATAAAGAAAATCTGTTTTGAATGAAAAAAAAGCGCTGAATTTTTAAAAACCTCATTTAAAATGATCTTTTTATCATTTCTTTCAGGAATCCCAAACATAAACAATAGGATTAAGTAGATTCTCTTTTATAAGCATGACTTCAAAAATTTCATTTGTTTTATAAGCTCTTTGGAATAAAATAAATATGCGTGATTCCTTAGCATAAAAACTGATTCACTAAAATCTCTTCGAGTAAAACAGATAAATTCGGAGATTTTCTAATTCAAAAAAGAATACTTCAGATTAGAAAAAATGCGAAATAAACTTTAGAAAGCATTGTAAATCGGCGAATTCTTCGCATATTTTCTTCACGCTTGATTTGCATTTTAATTCTCTTCGCCAAAATCTCACAATCTTAAAGACCCAAAACGGTAGAAGTTTCTTAGGGAGAAAAAAAGCAACCCATTTCTAAGGAAAATGTCTAATTATTCGACATTTAAAACTTTAAAAAGCATAGAAAAAATTAATTTGTTTTTTCCACGTTCTTGATAAAATATCTTTACAATTTTACATTGAAATTATGTTTTATATATATGTAACGCAAATTCATAAGTGGAAAACGGTTACTGTTTCAGATTTAAATAATTTATTTGTTAATTGTTAAAATTGTTGAGTGTGTCTTTAAAAGAAAAATACAGTATACTTGAATAACTTATGATCTAATTATCGGATTTTTACGTACCGATACGCAACTCCGAAGAATGATCTTTTAATCCGTCAACTTAGTGTCGGCGTTATTTCAAAGCAGACCCTATTACTCGCTTCGTGTCTGTGAAGCTTAAATATTACCATCAATATTAAGGGCCATTTCACGACAAACTGGAATACTGTAGGGGGCCGGGATAGCCTGGTTGGTAGGGCACTGGGCCCATGTCCAAGAGGTCGTGGGTTCGATCCCCGCCGGCCAAGGACTTCCAGTTGTTTGGCCAAAGACTTTCTGTAGTAAATGGTAAATGATGCACGTTAAATTTGTCCAGTCTTCCATGTTCCCATAACAAATCAATACCTCTGGGGGTACTGATCCCGGAGTTTCCTCGCCTTATTGATCGGTTCAAAATTACAAGGTTCCGGAGTTGAACAAGTCATAAACACAAAAAAGTGGGTCGGCTGTTTAACGACGGATATAAAACTGGAATACTAGAGCCGCGATGACTCAGGGGAGAGAGCGTTCGCCTTCCAATGAGGTGAACCGGGTTCGATCCCTGCAATGGCTGATCGATACGAATTCCGCATCCAGCTTGCACTGACCACAGCTTGCTGCTGTGAGATATTCTCAGTGGTAGACGGATCATGGGTTAGCTAACCGTGGGAGGTTCTCGTGGTCTTCCTCACCATGTAAAGCAAGTGCGGGTTAGTTCCATCAAAAAGTCCTCGACGAAGGCAAATTTCCCCCTATACTTGATTCGGAAGTTTCCTTGTCTTCCGGATTAGTTTGAAAATTACAGAGCTACGGAGTTGAACATTAGTCGTCGGTAAACCCACAAAAATTTGTGTCGTCAACGGCTGTTCAACGACTGTTATAAAATTTAAAAAAAACTGGAATACTAGGGCCGGGATAGCCTGGTTAGTAGGGCACTGGGCCTATGTCCAAGAGTTCGTGGGCACGATCCCAGGCCGGCCGAAGACTAATCCCCGTGTAGTAAATGGCGACTGATGCACGTTAAATCTGTCAAGTCGCTAAGTCCTCTACGTTCCCGTAACAAATCAATACTTCTGGGGATACTAATCCTGGAGTTTCCTTGTCTTCCGGATTGGTTCAAAATTACAAGGCTACGGAGTTGAACATTAGTAGTAATAAACCCAAAATTGGGGGTCGACTGTTCAACAACGGATATAAAACTGGAATACTAATATCTACTGATAATACTTTTCCTTAAACAAATGAATATAAGCACATTTATGAAATTTTTGTGTTTATACATTTAAAATATATTTGAAAAAAAGTAGTTTTTTAAATTTTTATTTAATTTTATCTTTCAAAATACCATGTAATATTTATTTCTACAATGGCATGTCATTACTTAATTCTTTTTTTCTTCCCATTTTTCAATTATTCTTTCGGGCCAAGAGGAAATTGCGTATGCAAATTTTGGGTTATCGAACTGGTTTGTCTCGTAACAGCTCTGATAAGATATATAACGGATTTGATGCGCATTGAATGTTATTTAAATGATCTTACATGGGGCCGTATGATTGACAAGATTAAAGAAGGCCGAAAAATTACAGATGTTGCTAAGGTCAGTCCAATTGTTATTTCAAGGCTATTCCAAACATCTGGAAGGTGTAGCATACGTCATGGGGAAAGTCATGTTCTATGCCCGACGCTTGCAGAATGCCATCGACAAAAAGGAACCGGCCCGCAGTACAGCCAGTCAGGTAGCAAATTAATTTCATGCTGTTACAGGTAAGCGAATCTCCCAAAAAAATGTAGTCAGNAACATTAGTCGCCGGTAAACCCAAAAAAATTTGGGTTGGCTGATCAACGACGGTTATAAAATAAATAAAACTGGAGCATTTAAAATATATTTGAAAAAAAGGAGTTTTTTAAATTTTTATTTTATTTCATTAATACCATGTTATATTTCAAATACCATGCTATATTTATTTCTACAATGGCATGTCATTACTTAATTCTTTTTTTCTTTCCATTTTTCAATTATTCCTTCGGGCCAAGAGGAAATTGCGTATGTAAATTTTGGGTTATCGAACTGGCTTGTCTCATGACAGCTCTGATAAGATATATAACCGATTTGATGTGCATTAAATGTTAATTAAATGATCTTACATGGGGCCGTACGATTGACAAGATTAAAGAAGGCCGAAAAATTACAGATGTTGCTAAGGTCAGTCCAATTGTTATTTCAAGGCTATTCCAAACATCTGGAAGGTGTAGCATACGTCATGGGGAAAGTCATGTTCTATGCCCGACGCTTGCAGAATGCCATCGACAAAAAGGAACCGGCCCGCAGTACAGCCAGTCAGGTAGCAAATTAATTTCATGCTGTTACAGGTAAGCGAATCTCCCAAAAAACTGTAGTCAGACGCTTGCAAGCAAGAGGACTATACGCCCGCCGACCTGTCGTATGTATACCATTGTCCAGACGTCACCGTAGCAATAGTGCGCAATAGTGTCCTTAACATGACAGTTGGATTGAAGAGGCCTGGGATTGCATACTATTCTCAGATGAGAATAGATTCAGTCTCTCGTTTGATTGTCAACGCCGAAGAATCCGAAGTGAGATTGGTACTGCGTGTAGTCCAGAAAACATCCTACATGTAATGTCATGGTATGAGATGGCATTATGATTAATGGCCTCTCTATGTGCTTCCAACTGGGACTATGACTGGCCAACGCTGCACTAATTATATTCTTCTGCCCCACGTTTGCTTGTTCCTTGGTACTGTCGGTGATAAATTTGTTTTTAAGGACGACAAGTCAACATGTCATCGAACTGACGCTGTCAAGGAGTATGTACAGAGTGTGGATATTCAACGCCTCGTGCGGCTAACACGTTCTGCAGATATGAATCACATGTATGAGATGCTTTAGGGAGGAGTGTTGCCGGTCGAGAATGCCCTACAATATACAAGGACACCCTCATCTGTACACTGACAGAGGACGGACATTGCCCCAACAGCTTCTACATACTGTTGTATTAAGCATGTCACGACCTCTGGAGACTTGCATCGTCCTCCATGGTGGTCTTACTCCAGGCTGCCTACAAATGGTATTTGCATTTTTTTTTCATTTTAACTTATTTTGTTCCTTAAACACATTTCAAACCTTCTGGGTTTCAGAGCACAATAAGTTATCATTTTTAATGTCCTAACATTCTGGCCTTCTTTTATTTCATTTGGCACTTAATCACGTTTAATTTTTTATGCGCTATGCAGCCATTTATCTTCCATCCTTAGCAATTGTCCAGCTGATCTAAAAAAGTTTTTTGTCCTAAATTAGTTGAAAATTGTTAACCCTATAAGAATGCAGTTTAAAAAATATTTTCTTTCTAATCATAAATAATTTTAATTTATTTTTTAAATTTAATAATGTCCAAAAACATATTGAATATTTTTACAACATATTTAACTACATAAGTTTAAATAACTAAATCTGAAATTTGAGCGAATTCAGTCAAACTGTATTTGAGTAAGAAAAGAAAAAATTGAAAAAGTTTTTTCATGAATTTAAAAAAAAGTTTAATAACCTCTACTGTCTCCGAGAAAAATTTATGTTGAATTGGCTGTTAGGTTAAAGAAAAACGCCAGTGACTAAAACTTCAGAATTCGATTTAAAAATCAGTTAACTTGACTCCATTAAACATAAACATTAAGGAGATAAGATTATAAAAAATACTTTTTAATAAGAATTACCGACTTTTTTAGAAAAGGTCATCATCATCAATAGGGCAACACCCCTCGGTGGGCTTTAGCTATCTCTAGAACATTTCTCCATGAAGTTCTCCTTCTCACCATATCTTGCCAGTTCAATATCCTGATTGTTTTGAAATCCACATCCAGTTTCGGACTTCCTTTAATTCTGTTGATTTGACTTTGAAAATCTTATGCTTTGGGCTAGTTCTATATGTTTTTTAAATCTCATTTGCTTAACTTCATAAATTTTATTATATCAATGTTTGAAAAAAGGAGTTCAAGCACTACAAAAGCTATCATTGAATAGTCTAAAAGATTTTGTGACAACTACTACTAAAGCTTCAGAATTTCCCATGGTTTGAGGCATAAATTCTTTTTTAATGAGGCTAGAACATCTAGCTTTAGATCATAAGATTCTTGGTTTAAACCCCGCCAGTGGCTAAAGAACATTTCAGCCGCTCTATTTAATATCGGTAGCCTATGTCGCTCAAAAAACTGAAGAATCAAATGTATGCCTTCTAGTTCTATAGTTAGCTTTGACATGACAAACAAACCTCTTGCGTCTCAGTTAACTTAAATGTCCAAACTGTATCCTCAATCACATGAAGTTGATGGCAAGTCGGCCATCCTCATTCATTTGGAGGGGGGAGTGTGCGAAGGTAACTACATAAAGTTTTCTATCTCAACTTTACGTGGGTTTATACCCTTTTCTATAATGGTTTACTTTCAGAAATCCGACATTAACCGAAAGTCTCTAGTTCGATCCCGACTGGTGACTGCATCTCTTTCGAGTTCCTTCACATTTTGAAGAATTCCTTCTATAGTGGTTTACTTCCTGAAATCTGACATTAACCGAAAGTCTCCAGTTCGATCCCGACTGGTGGCTGCATCTCTTTTGAGTTCCTTCACATTTTGAAGAATTCCTTCTACAGTGGTTTACTTCCTGAAATCTGACATTAGCCGAAAGTCTCCAGTTCGATCCCGACTGGTGACTGCATCTCTTTCGCTTTCCTTCACATTTTGAAGAATTCCTTCCATAATGGTTTACTTCCTGAAATCTAACATTAACCGAAAGTCCCTAGATCGATCCCGACTGGTGGCTGCATCTCTTTCGAGTTCCTTCACTTTTTGAAGAATTCCTTCCATAGTGGTTTACTTCCTGAAATCTGACATTTTCCGAAAGTCTCTTGCTCGATCCCGACTGGCGACTGCATCTCTTTCGCATTCCTTCACATTTTGAAGAATTCCTTCCATAATGGTTGACTTCCTGAAATCTGACGTTTTCCGAAAGTCTCTTGTTCGATCCCGACTGGCGACTGCATCTCTTTCGCATTCCTTCACATTTTGAAGAATTCCTTCTATAGTGGTTTACTTCCTGAAGTCTGACATTAGCCGAAAGACTCCAGTTCGATCCCGACTGGTGACTGCATCTCTTTCGCATTTCTTCACATTTTGAAGAATTCCTTCCATAATGGTTAACTTCCTGAAATCTGACATTAATCGAAAGTCCCTTGTTCGATCCCGACTGGTGACTGCATCTCTTTCGCATTCCTTCACATTTTGAAGAATTCCTTCTATAGTGGTTTACATCCTGAAATTAACTGAAAGTCTCTAGTTCGACCCCGACTGGTGGCTGAATCTCTTTCGGGTTCCTTCACACTTTTAAATTAAACCTAACATTCTCCATACTTGTAAGAATCAGTCAACTACATTTTTAAGCTTTATTAAATACGTTTTTCTCAACAAAAATACATAAAACAAATTTTCAACGAGTATTAGAATTGCTAAATATAATTCTCCTTAGCAAAAAAATATAATCTAAGAGTTAAAGTAAAATGTTCTTATCAAATATATTGAGTACTCTTTCGTAGTCAATAAAATACGAGTAGTTTTTATAAGAGAACTTCTTCGCCAATTTGTTCTAATGCATCACAAAGAAATATTCTTTTTGAACGTAAGCAAAAACTTTTCTTCGTCGGGAAAATTAAGTTTACCTCTCAAGGTTTTGCGACTTTTTTTCCCTCGTTTTTTTTTAGAAAGCATTTTTTTCTTAAGAGTATACTCAAGGATAAGATTGGATTGTTTAATAATATTAATAAAAATGTATCTAATGCTCGTCTTCATTTTTATCCTTTTTCATCGAGCTAAAAAGCCTAGACACTTCTTTTTTATTCTCTTATATAATTTCAGGAAGCAGAAAAACTTTCAATAAATTTAGTCTTTTTTTCGTCAATATATAATGTTTGCTCTGTCATCTTGCTAAAAATTACTCTGCATGAGTAGGAGATAGCGGAAAATATTCATAAAAATTCCTGATGGAGATCTCGAATGGATGTTGATTTTCGTGTGAAACGAGCGAATAAATAAAACACTTTTACAAGTAATAAAAAGAAAACACTTTCTTCGAAAACAACACTTGAATAGAATAAAAAGAGGAACGAATATCGGGTAGTATTTAAAAAAATTTTTTTGATCAGTAAATGAATAGAAGAGCCATAAAGAAAAACACATTTTAAAGAAAAAATACATTTGCCGTATTTAGTACTTTAAAAAAATTCTTAACCTTATCAGGTTGAAGTGAAGTTCTATGGATATTCCCTCAAAACAATCAATAGTTGACCTTCTTAATATGTGATAGTAATCACCCTTTTATTGATTACCATCCATTATTTCAAAATTTAGAGCTTATAGTTTGTTATAGCGAAAAACTTACAGTCACCATCGGTCTCAAGGTTTCTTATAACAATTGGCGATTGAAAAATTTTCTGTCTGTCGCCAACCGATCACTACTTTCATCTCTACACTCATGTGTATTATATTATTATTTTTTAATAAATATTAATTTTTGATAATTTAGAATCGTCTTATAACATCATACAATATTTTGAAATTTTATTTCACGTTTGTTTCTTAAAATATTTCTTCATTTCAATAACGAACCTCGTAATTTTTACCATATTTTGAGAAATACTTCAAAAGAAATGTTTATCAATTACTTAATATTAATCTTTATAATATTAATATTAATAATATTCATATTTATAATATCAATATTAATAATATTAATATTTATAATATTAATATTAATAATATTAATATTAATAATATTAATATTTATAATATTAATATAATATTCATAATATTAATATTTATAATATTAATATTTATAATATTAATATTCATAATAATATTTATAATATTAATATTTATAATATTAATGTTCATAATACTAATATTTAAAATATTAATATTAATAATACTAATGATTGTCATAGAGTGCTGAGTGATAAGAAATAAAAAGGTAAACTTAGGCAATGAACATACAAGTGGAGTATAAGTGTTGTTCCACAACATCCCGAATACGAAAACGTTGAAAAAACAAACAACAAAAAAAAACATCTGACAAGGGAAACTAAACATAATACCTTCAGTTCTCAGTTGAAAATAAAGAGAGTCAGATACAGACATCACTAACAGGCCAGTCTCTTTGCAGAAGGAACAGAAATCTTTATTTAGTTCTGGTGAACTAAGTCTATTAGGCACAACAGCAATCTCAGGGATGAAGTTGGTGGTCTGGCGCGGGGATTTCAGACCACACTCTTAGGGACCTACGTCAGAAGCCATTTCGGGCACATTGTTCAATCACGGGAAACTGGTTGATTTGAGACTCCGGATTCAAAACATCAGGAAAGAAAACGGGCCAAGTTTTAGACTCAATATTAAAAAAAAAAAGATGTGTAATTTAATTGAAGAGACGGCCGATGAGTTTTAATGGCACCATCCTTTCTAACCGCCTTAGGGGGAAAAGTGGTAAAAAGGAAAGGGCTCCGTTTAACGGAGACGTGACGATCAGAAGAAATACAAAAATCGAATGTCCCGCGCTCAGTGCAGTCAGCCTTTTTATAGCAAAATGCTATAAACAAGTTACAGTTAGAGAAAATTAGAAGTTACGGTTAAATAAGCAGCAAAAAGGTGAAAGTGAAAGTATTTAAGATAGTTACGGTTAAGAAACCACAAAAAACGTAGAAGTACGAGGTCTCCCGTGGATAGATCTTAAGAGCCGACGCTTCTGCTATTCTTCGAATTTGAGGGGAGCAACATTTCAGTCCACTTCCATCAGGGAAAGTGTAAAAAATACCAAATTAACTCAAGGGACCATATAAAGTTTGAGATCTAAAAATAGTGAGTGACCCAATGTCACAATGACATTAATGTTAATACAGTCCAACCTTGCTAACTCGAACCTCGATTTCACGAATTTTTCGATATCTCGAAGAAAAAAAATTTCCCTTCAAATTTCCCATATTCTCAATGTTTAAAAAAACTTAATTTTACGAACATTTTTTTCTAATCCCTCAATAACATGAATTTTTTTTTTCAATAAATAGTGTAGATTTTTTTTCTAAAATTAAAAAAATATTCCAAAAAAAATAAAAAATTTTAAGAATGGCTGACATGGCATGGAATGATTTGTCTTTCTCTATGATAATGAATGGCTTCAAGAAGTCTGGATTCATTAAATATCACGAAAGTAGTCAAACAATCAATATCGTTAATTCTGCTGAAAACTACACCGAAAATGATTGAAACAGATTGACCGGACTCATGAAGCTTGATGACATGGAATTTCATGAGTTTGCAAACGTAGATGATGCAGTAACAGTGTGTGGTCAGTGGGATGACGATATCATCGCTCAAACGAAAGCTTCTTGTGAACTATCGGAAGAAGAGGAAGAGGAAATCGAAGATTTACCGCCCAATGTTACTAACACACAAGCACTTTCTGCAGTGGACACTGTAAGGAGATTTATTGAGAGGCAGCTGAATATGTCAGAGGAGACATTTAAAGCTATAGTCCACTTAGAAAGTGTTATAGACAAACTTTCTTACACATCTCTAAAGCAAACTACAATTGAGTCTTTTTTTAAATGAAAGTGTAAAAAATGTTTTTGGAATAAGTATGGAATAGTAAATAAGGTATGTAAAGAGCATTTTTCTTTATTCTACCATCCATAACATGCGATTTTCGATAATTCGAATTTTCGATATCTCGAATTTTTTCTCCTCTCCCTTCAAGTTCGAGATATCGAGGTTTGATTGTATTAAGTCGCCTTTTGGCCGTTGGTGACCGTAATTAATGCCACCAGTTTTTCTTATTTTAAATGTTCAACTTTTTCAAAAAGTGGTCACGAGGAGTGGCGACTATTAAAACTGCTACAACTGATCAGTAGCAAAGCTTCCTAATTTTGCCCTATAGGGTCCATCATTTTGCAATTTGTATGAGAAATGGCAGGTAATCATAATATTAAGGGTATTCACATAATAATAAGAAAGGGGGGCATCCATAATAGATCTTACTTTCTGGTATTTAGAGTCAGAAGCGATATTACATCTTTACACAATATCGAAAATATAAATTTACTTTATGGGAAAAAGTATGTTTCAATTAAATTGTTTCGAATCAAATATTGATTTATTACAATATTTCTATCAACTTTACAATAGAAGAATATCGTTGCTCGTAATATTCTTACAATAACAAGCCGGGATCATTGTTTAATAATTACGTGCACCAATTGTATTAACTGGAAAGTTTTGATGTGCGAGAGTTAACTAAAACTAGGATATGTTAAATTGGGATGTAGTAAGGATTTTTTCTCGTTACGTTAAGTTGTGAATTACTTCATTAAAAATCATCATAGTGATAGCATAAATATTAAAAAGATTTTATCATGCCGACGCGATGGAATACCTGCAAGTGACGTAGTGTATGTATCTTGATTCTGATTAGTTGTTGAAACGTGGCATTTGTTTACGTTAGCGACTATTCTTTTCACTCTATTTCGAGTAAGCCAAGCCCGTCAAGTATCAACTCTCTTAAGTGATACATACTATATTCTTTCACAAAGATTTCAATTCTTTCACTTTATATTTCTAACTGAAAACCTGCAGGAAGTCACGTGGAACATAAACAAACTAGTTATGCATCGAAGTTGCCAGGTACACGAAACAAAAATAAGTCACTATTACTACAAAATACATAAATAAATAATAAATCTGAGACAAGTAAAAGATGTAGATGAGAAAGAATTATATTTCAACATATTCGATGTGTGATACGGGGATGTATTTAATTAAAATTTCAACTTATGTGGAGAAGTTTAACTGAACTTTAACACGCCATTCTCCATACAAACGATCAGCTAGAACTGACGTCATAGCTCACAAGTGTGGGTATATTTGAACTTCTTTTTCTTGAAGTGCAAGTACCCAATTAAGTAAAATGAACAAAAATATTAGAATTGAAAAATTAAAGACTAATTGCAATCTCTTCGATTAGTGATAATATTTTCTGAGACAACACTTATTATTTTGTTTAAGAATACTCAAAATCGATTTAAATTATATTATAATTTAAAGTTAAAAAATGTGAAAGTAGTTTTAAAAAAAGTATTTATGCTATTTATGTATTTAACGTTTCACAAAACTTAAATTATTTAAATTCTTTTTATAAAGGGTAAATGAGTCGAGGAAGCATTTTTGAAGTTATTATTATGTCTAAGAATATTAAGTGCAAAAAATACTTCTGACTAATTTACCATTTAAAAAAACAATATAAATTATTTAAGTTTTGTGAACAAAATTTTAAGTACTCACATTAAAATATTAACATTATAATATTATAAAAAATTATAATATTATTAACAATAAAACATAGTTTAATGTGTAACTGAAACTTTAAAATAAAATAATCCGAACAAATCTCCTGTTGATCGTAGAAGTACACAATATTTATTACTCAATATTTCAGAAACTCAAACGATAAAAATCGATTCTTTTTTATTTAGTAGATATATGGTTAGTAGCAATTTCGAAGAAACTCTGACGAGTTTTCCTCGGAATTTAACAAGAGATAGGAAAATGTGATTCCCTAGTGTCGTCGTCCGATGAAGAATTCTTTCGAAATTTTATCAGAATAGAAGAATGCTTTGTCTTAAGACTTTTCCATAAATGTTCAGAACAATAATAAAGCAGCAAAACTCTTCAGTATAACAAAATTTGTTGTTTTATTAGTTTTTATAGGGAACCAAATAAATCTTTTCTTGAAAGGGCACTTGTCTACTTTTTTTTTCCAATTCGTTCATTCTGCAATAGAACAGTAGCATTGCATAAATTATATAGTATATGCAATGCGACTGTTCTATTGCAGAATTAATGCTTGAAAGAGATTAATTAATAAGTAGGATTACAATTCTTAATGCAAAAGCGAATGAGTTTCATTCCAAGCTTTAATATGCCTACTGAGTTGTGCTCAGCTTTTTAAGCTGTTCAATGCGGTAGACCAAAGAAAATATCTTTACAAATGGTATGAAGTATTCTGTAATGCTTTGCATGAGCCACAACTAGATAACTATGCGCAAAGTTATAATCGATTATTATCTCAGTCTATATTTAAAAATCCTGAGAGTCGTTGGCTCTGTTTTGGGTATAAACTAACAGACATTTATCAAAATTAACAGCAACAAAAAATGAATGAATCAAGTAAAAAAAAATAAGATAAAGCAATCAGGTGTTGCCAGATACAAATCATAACTTTTATGTTTGAAATTTTTTTAAAGTAGAGGAGAGTTGCTTAAATCGTACCACTTATCTCATTCGAATTTCACAATCACTCATAAATACAATTGAAATATTTTAATAATAAAATACAATTACTCAGATACTTTGAACATTTTTTGGCAATACTGCTTGTGCAGTAAGTACTAAAAATTAATTATTTTCACAAGATCTGCAAGTGGCACGATTTAGGGAATCAGGTGCATAATTCGTATTACCAGCACTCTAAATCGTACCGACCTGGAAAATTTGAACAAAAATGACAAGTAAATAGTTAGGTGACCCAAAGCAAGTGCTTATTATTATAATATAAGATACAGAACTACTTTTTCTGCACAGTTACGAATTCAGCAAGGGGTATTATAAAGCTTCGCACTAGTAGCCTTTCCATACTGTTACGTGACCTAGCATGTGATATCTCTCACGTATTTTCACCTCCATTCTTCGAGGATCTTACCTTTTGGGAGATCTTCCCCTGTTACTAGGTGATTAGAATGTAGAAGGCTGGTAATCTCAATGTGTTTGTGGTCAAAAACACATGCGAGAGGTCACGTGGCAATAAGAAAAGTACGCCAGAGCGGGTCCTAAAAACGTTGCCATGAAACGTAACAGTTTGAAGTTAGAATATTCTGGCATATATTTTACTTGAAAATTCAAACTGAATTAATTATAAAGCAATCAATAATTACAAAGCAAGTCATTAGATTTAATATTTGGAAGCTATATGGTTTAGGTACAACATACAGAACTTCTTTTCAAAACGGTATGTTTTTCTTGAACCCCTGTACCACACAGCAAATATTGCACACACCCTATCTTCAACTGAATGAACCTCACACACAACAACCATGCGTCAGGATTAACTGCACTAATCCGATCATCCTGTAACGAAGTAGGTGCTTGGTTTAATATGCACCTAATAATCAATTCCTTGCTTCGAAGAGCTGTCTTCATTGATTTTAGTTTACTGTGTTCGATTTTGTTTTTAAACGAAATAGGGAGTTTTTATCTAATTCCTGTAATTTTATATTCTTCTGTAGTTCTTAAGCCTTTTCTTTGGCTAGCCTAAACTACTATTATGATAGTACTAGTTTATTTTTATAAGGGCGGCTGCTGCAACTACAGCTCTTTGCGATTTAGAACTTTCTTCCTCTAATATTTTAAAACGATGAAAATTGATTTTGTTGTTTGTTGAAGAAGAAGACATTGAAGCACAGTGGTCTGTCAAATACCTAGAAGACGTATGATTACTTGCATCACGAGGAGGCTTATCACTTGGATCCGATAGATTTGCTTCTTGATTAGGTTTTCTACAGGCAAAAATTCAGTTTCATTAAAAACAGATCAATGGGTCGTACACCAGAGTACTTAAATTCTAGAATAGAATTTTTAACAATTGTTGCAGCTATATTAAAAGCTTCGGTCACTGGATTGGAAACTTCGTATTGCGTGATAACAGTAATCACATTTCAACTGCTTGAATTAATTGCTTGACTCCTTAAAAAGAATATAGAATTTTAAATAAACAAACCAGACTAAATGAGTAGCCGAAGAGGTTGGAGAGTGGATCCTCCTATAATTATAAAATTATAATTAAAACTATAATTCTGAAATCGAAATTGTAAATTATATATAAACTATAAAAATATAAATTGTAAATTAGTATATATAAGCTATAAAATTATAAAATTTTAATTTTAAAATTATAATTTTAAAATTATAATTTCAAAACTATGATAATAAAATGATAATTATAAAATTATAATTGTAAAATTCTAATTATGAGAATGATAAACTATTTGTTGTCGATCGACGAAAAATATTCAATTAGACGAATCATAATGAACATGCCATAAATAAACTGAATATGTATACACCAAAATTTTAAGTTTCTCTAAAAATTTTTGAGAATTAAATATCACAGCTACTATGAAAAAACAAATTTTGATTTTTTAAACCAGTTCATTATACTAACCATTTTAAACTCAAACTGCCGTCTGCGTTATTTGTATTTTACTAAGTAATGCGTCATTAGCCTTTGTATTTCTGCACTTTATTGAATAAGCCAAATAGTACAGTGCCAAAAAAACCTGCCCCCTCCCCTGAATAACTTTTGATCTAATCAGATCTTCGCGTTCTAAGACTCAATCTTAATGGCTCAAGAGGGTGACCTCAAATATGCTAATTAATAAGTGCAGGTGGTATTTTAAGTTGGAAAATCAGACATAAAAACGTACTTTCTCTGAATAAACTTACCTTTTTTTCGACCAATTCGGATTTTTGACCCCTAAAATAAAGGGGAGAGCCCCAATCTCTGGAATATGGTCTCCATATTTTGATCAGGAGAGTGATCCAAAAATAATTTCATGCAAAAAATAAATTTCAGAAAATATTTATTATTTTTTATTATTTTATAAAATAATAATTGAGAACGCTTTGAATTGTAAGGTATCAATTTGTTGCATTATTTTAAAGAATGTAATTTTATATAGCAATATACGAAATTGGAGCAAAATCGGTCGAGTAGTTCCTGAGAAATGGAATTTCAAAAGAGTCAGATACTCAAAATTTTATATTTCGAAAATCCGAATCCGTCGATAAAAAAAGGTATGTTTATTCAGAAAATGTACGTTTTTGGGTCTAATTTCGTAACTTCAAAAAACGTCTGGGCAATTAATTTGTGTAGACGTTATTTAAACGTAATAAGCATATTTGAGGTTACCCCCTGAAACCATTAAGAATGAGGTCTTAGAACGTGAAGATCCGATCATTAGATCAAAAGTTATTAAGAATGGTCTATTCTTTTTTTTTCGTACTGTACTTGAATGCTTACCAAAATTTGAATACAAAAATTAATGTCTTTTATTTTGCCGCCAAATTTCAATCCCATTTTCGTAACTGCCACCCTCTGGGTTTAATGTCTCGAAATCAGTATTCTTTAACATCAAAATATTAAAATTAATTTGAACTTTGCTTTCCTAATTTTTAATTATTTAAAAATTTACCCAATCAGAACACACTAATAAATTTCCTTAAGCAACCGCTGCGATGCTGATTATTTGTTGCCAAGGAGACCCATAAATTCTTTCTGTAATCTTCTTAACAAGAGCATTAATGCCTAATTTAAAATCAGAATGCAAAGTATGCTGTAGGCAAACTATTTTCGCTGTTCAAAGCTTTTAATCTGATGACATTTAATTCAGCTAATTACATTTCTTTATCAATTCCAAATTCTTCAGAGTCGATTGCTGCTTTATACATTTCTAACTCAATTAAAGCATAAAGTTAACTTTATTTTTGGCAAGACATTCAGTTTTGAAAACAAATTACCATACGTTTTGAGAAGAAAAAACTTTGTTTATTGTTTGAACTAACTAAAGAAATGAAAAAATTAGTTTTATTCAGTACGAAAAGGATTTCACCACCAGGTATTTTTTGGAGATCACAAATTTATCATATTCTAATTATAAATTTTATTCTTGAAGCTTACAATGGAAGAGGTTAACGAAGAAATATTTTAAAAAATTAAATATTTTTAAAAAAATTAAAAAAAAATTCTATATAGAATATTTAATTATAAACCAATGTTTTTCTACTATTGGTGTTCAAAATTAAGAGAACTTTGAACACCAAGACTCAAAATTTGGTCAATTATATCCAGAACTGCTGGGTAAATTTTAATAAAATTAGGTAGAAATGTAGATTTCAATAAAAAATAAAATAAATTTTCCAATTGTAATAAATACGCATAATTGGAAAGTATGAAATAGTGGTTAGAGTATTGAAGTAAAAAAAAAATTCGCACTGTTTTGCACCTTCAAATTCCGATTACACTGTTTGAAATTTCTCAGAAAAAAATAGTTAAATAACACAATTTATTTTATTGTTATTTTGCCATATTTAACCGAATCAGTTGCATTGTCATAAAGATGGTTTTCAAACAATTAACTGTGAGAAAAATCATTTTTTAACTGTTTTCACCTAATAGGGTGAAACAACAAGAGTTTTAGAGCCATCTTGCCCACAGAAAATGGAAGAAAAAAGTTGAGAACTCACATTCTTCAAAAGCTGGATAGTAAGCCAAATGATAAAGATTGCGAATTCATATTTTTATTTTCCATCATCAGATGCCTAATTGTAACCGTGTAGTAATTAGTGTGTGGTGAACACTGAATGAAGCCACTTAGTTTCTTGCAGCTGGGTACATACTTTAGCCCAAAGGAACTGGCAGAACGGGGGTTTAAATCATAGTTTTGACACCCCATTATTTTCTTCATTCCTTCAGTGTCCAGTGTCCTGCATCCCTCAGCTGGTGACCCTGAACTATTGGAATACCAACTTCTCATTCACGCATAGATGGCAGAACCACAGAGCATCTAAACTAGGGATAGGCGAACTTTTTTGGACGAAGGCAAAAAATAGGGAGGGGGAGAGAGTTTGGTGGGCCGAGTGAAAACTTCTAAAATAAAAAAGGAGAAATCAAAAAGTTTTAATTTAAATATTTAATGAGATGAATGAAATTGGTGTGCTTATTTTAAGGAATGGATGAAATTGATGTGCTTATTTTAAGGAACAAGGCTGGGAAGTTAAGGAAATGCTTGTCTGTTAGTCTACTTCTGAAATGATTTTTTCGACAGTTCATAATTGAAAACGCTTGTGCACATATATAAGATGAAGCAAACGTAGCACTGATTTTCTGGGCATGAGATATTAAACTTAGGAAACTAGCTATTGATAATGATTTGTAAAACTCAAACTTTGGCATATTTAGAAAAAACTGCTTCAGATGATTGTTAAATTGCAACTCAATTAATTCAAGCTGCAAATACGACCTCACTGTTTCACAATTTACGCTGGTAAAATGTGATACGCATGTTAATGTTAATGGTTGGTACGCATGGTAAAAATATCTAATTCTGTTTGAATGGCCCTGAAATCTTGAAATCTGCGTTCAAATTCAAAGTGAAGTTTTTTGAAACCATCTTCATAATTCTTAAGCTTTTCCTTATTTACTGAGGGTATTGAATTTAACCTCGAAAACTAAGACAAGTCGTTCTTAGCTAGCTGATCAGCAAACAGATTAAGCTACAACAAAAGCTTTGAGATGGGCCCAGATATCATTGATGAATTGATTTTTCCCTTGCATCTTAACATTCAAGTTGTTCATATGACAAAGAAGATCTGTAAAAAATGCAAAGTCTGAAAGCCATTCTGTATCTTCTAATACTTCGCACTCTGCTGAAGACTGTTTCTCGTGGAAGAACTGCACAATATCGTCTTTCAGCTGCCAAACTTCCTCGAGAACAAATCTTGCACTAAGCCGCCTTACTTTCGTGTAATACAGTACATCATAGTATTCACATTGCACAGACTGAAGAAAATCTTGGAACTGCCTGTGAGTTTGTCCACGAAATTGAATAGTATTATCAAGCTTTACTACTGCATCAAGCACAGGTTTCATACTCAATGCAGGTTTACACAGAGTGTCTTGGTGTATAACCCAATGTAGAAAACTAACGTTATTACCTAGATAGTTCTGATTAAAGAGTCCAAGGAATCCAGATTTTTTTCCTGTCATATTTTGTGCCCCATCAAGCGAAATATTACATGTTTTTGTTATGGCCACTTTCAAAGTTAAAAACCCTTCCTGAAACTCACGAAAAATATCACATCCCGTGGTAGTTCCCTTTGAAGAACGCATGCGCGCCAGTTCCTCGGAAATTTCAATGTTCTCACCAACACCTCTTATAAATAACACTAATTAAGTATCAATTATATCAGTGATTTCATCCATAGCTATTGAGCAAAATTTAAATTGTGCAATTTTTAACTCTAATTGTGATGTGAAATTTTTATCAATGGCTTCGATTCTAGAAGTCCCCGTTTTTCGCTATAAACTTACAGCCTCAAAATTATTTTTCATGTCATCTTTTACAACTGCAAAAAAATGCTTCCAAATCCATTCATTATTGAACGCTTGGCACTCAGAATCAACTTTGCGTTTTTAGTAGCTATTTTGGGGTTAAAAATTTTTACAAATAACTCAAAAAAGCACCAGCCATTTTATACATTTAATAATTTCATCATTATTTACAAGGACATTATTTGTGTACAATCTTTCCATACGCAATAAATAATGTTAGAACTCGCGCCAGCAGAAAAATCCGCTCGTTGGAGCTTAAAATGCGCAGTCTGCCACACGTGAACTCTGCCTTGTAGTTCTGAAGATAATAGAACAAAATTTGAAAATTCTTTTAAATTGAAAATCACCAGTGCATATCATTATCAAGGTGAGATATAGAGGAATAGTATCAAAGTTGTAAAAAGTAAAAATAGTCCATTATATGGAACCATTCTTAATTATCTTGAATCTATTTTAATTTTAATTAGACGCCCGGTGACTGAGCGGTAGCGCTTCGCGCTGTCGTGCCACAGGTCCCTGGTTCGATCCTCGGGCCGGGCAAGGTTGACTCAGCCTTTCATCCCTTCAGTGGGTCGATAAATGAGTACCAAGCATGCTTGGGAACTAAACACTGGGGGNCTAAAAATTTTAATTTAAATACTTTATGAGATGAATGAAATTGATGTGCTTATTTTAAGGAATGGATGGAATTGATGTGCTTATTTTAAGTGAGATGTGCTTATTTTAAGGAACAAGGCTGGGAAGTTAAGGAAATGCTTGTCTGTTAGTCTACTTCTGAAATGATTTTTTCGACGGTTCATAGTTGAATACACTTGTTCACATAAAGATGAAGCAAACATAGCACTGATTTTCTGGGCATGAGATATTAAATTTTGGAAACTAGCTATTGGTAATGATTTGTAAAACTCAAACTTTGGCATATTTAGAAAAAACTGCTTCAGATGATTGTTAAATTGCAACTCAATTAATTCAAGCTGCAAATACGACCTCACCGTTTCATAATTTACGTTGACAAAATGTGATACGCATGTTAATGTTAATGGTTGGTGCGCATGGTAAAAATATTTAATTCTGCTTGAATGGCCCTGAAATCTTGAAATCTGCGTTCAGATTCAAAGTGGAGTTTTTTGAAGTCATCTTCATAATTCTTAAGCTTTTCCTTATTTACTGAGGGTATTGCATTTAACCTCGAGAAATAAGACAAGTCGTTCTTAGCTAGTTGACCAGCAAACAGATTAAGCTACAACAAAAACTTTGAGATAGGCCCAGATATCATCGATGAATTGATTTTCCCCTTGCATCTTAGCATTCAAGTTGTTCATATGACAAAGAAGATCTGTGAAAAATGCAAAGTCTGAAAGCCATTCTGTATCTTCCAATACTTCGCACTCAGCTGAAGATTGTTTCTCACGGAAGAACTGCACAATCTCGTCTTTCAGCTGCCAAACTTGCTCGAAAACATATCTTGCACTAGGCCACCTTACTTTCGTGTAATACAGTACATCAGAGTGTTCAGATTGCACGGACTGAAGAAAATCTTGGAATTGCCTGTGTGTTTGTCCACGAAATTGAATAGTATTAACAAGCTTTACTACTGCATCAACCACAGGTTTCATACTCAATGCAGGCTTACACAGAGTATCTTGGTGTATAACACAATGTAGAAAACTAACGTTATTCCCTGAATAGTTCTGATTAAAGAGTCCAAGGAATCCAGATTTTTTTCCTGTCATATTTTGTGCTCCATCAAACGAAATATTACATGTTTTTGTTATGGCCACTTTCAAAGTAAAAACCACTTCCTGAAACTCAAGAAAAATATCACATCCCGCGGTAGTTCCCTTTAAAGAACGCATTCCTTGTCAGTACCTTAGAAATTTCAATGTTCTCATCAACACCTCTTATAAATAACACTAATTAAGTATCAACTATATCAGTGTTTTCCTCCATAGCTATTGAGCAAAATGTAAATTGTGCAATTTTTTACTCTAATTGTGATGTTAAATTTTTATCAATGACTTCGATTTTAGAAGTGACCGCTTTTCGCTATACAGCCTCAAAATTATTTTTCATGTCTAGACATAAAACATCACTAACTTGGAGCATACATTGTTTAACAAACTCCCCACTACCGAGAGATTTATTACTTTTAGCAATATTGTGTGCGTTAATGTAACTTGCATGCGTAGCTGCTTCTTGGACACTGTTTATCTTCTTGAAAATATTTTGTTGGCCTGATAATTCTTTAAAAAAACTTTCTGCATTTATTCTTCTCTCACTATCAGACATTGCTTCGTAGTTGGCATTCTTGTGATTGGCTGTAAAATGTCGGTCAATGTTGTATTCTTTAAAAATTGCTACAGCTTCATTGCAGATAAGACATACTTGTTTATCATTCACAACTGTAAAAAATTGTTTCCAAGTCCATTCATCATTGAACGCTTGGCACTCTGAATCAACTTTACGTTTTTCAGTAGCGATTTTGGTGCTAAAAAATTTTACAAATAACTCAAAAAAGCACCAGCGTTTTTATACATTTAATAATTTCACCATTATTCACAATGACATTATGTGTGTGCAATCTTTTCATACGTAATAAATAATGTTAGAACTCGCGACGGCAGAAAAATCCGCTCGTTGGAGCTTGAAATGCGCAGTCTGCCACATGTGAAGTACAATTCACCTATATTAGATCCCGTGTGTCTGCTCCTCGAGAAAAACAAGCGCTCTTTGGAGCCAATCTACGGCTATTCTATAAAGAACTTTTGCTTTCAACATTTTACCAGTTAAAGCTGTCTATTTCCATCAATTTATGCTTTGTGAAACAAAAATAGAGAAAGCAAAAAGGTCATCAGTACTTTGTTAAAAAAAGATAGAACAAAAATAGCTTTAAACAAAGTAGACAAGAAAATGGATGCATATTGTTTACATTCGCCACGGATTGGCAAGTTAAAATTCTATCCTCGGGCCGGATAAAACCTTCCGGCGAGCCACAGTTGGCCCGGCGGCCGTAATTTGCACATCTCGGATTTAAACACTCAAAGTCTCGCATTTCCTTCTTTGCACGATAGATGGCACAACAAAATTAAAAGTCACATTTCAGAGTTAACTGGAAAAATAACCCCAATCTCAACCCAACTCCAATATCCAATTAAATTTCATCTTGACGGTTTATAAAATCTTGCTAGTTGTAAATGGCTATGAAGCTATATAGTTTTGTATTCAAGTTTTCTTAATCGGTTAGTTGTAAATGGTTTCAAACCTGTTCAAATACTGAAATTTTCCTAACCATAAGCTTTTCGGGTTATTGGATGATCACTCTGCTGTCAGTTGTTTTACCCTAATTAATGAAAATATTAACAGCGTAGTGTTGCTAACGATCATGCATCTGTAAGATGACTAATGAAAGATTCTTTGGGCTCCTGCCAATGTATCAACCCGTGTTCATACTAAATCTGCCCTGCAGTTCTGAAGATAATAGAATAAAATTTGAAAATTCTTTTAAATTGCACATCACCAGTGCATATCTTTATCAAGGTGAGATATAGAGGAATAGTATCAAAGTAGTAAGAAGTAAAAATAGTCCACTATATGGAACCATTCTTAATTATCTTGAATCTAATTTTTTTCCCTTGATGATTAGTTCTAGAATATCGTTTTCCAGAATATCGTACAAAAGAATGTCTTTTTAAGCGATAAATAATTTTAAAAAAATTCAAAAACTCTAAATAAATGAATAAAATAAAATAAAATCTTTTTTTAACACACGATTTCAAAAACAATTCCACCATCACTTTTTGTTTATTGCAAAATAAACTTGATTTTGAATTAAATATAAATACTCGTTATGTATCAAATACATAAATCGTAATTTTATTGTACGTGACATATTCAAAGTCAAAAAATTATTTATAATTTTAAGTTTTGCTAATTTATCTGTTTTGTCAGCGTTTATTTAATCACTATCAAAACAGTACCGATAGATAATTGTTAGTTTTATTATACAAATATTTAAAATATCTGGAGTAAAGATCGTGTTTATGTGGTATGTTGTAACCAAAACTATATTGCTAAATTTCAGCTTCATAGCACATATCTTTGAAATATTTAGAGCAAATGCCTTATTTAAGTGGCGATCTGTAATAAAAAATACATTAATAGGTGATTGATAAATTTATTAGACAAATATTTAAAATATATATGACGAAGTCCGTATTTCTATTGCCCTGAAAAAAATTTATTATCCCGTTCGCAAACCTACTTTGTCTACTACAATTCCTACGAGAAACATTAATGTTTCGGAATGTTTCAGTTTTCAAAGTCGAAGCCTTTGCCTCAAGGTCCATAAAGTGTTGGTTAAGCTAACATAATATAACAATGAATTCACTTTAGGAGAAAGAGATCTCATACATTATTCGGTGGTAAATACACCTAGAGTATAAAATGACCGGAGGCATCTGAAAGAAGCGGGAATTAACGAACTATTTGACCACTCTCAGGGGAAATCTTTACGTCTTCAACAATGACCTTAAATGAATTTATTTGGAAAAAGAGAATAGATTTCCTGTTTCGATGAGCATTCACTTCTAGTGTTGTTTGGATGACTGTATGATATATGTATTAGCGAACCATTAAGGAATAACATATTTGGTAATAAAATTAATGATATTGTAATCATTCAAATAGTGCCCCAAATAAAGTTACCAAAACAAAAAATACAATTATGCTACATATTTTTTTCAACAAGAAATATGATTATCTTGAAATAAGAGCAATGGCATGAAACACGCAGTCTGTCTTATGTGCTTAATGATAATCATAAATCTTTCCCAATGAGGTAAACCAGGTTCGAATCCCAGCAATGTCTGGTCGATACGAATTCCGTACCCGGCATGCACTGACCACAATGCTGACGTAAAATATCCCCAGTGTTAGACGGATCATGGGTTAGAGTCCCTTGCTGTCAGGCTGACCATGAGAGGTTTCATGGTTTTCTCCTCCATGTAACGCAAATACTGGTTAGCTCCATAATAAGTTCTTCACAATGGCAATTTTCTCCCAATGCTTGGTCCACGAGTTCCATTGGTTTCTGAATTACAAGGCTACGGAGTTGACCATTGTTAGTCATAAACGCAAAAATTATATCTGCTGTTCAACGATGGTTTTGAAATCATAAATCTTAGAGTCGTAGTGGCTCATGGGATAGAGCTCTCTCCTCCCAATTAGATGACCCGCCGAGTTCGAATCTCAGTGATGGCTGGTCGATACGAATTCCGCATACTTCTCGCGCCGACCACAGCTCCGATTTAAAATATATTCAGTGGTTGACAGACCATGGGTTGGAGTACCTTGCCGTCGAGTTAACGTGGAATGTTCTCGTGGTTTTTCCTCTCTTTATAACGTAAATGCGGGTTAGTTCTATCAAAAAGTCCTACATGAAAGAAATTTCTCCCAATACTTGATTCAGGACTTTTCTTGTCTTCTGGATAGGGTTCAAAATTACAAAGCTACGTATTTGAACATTGGTAGTCGTAAACTACTCAAAATTGAATCGGCTGTTCAACGACGGTTATGAGAGAAAAAGCATAATCTTACAAACCTTAACTTTGAAATTGGAAATTTAAACTCTAAAAACAAATTTTAAAAAACTCAGTCATACGAGATTTGAAGAAAAAAAATGTTTTGAAATCTGTATCATAACCACGTGAACAAAGTGAGATTATTTGAAAATCAATCATTTGGGGATTTTAAATTAAATTGGGATACTTTTGTGAAACATAAAACCGTAAAGAATTAATTCTCTCTAATTGCTTCCCTAACTAGTAAATATAACTTAAGATACTATCTTTTTCTGTGCTCTATAAGCATTCAGAAATTCTAAACGTTGGTGTCAACAGTTGCTGAAAATAAAACATTTCTATGTTTTAGAATTAAAATAATAAGTTTTTATGACATTTGTTTTTGTAAATGTTTGATACATAAGCAATCATTTATGTTACAACTGTCTTACAAAAATTTGTATTTCTTCAAGAAAGAAAGATATTCTGTTACAAAATAAACATATTTTATTTATCCAATTTTTAAGCTTCACTTGCGATATAAGAATCAATTTTTGTATGACTCTATCTTACACACTAAATAGAGTTTCATAAAAATTATCCATGCATACATTAAATGCATATATTCCGGCTAAAATAAATTCGGTTTTGACGTATTGTGAAAAAACTGAAGCAGATGTTTCAGGCATCTTCTTTAAATTATTTTACAATAATTTTTGTGACAAAAATAGTTTTAAAATGCGATCAGAGTGATCAGGACACGCATATAAATCAATAACAATTAAATGAATTATTGTAAAAACATTCTACATAAGTGAAAAAAAGGAATAAACTCTTATTCAGTTATATTTCAAGTGAATAAAACAGTTTATTTATTGTAATAAAAATATAGATGACATATTTTAATGGTTTTAGTTATAAGTTTTAGTTTCTGCATAAATATAAAATGAATAGTATAGTAAGTGTGAAAAGTTTTTTATATTTATTTGTTAGATTTATTTTTTATGCTTCACAAACCACAAACCTTTTTTTTAATTTATATATTTATGAAACGTATTATATATATATATATATATATAATAAAAAAATAAATACAAGAAAACACGAAGAAAGTTAAGAAAAACAATAAGCAGTTATAAGCAATTATGCAGCTTTAGCGCTTAATATTATCTACTATTAACTTTCTTTCATTCTCCTTCTGTTTTCGTTTTAATTTCCTTTTTCTAATTTCCTGTCTTTAGGACGTTACGTGTGTTTTGGATGTTGCTCTTTGAGCCTATTTTTATGGAATTAAACAATTTTAACAATTTAGCGCCTGGTAAAAAATGTGTTCAATATTTAAATTATTCTTCATGTTGTACCCGGTACGGAGAGCCTAAATCAGAGGGGAACTTCGGATCGACATCCTGCTACTCTGAAAGCAAAAGCGAAAGCAAACGATTTTTTGAATTGCATTCTATTCCCGAAACTTTACCTTCCTATAAAGCGTGTGATGATAAAAGATGCAAAACTTGCCCTAATATTGACAAAAAACATACTGTTCCTTATAACGTTAGCTCCAAATCTTTTTGTAAAATTAAAAATGTTATTTATATGTTAACCTGTGGTTTCTGTAATATGAAATATGTTGGACAAACTAGTAACTCACTTAACATTCGAATTAATCAACACCGTTCTGATATTAACAGTAATAAGACTATCAATAACCTGGAATTGAATCATTTTAGAGTACATAAATTTAACAGAGTCAAAATTAATATCTTAGATATTATAGAGGATTTAGATTTAAGACTACAGAAAGAAAATTACTACATGCTTCTATACAAAACAATTCTGCCGTATGGGCTAAACGATACCTTCCAACATACACAGATTAACTACAATAACTCATCAACTTATTCACTTTTTCATATTAAAGATAAGCGTACAAATCGAGGTAAACGGGGTTCAAGAAGTAATAGAAACTCTCTTAATAGTGACAAATTAAATATAAAATTTCTTTCTAATATGGAAAAAGACTTTAATAAACAATATAGCATTAAACCAATTAAAGATTTTGTCTTCTCCCTTAAGAATTATGAAACATATAAGTTCTACGATCTTATTATTAACTTTTCTTTCATTAATTTACATTTCAAAATTCTTTGTTTCGATCTTATAAAAGCCAAAATGAGCAAAATTTTGCCTAATAATAAGAAAAGTTTAGATAATTTATATTTCGTTATTAACTTTCAAAATCCTATTTTCGATAAGATCAAATTTCACAACATTTTTGAAAATTTTAAAGCTTTATTTCCATTAAAAGATTTTAACATAATTAAAAGTTTTAAATATAACAAATCTCTTGGTAGAACCATATTTAACTATAATGATATAAGCAAAAATTTAGGGAGTATTAATATATCCGATTATGAATGTCACTGTGAGGAGGATAAATATTTTGATTTTGTTGATAAACATCATAAACATATTATTACTGGTAATTTAAATATTATAGAAAACTTGGAACTTAGG
>NC_092204.1:96316276-96325400 GCF_043381705.1 Parasteatoda tepidariorum | reverse complement strand
AGATAGATAGATAGATAGATAGATAGATAGATAGATAGATAGATAGATAGATATATCCCCGTCAAGTCACTTCAATATATATATTATAAATATCGGATTTAAATTTAAAATTATTTAACAGAAATTGGATCTGGGATCAATTTTATATATTTAAATTTTTACTTAATTTAAACACAGCTAAAAGGAGAGCCAAACTTATCAGTCTTTTTCTCGACTTACATTAATATGTCATTCCAAGCTTTCAAAAAATTAGATAAAATTTAGATGTAAATGAGATTAGTGAAAGGTATTTTAACTTACAGAATTTTACTGCTCAGAACTTCCAACAAGGAAGAAAATAGTATAAAATGGGTTGAAAAAAGTTTTCTAATTGAAAATTTTGACGACAGACTTCTTCTTAAGAGTATAGTATAGGTATGTAAATCAAGTAACAGCTTTAGCAAAGAACAAATGAAATTTTTGATGACCTGCTTAAAAGGAAAAAATCGCGAGCCATTAAACTGATTTAATGCCTTCGGACAAAAAAAAAAAAAAAAAAAANAAAAAAAAAAAAAAAAAAAAAAAAAAAAAAAAAAAAAAAAAAAAAAAAGTAATAATAACGTGTAAGCATGCTTTTAGCTTAAATTTGCACCTGCATTTTTGAAAATAAGCTTAAGCTGGGTTTCTTGTTTATTTATTTTCTCAGCTTTTACTTTCACTGAAATGAAATAAAAAAATGCTTTTCTGAGATATCGTTATTTCAGCCGGTGTGAAAGCGCAAAAAAATTGAATGCGCGCTTCTTTAAAAAGGATTAAATGTATTTTATTTTTTTTTAGATTATCTTTTATACTCCCGGATCGAAAAGTAAGGCATGTTACAAAAAAACTGTTTGCTTGAAATTTAAAGGAAAATATACCGAAGAAAAATGTAAATAAGTCTGTATATTCAATGACAAAACCTCTTTCTTAATATTTTTATTTGCTTAATAACTACGTTTTTTCAACACAAAAAGTAACGAATGAATATAATTACACCAAAGAGCAGTCCATTAGCAAAAATACTTTTTTTCGAATTCGGATGTTTACAACATTTTTAAAACCAATTACGGTACTACAAAATTTTTAAATGTTTACATAATGATAGGTGCTAAAATTTTTATAATAATAAATACTTAGTTATTTATTTTAAATGCATTATTAAAAAAAATTAGTCAGTAGGGATTTTCGTTATTTTCACAATAAAACAGCTAAAATCATTAATTTTAATTTTGCTTTAAATCATATCTATAAAAAATATGTGCTATCAGGCGTTACAAATTACATCTTAATTTGAAAGGAATAGATATTAAATCACCTTTAAATATATCTTTTTTAATATCGATGAGAAAAATATATATGTTATCAATAAAAACAAAATCTTAACTTATAAATAATATAAATTAAATCCTCTTTTAAATAGCACAGTTTTGTTATAGATAATAAAAATATTTGTTATGAACCAGAACAAACAATGGCTTAATTTTATGGAATGAAATTTGTATATCATTGTTATTTCATAATTGAGAAAATGGCCATTTTGGGTCGAAGAAAATTTTTTCTCACAGATGTGATCGGAGACCAATAAGTAACTACTAATAAATTTGCTGCATGTATTTTTATTTAATAAGGAAACTAAGAATTTTTTCTTCATCAGAGTCTATTATTAAAAATTTAAAGTTAACAGTAAATGTCTTCTAATTTTATATTATGCATATGTAGACTCTTACATTGATTGCTTCTTATCAGTTAAAAATGGGGATTATATAATTAGCATAATATCCAAGACGAATTTAAATTCTTATTCAAAAAATAACGAAGTACTACACAACATGTAACCAATCATAATTTGATTTTTACAAACTACTATTATATTTTTTTTAAAAAAACCCAGACCCTCGTAACAAAAAAAGACATGACTAGTATTAGAAGACCTAAGCGAATTTATTTCTTACCCATGCCAAGCAAATACACTTTTCGTAAAATTTTCTATATTTATCTCAAAAATGCTTTATTTTACTTCCTGCTGAAATTCAAAATGAAAATAACTTAAATAATTGCATTCGTTAATTCAATGTCATAGTAATTCTATACACACTTAATCTTTTGTTTGTATACCTTCTTATCACAGCTACGTTTTCGAGATTTATGACTGATTTAACTTGCTTTAAAACAGACATTCTTACTTACCACCCTACAAATTTGGTGTTCTATTTGAATTTTTTTAGCCGTTTCGTGTTTTCCTTGATGTGTGTGTGTTTTATTCTTTATCTTAACATATAGACTCATTTCTGTAGTTACTGACATGGGACTTGGACATAATAATAATTATTACAATAATAATTATAATTAAAAAAAATTTAAGAAAAATAATAATAATTTAAAAAAATAATGATTCTTTAAATAAGAAAAAACTTATGTCTTACTACTGCAATCTTGGGAACAATTAAAAAAATATCGTGCTGAAGGAGCAAGATTCCAGCAACAGTTCTTTCATAATCTCCATAACCATTTGTATTTTGTTAACCGTTTCGTGTTTTCCATGATGTGTGTATGAGTGTTTTATTCTTAATCATAACTTATAAATTCATGTCTGTAATTGCTAACATGGACATAATAATAATTATTACTATAACAATTATTATAATAATTATAAAACAATAAAACTACTTTTTAAAAAAAATAATGATTCCTTAAATAAGAAATAATTTATGTCGAACTACTGCAATCTTGGGAACAATTTTAAAAAGATCATGTAGAAAGAGCAAGATTCTAGCAACAGTTCTTCCATAATCTTTTAAATCTTCCTCAGACATAAAACATGAAAAGCCTAATATCGATTAAAACTTCTGAGATATAAATTAAATAGCAAGCTTTCCCAAATAGCTTGGAGAACCTGGAGACTCAAGAATTCTTAGAAACATTTCCGATTATTAATGCCCGGAATATAAACTCTGAATACATCTATAAATTCTAGAACTATTGCTTCTCGAAACAGCCTTTAAGAATCGTGATGAGACAGCAAAGCAGACTTCTCACAAGAGAAGAGAAAACTAAATATCTTTTCTTCAGAATTCAAAGTGTTCTAAGTCAATACATAATCCGAGATGTTTTTTGATAGCTTATTTTTTCTTTTTTTTACTCATAAAAACTTTACAAACTCGATATTTCATAAAATTGTTTGACATTTCTTAGAGTTGTGTTTGACCTAGAAGATTAATGACTAAAAGAAAAAAAGTCAATCCTTTTGGAAACGTTTTTGGAAAACTTAATCGAAAAATATTGTTTTGATTGCTTGGAAACGAAAAAACATTTTAGTACATTATGTAAATAAAGTGCAAGGAAATATTTTGGATGAGAATAAAAAGCACAAAAAATACTATATTATAATTTTGAAGCATTCTAGTCTATTAGTTAAGTAGGAATCACTTGTTTTTAATCTTAACGGGCCAATGCCGAAGTAGAATAATAGTTTCACTGGTCAAATACTGCCCAGATCATGGCTAAAATCTGGAGATGTACCAGATTGCAAAATTTTAAATTTGAAATTTTCAATTTTCGTTAAAACAACTGTCCCGGTTTCCATTAGCATCTTCAATAAAGTTTAAATTAGTAATAGCATTAGATTAACTAATGAGTTATTTATAAGAAAAAATTTATATTTAGCCTACCATACTTTAATAAAATGCTAAGTCTTCAAATCTGAATAATAAAAACATATTATTGCATTTTATCATTTATTACCTAGAAATTATTGAAACAATTATTGAAGTATTGTATTAATATTACCTGGCATTGTATTAAAACAATTATGCAAAACTGTATAAGAATAGTATAATTTTCTATCGAACAATTATTTTGCAAGATGCAGTTCTAAGGAAATTTATTGTACTCCAACAAAAATAAAAACTTATGTTTTTATTTTTTAGATTTTTGTTAAGAAAAATTTAAAAAACAAATTGGATTGAATGTTGGCTTTATAAGTAAATTTACTATAGCATTTGTTATTGTTTCTTCTTTTAAACGTAGTATATTTTAAAAATGGTGATATATTAAATGCAAATGTTTTAACTATCGAGGCTTAATCTATGTAATTTACGTGCAATGCGATCGACCTTAATATTCAACCTCTTAAGCTTTTCGATAGTCGATGAAAAAATTGTACGTTATTAATAATGATCAGAAGATTAATATAGCAGCTTTGCAGTTTATAATGTTACGATTCAATCACTGTATCCCAGCAATTTTGAACCCTCAAAAGATAAAATATCTCCTATTGAAAAAAATTTCTTTCAAACAAATGCAAAAACATTATCTATCAAACTAATGCTTACTTGCGTTACTCAGAGATAAAAACCTCGAAAATCACCCAAAATAATTTTAATCAGACTGATTGGAAATTGAATCCATTGAGATAATCAGTACGAAACAAGTCTACTAGTAGAAATTTTGTTTATCGAGAAAATGAAATAAAATGTTGCCAAATGAGTTTTTTTTCAGTTATGTAAAAATTAAGTTTTGTTTTAATAAAAACTGTCCTTAAAAATATAATTATCAATTTTTGTTAAAGCAATTGTTCCGGTTTTAACATGTACTTTTAATCTTAAATGATATTTAAACTAGTATTTGTATTAGAACAATTAATGTCTTAATTGTAAAAAAATATTTATATTCTGTCCACCTTACTTCGATAAAATGATAAGTCTACAAATAAAAAGAAGAATAATAAATATTAGAACATTTATTTACATACTGAAAGCAAATTTATTAGGAGTAAATGCACATTTTTTCTGGAATTATCATTATTTTGTTCCTTTAATTACATTGACTTTGAATAAATATTTACCTAATTCCTAATTTTATTATTATTTTAATTATTATTCATCAAAATTTTATTGACTTTAAACAAATATTAACAAAATTTCTTATTTCTAATTTTGTACTTACTTAACAATCATATTATTTAGTTAGTATTATTAATATTTATTATTAATGGTTTTTACCATTAGATTTCTGAATTTTCATGTCCTAGTACTTACCGGGCTCCTCTCTTCAGCGAACATATTTCTCTTTAACGAAGGTGTTCGTTTTACCGATGTTTCCTCACATTAAATTTCTGCACAAAAATAAAATGTGTCGTTTCAAAATATTTATTTTTAGCTTCATTCCTGGGAAATTGGTGGAATACATGGATTTCTTAAACTACGTGCAAATGAATAATTTCACGGTTACTATAATTCTGAATTTGGTTAGATCGAACACAAATAAGTTTTAGTCGGTTCTAAATACTCATTACAATTGGTCGGGTCATCAGGTTTTGAGACTAAGTACCTGGGTAGTAAAAAGGTACAGGGAATTTGTTCGGTGCATCTTTTCTAAAATCATTTTATTTCACCCTAATATTTAATTTCCTCACCGTCATTAAACAGCTGACCCAATTTTGGGTTTACGACTACTAATGTTTAACTCCATAGCCTTTTAGTTTTGAATCCAGAAGACAAGGGAACTCCTGCATAAAGTATTGGGAGAAATTTGCCTTCGTGCAGAACCTATAGGTGTAACTAACCTGCATTTGCGTTACATGGGAAGTAAAACCACGAAAACCTTCAACGGTAGGTCAGGTGGTTAGGGTACTCTAACTCATGATCCGTCTACCACTGAGGATATTTTACGTTAGCACTGTGGTCGGTGCAAGCCGGGTGCGTGATTCAGCAATCGCTGGGATTCGAACCCTATTCACCTCATTGGAAGGCGAATGCTTCAACCCCTGTGCCAAAACGGATACATCCTTAATGTCGTATTTGCAACAAATTGAATCGTAATCACTTATTATAATTATGGGAAGTGAAATACTTTCGAATCAGTAACAAATCATACTATTTAGCAAATAATAGTTAAAATGTTCCTATGCGTGTCAACATATTTCGCTTGCAGCAAGTAAATATTACTTTTTCTTACCACATTTAAATTTATTATCAAAGTTCTGCGCAATAATATATATCGAAATTATTGATTTTCATGTAACAAAGTAATTTCTCTGTATTAAATCCACTGCCGTTTGGGGGTTTCAACTTTACGTTACATTTCGTTTTGCTGCACGAAAAGTATAAGATTTCAGAAATTTAAAATTGCGGAGGTGTGTAGAAAAAAGTACAGGAAGTACAGCAAAATAAATAAAAAATTAGCATTCCATATTTAGTTTTAGAACCATTCATTTTTAAGCTTATTTTAAAAAATACCATGTGAGCTAATCTGAAGTCGACTGAAATTTAATTACGGAGTTAATATTTCACATTCTGGAATAGTCATTTTTATTTGAGAACTGAAGGAACCTACTTCCCTTCTTTTGACTATTTATCCATTGCAGTGAAAATATTTATTTTTCTCTCTCGTAAGAGCTTTATTTTGTGTGCTAATCTTTCATTTGAGGAAACATTTATTTTGAAATTGTTAAAAAGGAAACCTAAATCAAGAGCGATAAAAACTGCTCATTATAAAACTGTTATAAGTCTCATTAACAAGTAAAACTTCTTCTCATTTTCTTTTCTTTTTACTGAATCATGCATTATCCATTAATTTTTACCAAGTACAAATGATTAATTTTCATATCCAGATAATTTTAAATTTCATGAGGATTGATAAAATATTCTTAGATAAAACTACAATAATTTTGTATTTTATCTAAACAAAATATTCTTTTTTTTAGGGAAAATATCGTTTTTTTAAAAATAAGATAAAATGATGAATGAGAACAAATGACAAGGGTGGGTGAGCGCAGCCTGCGATTCAAAAATTATATTTTTCAAATAATTATATAACTTCAGTTTTTTGATTAAATTTACGTTGAAATAAACGAAAAACAAACAATTCAAATTGTTTTAATAACAACATGGTCCATAAGCTTCTTAAGTACAGTCTTCTTTTTTAGATAACACGAACTTAAATTGAGAAGGCTTGTCTTGAAAGAGATTATGCAGTTAAAGTTTTAAAAACCCATGATAATATTTAACGATCACGGCTTATAGACTTCTTTGAAGTATTCAGGAAAATCCCTTGTTTTAAATCCAAAAAATGCAGCCGAAACATTCATTGTAAAAATGAATTAAGTCCTGTCTTCTTTCATATTCCATTTAATTTCTAGATACAATACTATTACACAGTAGCATAGAAAAATAGTTATATAGGTTTATCTATATACAATTACATAGGAAGCAATCATTGATTTAAAAATACACTTTTAATAAATATGCATGCAGTTATTTTATAGGTTTGTGTGAGTTATTTATAAGTTTTAGTTCAGTTATAAGTTTACAATAAAACTCCTTAATGTAACTTTTTCAGCAATATTTATTTACAGTGATTGTAAAGTAAATATGACTTTGAAAATATGGTGTGTCAGATGTTATGTTCCGTAAAATTTTACAGTAAAAAAGAGTCTTTTGGTAAAGATCACAGGCCTTCCAACAACAGTTACTTTTTCCCAGAATTTGATCCAGAATTTTTTACTGAGTAGTTAGTTAATCTGTATTTTTTAAAGTGCGAAATCGAGTGTTTTTCGAGTTTTACTTCAGTGTAGTGGATACATTAACTTCTTCCGTATTTAAAGTGTCTTTGACGTTACCCCGTAAAAAGGAATCACGTGGGGCGAGGTTCACTGATCTTGATGACCATGTGTTGAAGAATAAATCACTCGTCCTTCACATTCTCAAAAACACTGTTTATGAGCCAATGGAGCTATAAATAATTATTAGTGCAGTCATCGACATGAAAAAAACCATTATGTCATGTACGTATAATTTATCAAAAACTTCTTTGTTAATTTATATAGTTTTTGCAATTCTTATACAGCAATTGATCTCTCTCTCTCAATACCTTACGCACATCCATTTTCGGGTCAATCCTTGGTAACTCAAGCTAAAAAATTAAAGGACGCAGTAAGAACGTGCTATACCTTTATTTTACTCTTCTACCACAATTTGTGCTTCTGTTCTCATATTTTGTGATCTGGCAATCTTATTACGAAAATATGTTAAATCAGTCGTGAAATTTTCCCCGTACATGTACGTTCATTTGAATTCGCTACTCACTTTAGAGATTTCGTTTTGTGTTTGAACTTATTTTATAAGTTCTATGTATACTTCCACCTTATGCGCAGCAAATAAAACTTGTTACTTTTTCTTCATTTTTCTCTTTCTTGTATTTATTTATTGTGCTATATATATATATATATATATCATTACGCACATAATGATATATGTTATAATATAATGGTATATGATATATGTTATGTGATATATGTTATAATGTTGTATGTTATAATGTTCATGTTATGATATATGTTATAATGTTCATAATGATATATATATATATATATATAGCACAATAAATAAATACAAGAAAGAGAAAAATGAAGAAAAANTTCAGATTTCTGTGCAGAAACCTCTGTAAATCATTGGCTTGATTGTGGAACTGGCAAACGTCATATTTGCTTCATTAAAAAAACGAAGTACCCTCGGATAAATTGACATTCCAGATAACTAGACCTTTGTCATTTAAATTATTTCCACAAAAAAAAATTCATAAAAGAAATACTAGGTTTTACTATTAGTAACCTACTATTTGTAACCCTAGTAACTGCTAATTCATTGTGCAATTTATACAAATGTTTGTAATAAATAAGAGAAAATTATATTTTTATTTATTTAGAAGCTACGGGTTAGATTCAAAGGAGGACGGGTCCATTGTTGGACAAGTCCTCGGGGACGGGTAAAATTTCTGACTTTCTTCGTGCCCTGATATATATATATATATATATACACTGGTTATCATAAATTAAGGAAAAATCACAAAAATAGCGATAACTCTTTCAAAAGTAAGCCAAACCGTGCAAAATTTGCATATGTTGTCCACTAAGAGTAGCTGAGTAAAATTGCAATATGCAAATTAGTGGCGCTGCACTCGGCTTACGTCATCTGCCTGGAGCATAAAAGTCCAAGTTTGAGAGAAAGCACACAAATTTTACTGTGATTGCGACATTGAAAATCTGAGATAGCCAATTCGTAATAATGACCTCTAGGCATCATTTGCCTGAAGAACTACGATGGAGAGC
>NC_092204.1:96295194-96316073 GCF_043381705.1 Parasteatoda tepidariorum | reverse complement strand
AGGGAGCGTTATGGTTTGGGGAATGTTTTCCTGGCATTCATTGGGTGCACTCATCA
Organism: Parasteatoda tepidariorum; assembly: GCF_043381705.1. Taxonomy (NCBI): domain Eukaryota; kingdom Metazoa; phylum Arthropoda; class Arachnida; order Araneae; family Theridiidae; genus Parasteatoda; species Parasteatoda tepidariorum. Next base: position 96,316,017 of record NC_092204.1, on the reverse strand, counting down.
TTGTGGAAGGCACTATGGATCAGTACAAGTACGTATCTGTCCTTGCGGACCACGTCCACCCCTACATGCAAATGATTTTTCCTCAAAATGATGGCATCTACCACCAGGACAATGCGAGGTGTCATACAGCTCGCAGTGCATGTGCGTGGTTCGAAGAACACCAGGATGAATTTACCGTACTCCCCTGGCCAGCAAACTCATCGGATTTAAACCCAATCGAGAATCTGTGGAACCACCTCGATCGGGTTGTTCGCTCCATGGATCCTCAACCGCGTAATCTAGCGCAGCTGGCCACGGCACTGGAGTCGGCATGGCTGAACATCCCAGTGAACACCTTCAGAAACCTAATTGACTCTCTTCCTGCACGTCTCGTAGCGGTTCGCTCTGCCAAGGGTGGTTATTCTGGATTTTGACAGGTGGTCACGTTAATGTGACTGAACTGTGTATATATATATATAAATAACAATAAAAATAACAGAAAACCGGTAAAAAAAAATTCCGCAAAAAAGGACAAAAAAAATTTTAAAAAAATTATAAATAAATAAATAAAATTAAAAAAAAGTCCGGAAAAAGATATAATCTTTTCATCAGCTCACACGATTATATCCGCAAAAAAGAGTGCTTTCTAGTATTGTATCAATATAGCCAAAGCAAGTGTTTTTTTTTATATTTTAATTTTATTTTTTGTCCTTTTTTTCGGAATTTTTTTTCCGGTTTCTTGTTATTTTTATTTAATTATTATTTTTCTTTTTTCCCCTTTTTTCATCGTTCTGTAATTTTTCCCTTGTTTTCTCTACGTTTTGAACTTATTTTATGAGTTCTATTTACTTGCAGTTTATGCGCAATAAATAAAACTTATTGTTTTTCTTAGTTTTTTTCGTGTTATTTTTTCTAATATGCGTTATTGGTATAAAAATATAAACATTTGAAATATTTTAACTCGTTTTTAAGGATTCTGTTGTATTTGCTATTTCCGACATTACACTTATTCCACTGTAACTGTAAACCTTTCAGTGAGGAGAAAAAAGTTATCTTTCAGTCATCTTATCGATTAAAAATTCCATTTCAGGGGCTTTCTCTCAACTGCTCAGGAATTTAGGAAAAGGCTTAGAATATAATCTTTTTAACGATAGAAGAAAAGCTATGAGATTTTTTTTTTCCTAACGTTTTAACTTGCTAAGTTAACCTTTTTTTAGAGGAAAGAAAAAGGATGGGAATGATGGAGTGAATGTAATTTTCTTCAAGGAATAATAACTCGATTACCACCGAATAATATATAAAAAAGCATGAAATGAAATTAAACATTGTTACTCTCTTTGAAGAGCAAAAAGAAAACATTTTAATTTATATTTTATAAACTTAATTTATTAATTATTTGTCTTTACTTTGAAAAATTTCGAAATAATTCCCTTTTTAGAAAATAATCTGTTCTATCCGTGTAACCTGTTTTGAGTGCTCGAAATAGGCATCTATTCTCAAGACTCCCTACGCGGGAATTCTCGTATTCAGGTGTAGCGAGTCTCCATAGGGGGCGCCTGTTTTGAGCTTTGGAAGCACTTTTCCCACCTTCATAAATTTTTGAAGAAAATGAATTTTTATTGTTTGATGTGTGCTATAATTTTACATTAATCTTTACAAGACCTCTTTTCTTACAACTTCCTAATTTGACTTTTTCCCTATATCGTACCTTTTTTAAAGATAGGATCGCTAACTACACAGTTTTTCTATAGATGGCGTTAGAGTGGTATCAGGGTTTTCAAAGCGTTTATCACTGGTGATTCACAAAATTCAAGAAGAAAATGACAAAACACCGTATTAGAATAACAATTATTTTAAATTATAACTAGTAATATAAAATTCATGACTAATGATTAGAAAAATAATAATGAATTACGCTGTTTAGTGTTTTATTAAAATCAAAACAATAAAGTTCAAAACAAAATAAATCGGTTCAAGAACGTAAAATTGAAACAGTACTTTGAGAATTGCATTTTTTTAAACATTTTATTACCTCATATATATTTAGTATGTAAGTAAAATGATATTTTAACTGTTTCAGACAGTAACAAAAATTTCGCAAAATAATTCTACACTCGTTTTGCTTCATTTTTAAGTTACTAATTGAATAAAACTGTCATTTCAATAATCTTTCCTAAATAAGATTTTGTTTAAATGTTGAATCATATTCCAATTTTAGAAATATTCAGAGGAGGCCATTTTTCTTAAAATTCATATAGACTTCTAATTTCAAACTTAAGAAGAAAAAAAACTTTTAACTACAAAACAAATAAATAAAGAAGGAAAATGTATTTAAATTTAAAATCATTATTATTTACTTTAAATTTAATTGTATATTTATTGAATAATATAACTTGATTTAAATATTGAACACTTGACTTAATACGGTTGATTTAAATATTAAATTGTCTTACATTATTTAACTGTGAATATTATTTGCTTTTATATCGGAGGCAATATTGATTATACAAGTCTGATTAGACATAATGCAATCAAAAATATAATACAAGTACTTATTTTCTGATTTATAACCGTATACACCGTTTCACAGAAAGTTTTAACTGGAATAAATGAGTACTTGATTAATAACCTATCTAACAGAAATGAATTCACTGGAGCAAATTAATAATACTTTTCTAAAATTTGATTAAAGTAATTTTTTATGCTAACAAGCGTTCGTTATTAATCTCTCTGTTTTAAATGAGTTCTGGGTTTGAGATTATTCTTTTATAATCATATCTTGAAGATCACATTATTGTTTTCAAGAAATAAAAAATATCCAATTAGAATGAGAAGATCATCCACAATTTGTTTGCTCTCTCGATAGTTAAAGGAAAGATTAATTATAAAGTAACGTTATTGATTCTTCGGAATTTATTTTAGTTTCGTTCCAAAAAAATAATGAATATTCAAAATAAGCTTTGAAAGGAATAATAATGCGGAATAAAAGGCTTTATTTTTAAACAGCTCTATTAATCTTTTCGAGAAAATTTTATGAGAGAAAAGAAAAATCCTTATCCAGGCTTATTCTCATCAAGTTTTAAAAATTTTATCGAGTTTTGAAATTAGTAATATTTATTTGAAGAGGAATCGATTGGATAAAATAAGCATCAAAAATATTATTGATTTTGAACCATATTTACTGAAAAAATTGCATGAGCATTTTTAAATTTAAGCTTTAAATAGCGCTACTTTTTTTGCTGGTAATGAAAGTTATTTTGAAAATGTACATTTTATAAATTAAAAACACCATCAATTTGCAAAATTTGGGACTATCCCTAAAATTCTAGTTTCCAAAGCAACAAACCGTATGTCCTCTCGAGTGTTTTTGATTTTTTTTAAATTGTCGGATATTTTCGTGAAACCCGGTATTCTTTCTCAATTAAAAAAAAAGTTTGTTAATTACAAAAACTATCAATTTTATAGTCATTCCAATTTGATACTCTCATTTGAAATAATAAAACTATATTTGAATTTCAGAAAATTCAGTAAAGATAGAGAGATACAGTTTTTATTTTATCTAAGAATCAGAAGAAAAGAAATATTTATTCCTAAAAAATTAACGAAAAGAAAACGTGTTTGAATTAAAATCATTCATTCGGACTTATTATTTAATTCCTTAGGCACTAGCTGAGATTAAAACGTTCTAAATAGTTGCTTAGAGCAGTATTGCAGATTGAAAGAACAGAAATTTGTGAATAATCTACTGTTTAAAATGAGTTATTGGTGTGAAACTTTTTAATAATCAAACCTTCCGCATCGCGAGTTGTTTTCTTAATAATCAGTGAAGTAAGCAGCAGTGAATAAAAAAATAATTATGTTCTGATTTACAACCATATGGTATTCATAGAAAGTTTTTGCTAGAATGAACGATAACAGAAATGAATTCCCTAGAGCCGAATAAAACTCGGGTAAGTTGCTATTAAAACACTTTTTTTTATGTTAACAAACGTTCGTTATTAAGCTAGCTGTTTTAAATGAATTCTTGGTTTACGAATTGCAATGTTATTCTTGTGAAGTAAAAATTCACAAATGATAAGAATTGGAAGATAAAATTTGGTTAGAGATTATCCGTGATTTATTTGCTGGTTTCAGTTAATAAAGGAAACATTAATTATAAAGTTCCGTAGTTTAGTGATTCTTTTGGAAATGTAATGACGATTTAAAACAAGTAGTTGTACCTTGCACTGCAAAGAGAAAATCAGGTACTTCTCTATATGAAATTTCCGTAAATAAATACTTACGATAATAAACAATTCTACTCAAAAACATAAGAAATTCAACAAAAATGAGAATTTTTCAATACTAATGTTAAATATGTCCTACTCTATGGATCTGAGATATGGCACTGTAATAAAAATAACCTGAAAAAATTTCTAGTATTTTAAGAAGGATCATACGGATCAAATGGTTCCATAAAATTTTTAATGCAGAAATCCTAAAAAAGCAAAACCGAAACCGATTGAACTGGAAATTAAAAAACGCAAATGGATATGAATTGGTCATGTTCTACGTAAGCCAGAAAAATTTTAAGTAATACAAGTTTTGAATTGGGCGGCGCAGTTGGTTTGTCGTCGGCCTTCTAAACCCAAGCGTCTGCGGGTTCGATCCCCTACCCAGACACAGGATTTTCGGGATGCAGAAAATCCTCAACGGCCATGTCGTATGATTATGCGGCATGTAAAAGATCCCTGGAGTGCCTTATTGGCTCTTGGCATTTCCTGCAAAATGAAATTCCTAGTGCACTTTAGCATCCAAATAAGAGTCTAGGTGCTGCCATCTAGTGTGGCAGAAACTAGACGTCCAAATTAACATGGTCAACGGTATCTCACCCATCGTGGTGGTCCTGACAGAGTGGATACCACTTCTGGAAAACGCACTAGGTCTGATCACGTGTGCGCACTTGCGCAGCTCATTGGAAATAAAATTAAAAGTTTTGAATTTGAACACTTAGAGCAATAAAAAAAAAGGAAAACCTAAAAATACTTGGCGCAAGACGATTGTAAGCGAATTGAAAACAATAGGAACGACACAGAGAAAGGCAAAATATCTGGCCATAAATAGAGTGAGGTGGACAGCTATGGTAGAAGGTCTATGCTCCAATTCGGAGTGAAGAATAATATGTAGTCCCTACCCATATTATTAGACGCACTATAAGATTAAATTATCAGGTAAATTATCAAGTAAAATTATAATTATCATGTGATACTATACAGCTTTATTGCTTTTACTCGGATGAAACCGGTTTGCATTTGTTTATGCTCCTGTATCAATTGGTTAGCATTGTAATACAATACGTTAAAAATAAATACAAATAGGAAGTGTATAAAATATCTCCTGGATAAAAACTCATTACATGTATGTTTGAATATAAAAGTATTGCCTATAAACTCGTGCAAATCATGTCATTATTAAAAAACTACAGTGCGGCTAATAATTGGATCTAATTATTATAATATACTAATATAATGCTTGATATAATAAATATTCTATATTTATATAATATATCGTCTAATGTATCCCATCGTCCAATTTATATTATACATCGTCTAATTTAACCAATTGATAGACGAACGTAAACAAGTGCAAACCGGTTTCAGTCACATAAAAACAATAAAGCTGTATAGTTAAGATTTTACATAGAATCTTACAGTGGGTCTAATAATTTGACCAGTGACTGTATATTATCGACCACATTGAAGCATAATTAACGATAACAATAGAATATTACAAATACTGCATTTTTTCTTTAAATTGGTACTTAGCACATAACTTTAATTTCTTTTTATTTTAACGTTTGAGGGCTGGACTGGTACAACGCCTGTACAAACTTCAGACTTCAATACACATTTTAAAACCAGTTTATTTCATAAATACGCGTTTTGAGCAGGGTTCGTGATTTTTTTGATTTTCTTAAAAAAAATCAAAAAAATCGGATTATTTTGATTTAAATCGGATTATTTTGATTTAAATCGGATTTTTTTTATTTAAATCAGATTTTTTTGATTTCTATTCAAAAACACTATAAGAGCTTTAATTTATGATTAAAAAAAACCTTATAAATGTTTAATCAAAATTAAATTAATATTAAAACTATATTATAACAATATTTTAGAAGCTCTAACTTACTAAAATAATTTTTCATTATAATGCATAGCGACCATTTTGATACAAGGGCATGATTGAAATTAAAAGACAAGATAAAATAGATAATTTAAAGAATACTACTTTAACTAGTAACACAAAGTTTCAATTAGCACACGATAATTTTAATTTAAAATTGTTATCTCTTTTTTTTTCTCATGATTTATAAAATGGCAGAATAAATGCAACAGATTGTGTTTATAAATGTTGTCATTCATCAAAAAATAAATATTCAATCTATAAATTTTTATGTTAAAATATTCATTTTTAATCCTATATCAAAATACATAAGTTAAGCTAAAAAACATTTTTAAAAAAATCTATGTACTCATTGGAATTTTTTTTCACAAAAGAAAATCTGATAATTTCAAAGATACCGTAAACATATTATGAGAAGAAAAATAAAAACCAGTTAATAACCCTACTGCTTCAAATAGACTTTGATAGGGAAGAATGACACTATATCAGGAAAAAAATATCTGAACTCAGCTTTTTTTTTTCTTTCTATTTTTGGCATATTAAGGTAATTTCTTTTTAATATTACCTCGAGCTTTAGAAACATAGAAATTTCCATCAATAAACTATAATGTAGATTTGAATTCCATGCTTTTTTAATCAAAAGGTAGAATTTTAATTAACATTTGCTTTTTTTTCTTTTTGAAAAAAAAGCATGTTTATTTACTTTCTACAGCTATGCAAGTCTATATTAAGACAGCATTAAATATTTACTTTAATCTGTACTTTCAATGTTAAGAATCAAAAGATTTTTAAACATGTAATTTTAAATGTGTTTAACACACTCCAAGAAAGAAAGTAATTTCGTTAACTAAAATTAATTAATGCAGCAATTTATTTAAAATAAATTTTAAAACTAAGAAAAGAAAATAATAAAAGTATCAATATTTAAAGCACTGCTTTTTAACTTTTAAAATCAATATAATATATATATATAAATTAGTTGATTTAAATCAATGATTTTTTTAAAAAAATGATGTGATTTTAATCATGATTTAAATCGTGATTTAAATCAAGCTGATTTAAATCAACGAACCCTGGTTTTGAGGCGTGTCTATTTTCTTAAATACAAGTTATGTCAATTTTGTTTACTACTCATTTAGAGCTATAGCCGAAATAAGTATGACGATGCTATAGTTTCGTTTTAATCCACTTTTCTAACATACCTGGAGCAAAAGGGAGCGCTTTTAAGTGGACTTTGAATTACATTTGGAAGTGAATTACATTTAAGGAAACCAAATTTGGTACACATTGGTTAAGAATTACAGATTTGTATATGATACACATATATAAACATTTTTTTCATTTAAATTAATTTGATTTAAATCGTATTAAGACAGTAAAATTCTAAAAATTCACGGTAAAATATATGTTATTCTAGTCTATTCTATTCAATCAGTGTGCTACATATTTTTATTGCTTGGCGAGTCAAAATTGGAAATAAAATTTGCGAACATCTTTTTCTTAATCAATAGTTTAATGAAAGAAAAAAATCACTTTAAATCTCACAATCCTTTTCGGAAAGAAAGTTTAAAAAAATTATACACACTTTAATTTACATTTATTATACTATTTTAATTGACACTTTATATTCATTACATTTTATTTGTTATCTAATACAAAATATATTTTAATTAGTGTATTAAATAAAATATTTTCTACTGCACATAAATTAATGACTAGTATTCATTGCAATAAGTTTAATAAATCTCTTTGAAATGTTACTTTACATCTTAATTTTTTTTCCTTCAAAATACGAGAGATAATTTTATCTTTGAAATTGTATTCATTCACAACTGTATTGTATTTATTAGAAACTGTATTGTATTCATTAAATTAAAGTGCTTTAAAATAAATTTTAATCTATGAGAAATTGAATAGAATTTTTCGTAAAATCAAATGCTAAATATAAAGGATGGCTTAGTGGTTTTGAATAAGTACATCATTCATTCAAACCATTCACTGTAATTTATTTAAATAAGGATTGAAAAATATTAGCTTTTAAGTATTAGTAAAATTTTATTGGAACATTAAATAGTTTTCTGTAGAATAACTTAAAATAGTAAAATAAGTCATAAACACAAAGTATTTCATGTGATTAAATAAATTCCAAAGGGAGCAGTTATCATTTGGCTAAAATAAATAATTTTTTTTAACATGATAAATTATATTTATAAAGTTAGTTTAAGTAATGCTGATTTCTCTTTTAAGATAAATCAGAATTAGAATAAGTAAATAAAATTATACTCTCACAATGTTTCAGAAATAATTCAGGGATGTCTAATTAACATCTTCGATACTCGGGATTATAATATGTTTGCTTTGTCAGCACTTGTTATTTACTTTGTTTTACTTTAAAATTTGTTTCGAATGTTAAAATGCAATTATTATTATTAGAACGGTAAATTAGTTCTAACGTTCTAAAAACTTCTTTGTTCTCTAATACGGTAAATTAGTTATCAATTACAATCAATTAGTTATCAGTTACGCAGCTACAGAAACAAAAATTTACCGTTAAAATATGCATACATGTCATTAGTTGCGTGACAAAAATGTTTATAATTAAATTTTTATATCTCTGTTAACTGCATTACAAATTTTGTGTCTAATTTCTATCCGCTCTTCTCCTGTTAAGTTACTCCTTTGCAAGTTAAGAGAATACCATGCATTTAAGTAATTATTCGAGATTGCAGATAGTTCCGTTAAATTTCAATATCAAATTATACAAATATGCATTCAAAACAATATAAAAGCATTTAAAAGTTAAACACGTCAGACCGAAATTTAATTCGTGTTATCTTTTACGATATATATCATAGAATTATTTTAAAAAAGGTTATAGTTGGGTTGTCTTACTGGAATTTTAGACTTGGCGACACTTTCGATAAATAAGGAGAATATTCGTTCTTAGGAAAGAAACAACTATATGACGTAGAAAGAGCGTTGGACTTGATTGGACCACTTAAAATGGCGCGTATTATGCTGGCATGACCTTAACGAATCAAATACGAGATAAAAAGTTTTACTTTTGTTCCACTTTAGAAGAAAATCGTCTGCAAGAAGCAATATGTATTTTTTCTTTATCGGTTTCTTTAAATGCGAAAAAAAAGTATAATTTAAATATGATGCAACTCTCTAATTTCATTTGAAACAAAACACTAGTTTTTATTCCGTAAGTTTTATTTTTCTCATTTCACACGATTTAAGAAAGCAAGCAAAAAAAGAGTGTGCAAAGATAGTGTTGCTGGCGATGCTGATATACTTTCACGCTGGGGGCTTGGCGTCCATTTGGCGTGCACTGGAATGTAAACAGGCTCTCTCATTGGGATAATGATTTTTTCTTAACTTGCAACAGCAAGTTAAAAAAGTTGTTGTTAGCTCGAATTCTTCTTAATATTCTACACATGTTCTACTTAATATTCTACACACATCTACGAACTAATTTTATTTTAAGAATTATTGTATATATGCAACATAAAGCTGACTCTTATGTGTATCTTATCTTACTGTCATTATAAATTTTAGTCAGCTACTTTGCATCAAGTAAAAGAATATTCTTGGTGTTTCACTACACTAGGAATTATTATTGGCTCTTATATATNAATTTTACGGGTTTACGCTTACTAATATTCAACTTAGTAGCCTTGTAATTTTGAACCCAATCCAGAAGACAAGGGAGTTCCGAGTATTGGGAGAAATTTGCCTTTATGGAGGACTTTTTGATAGGAGTGGAAAAACCACGAAAACATTCCTTGACTAACTTGACGGCAAGTGACTCTAACCCATGGTCTGTCAACCATCGAAGATATTTCAAATTAAAGCTGTGGTCGGTGCGAGAAGTATGCGGAATTCGTATCGACCAGCCATCACTGAGATTCGAACTCGGGTCATCTAATTGGGAGGTGAGCGCTCTATCCCTTGAGCCACTACGACTCTATTGGCTCCTTTGCAATGAAGCACTATTTAACTAAACTATTTTGGGGAAAAGGAGTTTTCAGCATTTTTGATGTTAAGATACACCAATATGTTTAAGCAGAGAAGAAAGTAGCGGGCGAAAAATTAACTCAGACAGAATTAACCATTTGTTTTTTCGTTCATTGTTTGTTCTCATTCAAGTGTTGTTCTGACGAAGAACTTCGTGCCTGGGCGAAAGATAACGATCTATCTTCGATTTTAACCGTACGATTATAGTTTGCGATGCGATTATGATACGATTAAAGTTTTTATTTAATCATTTTAATTTTTGTTATTTATTTATATTCTTTTTGTTATTTAAAAATGATAATCTGTAAAGAAAAACTGCACAATTATGGCTTATTATTATTTTTTATGATTAAATTATATATTTTTATTCCTTACAAATAACAAATTATGAAAAATATTAAATTATTGTCATTTCTTACGATTAAAAATTTGCGAAAAAATATTAAATTATAAAGTATTGATTAAAAATAAATAACAGACTCATAAATATTTTGAAATTTTAAATCAAAAGTTCACTAATTTGAGAAGCATATAAATGTACAGTGCGTCAAAAAAACGAACCATCCTGAATAACTTTTGATCTAATTATCGAATTTTAATGTTCTGGGAGTCAATCTTAATGGCTCGAAAAAGTGATCTCAAATATGCTAATTAATAAATGCCTTAAACGTTAAAAATTAAAAAAACAATTTTTTAAGTTACGAAATCAGTCACAACTCACTTTCTCTTAATAAACATACCCTTCGACAAACTGTGACGACGGACGATGAAATTCGACGGTTTCGGATTTCTAACCCCCAAAATATAGAGGGGAACTACAACCTGGGAAAGAGGGTCCCAAATGTTTGATCAGGAGAGAGCCCCAAAGTTTGGAGCCCTTAATATTAGTATTACTTTTAGCGTATTTCGCTATATCTCTATAAATTTTTAAGTGAATTGCAAAATTTTTATACACAATTATAAAATTCGTTTGACCAAGGATAATTCCCTACAAAAAAATAGATTTTAGTGAATATTTATTATTTTTAATTATTATACTCAATAACATTCGAAGAATTTTAAATTGTAAGGTGTACAATGTTTTGCATCATTTTAAAAAGCGTAATTTTACAAGGTAAAATACAATATTTTAATGAAATCGGTCAAATAGTTCCAGAGAATTTCAAAAAAAGTCATTCATTAAAAATTCGATTTTTCTGAAACTATTAGACCGATTTGGTTGAAATTTTGTATTTTGCTATGTAAAATTACATTCTTTACAATTATGCAAAAAAAATTGTATATTTTACAGTTAAATGTTTTTTAATCATTATTAAATAAAATAATAAAAAAATAACAAATAATTACTAAAAGTAATTTTTTGCATGGAAATACCCTTGGGTAAACGAATTTTATAATTGCGAGTAAAAAATTTTTCTATTCGCATAAAAAGTTCTCGAGATACAGCGAAATGCGCAAAAAGTAAAATCAGTATTAAGGGGTCCAAACTATGCAGCCCTCTTATAGCCGAACTGTAAGGACCATATTTCTCGGATAATGGCTACCCCCTATATTTTGAGGGTCAGAAATCCAAATCCATTGAAAAAAGGTATGTTTATTCAGACAAAGTACGTTTTTGTGTCTGATTTCGTAACTTTCGTATCATTTGCACTTATAAATTAGCATATTTGAGGATGCCCTTCCAAGCCATAAGATTCCTAGAGCGTGAAAATCCGATAATTAGATCAAAAACTATTAAGGGTGGACCATTCTCTTTGCACTCTGCGCATTTATACAATATATTAGTAAAATAGTTAATAGTGGCTTAGGTACCTCTAAATTGGACAACGATTTGAAAATTCAAATTAAACGGCAGGAGACAAAAAAAAATTTTTGGAAATTAATTTGAAATCATTTATGTAAAAATATACCGAATTGAGAAAAATTACAAAACAAAATTGTGATTACTGTTTACGAAAACAACCTGGCACAGTGAGCACAAAACTAACAGTGATCTATGAAATTATTTTGTTTGTTTGCATTATATTAGTCACTAGGACATTTTTTGACGAATTTTCTAAGTAATATTGAAATAAACAAACTATTTTTCAAAACCGAGGAACAGAGGGTATTGCAACTATTGCTATTTCAAAAAAAAAAAAAGAAAATTGTAATTAGGAATTTGGAAAAGGTCACTATGTCTGGAGCTTTCAAATCAATACTTCGGTTTTCAAGACCTACCAAACCAACCAACAAGCAAATTATGAAATATGCCGTATTCCGTTTTTTCAAATCTTCGATTATTTTCGTGACATTCCACATATTTTAAACCATAATACATACAAATACAATATGGACTTTTTTACGATTCAAGTCAAAAATACGAATATTTTTATGCGACCGAGGTTTTCGAGAAATGGCATTTTTGATACGTACTGCATTTGGATATTTTTTTAGAATACTTAGAAGGTATAAATAATAGTTTTTTTATTCACTATTCTTCTCAATGCACAGCACCACACAGATTGAAAGAAGAGAGTTTTCAGAATTTAGCTGTATCACAAAACGTTGGTTGTACACTCATTTGAATCCCCAAAAAAGAATATCACAATCAATATGTATACTCCTACAAACCGTATTGGCATTGCAGAATATATTTACATAATTTTTCGAAAAATATCCCTTTTTGGAATAAATATTCTTTTGATTAGAATAAGAGAATTTTCGCATATCTTATCAATGAAGCAAACAAACGTTCTGGAAATTTTGAATTAATATCTCTTTCTTTTATTTTTCTGATGATAACAAACATCTTTTGAAAATTTTCTTTGGTTCTCATTAAGTGTATTCACAGCAAAAATGAGAAGCCAAATANTAAAAGTGATTTTTTTCATGGAAATACCCTTGGATAAACGAATTTTATAATTGTACGCAAAAAAAATTTCCATTCGCATAAAATGTTCTCGAGATACAGCGAAATACGCAAAAAGTAAAATCAGCATTAAAAGGTCCAAACTATGCAGCCCTTTTATAACCAAACTGTAAGGACCATATTTCTCAGATAATGGCTACCCCCTATATTTTGGGGGTCAGAAATCCAAATCCATTGAAAAAAGGTATGTTTATTCAGACAAAGTACGTTTTTGTGTCTGATTTCGTAACTTAAAATATCGTTTGCACTTATAAATTAGCATATTTGAGGATACCCTTCCAAGCCATTAAGTCCTAGAGCGTGAAAATCCGATAATTAGATCAAAAACTATTAAGGGTGAACCATTTTTTTTGCCCTCTGAGCATTTATACAATATATTAGTAAAATAGTTAATAGTGGCTTAGGTATCTCTAAATTGAACAACGATTTGAAAATTTGAATTAAACGGCAGGAGATGAAAAAAAATTGAGAAATTAATTTAAAATTATTTATATAAAAATATACCGAATTGAGAAAAATTATAAAACAAAATCTTGATTACTGTTTACGAAAACAACCTGGCACAGTGAGCACAAAACTAACAGTGATCTGTGAAAATTTTTATGTTTGTTCGCATTATCTTAGTCACTAGGATATTTTTTGACGAATTTTCTAAGTAATATTGAAATAAACAAACTATTTTTCAAAACCGAACAACGGAGGGTACTGCAACTAATGCTATTTCAAAAAAAAAAAAATTAGGAATTAGGAATTTGGAAAAATTTGGAAAAAGTCACTATGTCTGGAGCTTTCAAATCAATACTTCGGTTTTCAAGACCTACCAAACCAACCAACAAGCAAATTATGAAATATGCCGTATTCCGTTTTTTCAAATCTTCGATTATTTTCGTGACATTCCACATATTTTAAACCATAATACATACAAATACAATATGGACTTTTTTACGATTCAAGTCAAAAATACGAATATTTTTATGCGACCGAGGTTTTCGAGAAATGGCATTTTTGATACGTACTGCATTTGGATATTTTTTTAGAATACTTAGAAGGTATAAATAATAGTTTTTTTATTCACTATTCTTCTCAATGCACAGCACCACACAGATTGAAAGAAGAGAGTTTTCAGAATTTAGCTGTATCACAAAACGTTGGTTGTACACTCATTTGAATCCCCAAAAAAGAATATCACAATCAATATGTATACTCCTACAAACCGTATTGGCATTGCAGAATATATTTACATAATTTTTCGAAAAATATCCCTTTTTGGAATAAATATTCTTTTGATTAGAATAAGAGAATTTTCGCATATCTTATCAATGAAGCAAACAAACGTTCTGGAAATTTTGAATTAATATCTCTTTCTTTTATTTTTCTGATGATAACAAACATCTTTTGAAAATTTTCTTTGGTTCTCATTAAGTGTATTCACAGCAAAAATGAGAAGCCAAATATGGAAATAAAATTTATTCAAGCATAAAGAATTGTTGAAAATAGAAATTTTAGCAGTTCGTTTCAAAATAAAAATATGAGTATTCGGCATTTTATTATTTATTGGTTGATTAAATCTGTTATACTCCGCTGCAACTTACGAAAAGACCATTGCCGTATAGGATTTAAGTAATCATCAGCTACTGCACATAGTTCCGTTATATTTTGTTTTCAAAATGTTTTGTTTCCGTTTTATTTTGTTTTCAAAATGTTTTGTTTCCATTTTATTTTCCTTATTTTGTTTTCAGAACAATATAAAAACTTTTAAAAGTTAAACACGTCAAACAGAAAATTTAATTCGGGCAATGTTTTAGGACAGGGGTGTCAAACTCGCGGCCCGAGATGAATGTTTTTCATGCCCAGTCAATATATCCAACGCAAAGTAAAAATAAAATAGAAATGTGAATTAGAAAGGAAACTAGCATATAAAATTATAATATACTTTATTTATAAACTATACGGATCATATTAAATTGTACGCACGAAAATGTAAAATTCTAATTGGCTTGCGGCACCTGCCATTCCAGGGATACTGCATCTTATCAAAAATAAGCAGAAAAAATTTAAAATCGTGGAACAGAATTTGAAACAAGGTTTAAAGATTTTAATTCCTTGGAAGACAAATTTCGTTTGTTTTCTTCGATTTTCTCAATAAATATAGACTCAGTACCCAGTAATAAGCAAATGGAAGTCATTGAGATTCAGTGTGACTCAAATTTGAAGACAAAATTCATTGAAGTGGGTGTGCCTGAATTTTACAAATATTGACCGGCAAGGTTTGAAAATACTCGAAAATTCGCATATTAAATTATTTCCATGTTTGGAGGTATACTTATCAATGCGAGCAATAGAAATAAATCTCAAGTGAATGGAAATAAATCTCCTGTCCGAAACCGTATTAATAACGCTCATGTTGGGTCTCGGTCAATAAAATTTCTCCCGAAATAGGAAAGATAGTAGCAGAGAAGAGATGTCAAATATCAAACAATAATTTTACTTTATATATGCTTATTACAATGTACTATTCAAAATAAAAATATTTGTTTCTGTAAACACTGATCTGTAAACTTTTTTTTGAGGCCCACCTAAAGTTAAGCATTGTTTATTTGACCCAAGTTTGCTTTTGAGTTTGACACCCCTGTTTTAGGATATATGTCGCAGAATTATAAAAAAAAAAGTTAGAATTTCCAAGTGGTAGTAAAACTACCGAATAAGAATCTTACGTAAAAATACATTTATATTTTGACCGGGTTGAAATTCGCAAAGACTATTAGACTTTTATATATTTGTTGCAATTATTTATATGTAATGGTGGTCAAACTTATTTACAATTATTATTATAAGTAAAGAAGTTTAATGGAACAATATGAATTTCGCAACCACTTTAGAACCGGAAGAGTAGGCAGTGGAATTGGTGTATATATGCATTCTCAATTAATGATTTTCACTATATATTGTATTGTAAAAATAACTTAACTGCCTCTTGTGAGTATCTTATCCTACTGTGATTAAAAACATTTGTGTTAATGAATACCGAAAGTGGCGGCAGATATTTTACACCAAGTAGAATAGAAAATTTCTTTCACTACTCCAGAAACTGTCCTTGGTTCGTCAACACTTAGATGCAAAGTGGTTGCCACTTTTTTGGTGTTAAGATAGAAGAAAATTTTTACAGCGCACACAATTATCAAAAAGTTATGAGCATAAGGGACGGGGAGTTCTCAGAAAATGGTGGGTGTTGGAAAGGAACTGGGATCATTTTTGTAGTTAAGAGGTCATTTAATATAAGAATCAGCAGAAATTGTGTTAGGGCTCTAATATCTTTTTTTTCTTTGCAGTTTAAAAACAGTCAAAAACATTTCGAACTGTAAGGTATAAATTTGCTACATCATTTTAAAAAATGTCATAAGATTAAATAAAAAAAAATTGAGCAAAATTGGCCGAAAAGTACCCGAGAAATGGAATTTTAAATAAATCGTATTTTAAAAATTTCATTACTCAGTTCGACCGATTTATTTCAAATTTTGTATTTTGCTATGCAAAATTACATCTTTTAAAATGATGTAGAAAATTGTAATTCAAGATTTTTTTTTACTGTTATTAAATAAATAATAAATATTTAATGAAGGCTATTTTTTGCATGGAACTATTTTTTGAATAAACGAATTTCACAATTGTGTGCAAAAATGTTTCAATTTGCCTAAAAATTTATGGACATATGGCGGAATACACAAAAAATAAAATTAGCATTAAGGGGTCCAAATTTTGGAACACTCTCCTGATCAAATTATTCGTACTATATTTCCCAGATTGCAGCTTCCTCCTATATTTTGGGTGTCAGAAAATTGAATGAAAAGTCATGTTCGTTCCGAGAAAGCACATTTTTGCGTCTGATTTTGCAAATTAATATATGGTCTGTTTTAATTTAATTGCCGTATTTGAAGTTCCCTCATCGAACCTTTAAGATTGAGCCCTAGAATGTGAAGATCTGATTATTAGATCAAAAGTTATTCAGGGTGGACTGTTTTTTATTTTGTGCANGTTAAAGCACTGCAAGAAGCAATTTTTCCGGAGGCGCTGAAGTTGTCCAAGTTGTTCTATGATATTCAGGACAAGGCTTGAGGTACCTTTGCTGAAGGCCTGTAAGGCAGACCTGCAGATAAGGCAGACCTGATTATTAGATCAAAAGTTATTCAGGGTGGACTGTTTTTTTATTTTGTGCACTGTACGTGACAATTTGCATTAACGTGTTCCTCCTGTAGCCTCTTTGTTATTATTAGTTTACATATTCTTTAGTTTAAAATTGCTAGCATATGATAAAATGGACATCAAATCTTTCTCTTACAAACAGATTCACCAGGATACTTATTTTTTTTTTTCAGATTTGAAATATGCCTAAAATCTTCTAAGCTCTCAAAAGGTAAACTTGTCAAAGGTAAAAATTAAAACCATTTAAGTTCAGACTTTTTAATTTCTGGTCTTTTAAAAAATAAATTACTTTTAAACAAACAATTTTGAAATTTTGTTTATTTTAAAAATGAGCGAGCTAGTTACCGGAGGTGGCTAATAAACCTCAAATGTTCGAACGCGAATTTATCATATAGTTTTTGTATTGGACGCACGATATGCGTATAAAATATACTTTTGAAAATATAAAGGATTACTTAGCCTTAAGCCTATTATATTATTCAAGATTTTATTATGACGTCATCACGTAAGACATTTAAAGTTCATCATTTCGCTCATTATTTCGCTTTAACGTTTGAAACTAATAAGAAATTATTTTAAACAATGAAACTTAAAAATATAACGCTGAAAAGACGAGCTCTTTTTTAGCTAGCGTACGTGACTATAAGCGTAATCAAAACGTAATCTTTATTTCACTGAAACTTACCGCGTAAGCAACTCTAAAGTTCTTTTTTTTTCTCTTTCAAAGTTAAAAGACTGCTTCTTGTGAAAGATCTCAGCAATATTCGGATATACTTTTCAATAGATGCTTTCTTCTTTATAAATTCTGCTGCAAAATAATGGCGATTACAGTTTATTCACTTCTTAAATTCTTAAAAATTGTTCTCTCATTATCCAATTGCTCTTTTACCTTTAATATAGACTTTCAAAATCTTAAGCAAATTTAAAAACTTTTTACTAAATCTCGACTTTTTTTAAAAACAGTTAAAGAGAATGACGATTTGTTGCAAAGATGATTTATTTTAAATGTAAGATTTTAAATATATTCGTTTATTATGGGAATTTGGAAGGTGATTTATAAGTTTCTACTAGCTATCATTGCTGTAATTTAAAGTACAGATGATGTTTTTTTAATTATCTACTAGGGGGCTAAGCCCCCCTTTCGCTGCCGCTCACCAATCACGATGATTGCTTCTCAATAATTGTCTTTTATTAGCAGAATTATTTTATTTCTACTGTAGTTAAAATTATTCATTTAACATATATGTACTAAAAGCAATTATGTTTGCTTACGCTTGTGCCTCTATTTCCCACCTCCAAATACTACTGTCTATTAATATTATAAATAATTAGATCTCTTGGTGAGCAGAAGTGATTTTTCGAAGTAATAATTTTTTAAAATAACATTTATATTCTTATCCATAATAGTTACATAGAGTTCACAACCATAATTTAATATTTTCGTTAATAATACCAGTACTGGAAAAAAAGCTTAAATTAGGGATACAAAAATATTTAAAGGAAAACAATACCTTCACCACGATTGTTAATTTAATGCTGATGACAACCAAAACAATATTGAAATGAATGAGGAAAAACTGAATCCTACCTCGTGATTTTTAGTCTAATAGAAATGCACGGATTACAATGGAAAACTCAGACACCATTATTAAACATACTCAAAATGAAATAAAAATCGCCTCTCAGCTTCATATGGTAAGTTCAGCTGCAGCATTTTAAGCAAGCATCATTATTAAAAATTATTACCTTTTAAACACATACGTTCTCAATTTTAATTGGCTGTTTTGTGCGTTACTAACCACAAGTGTTCTGTGATTGGCTATTTGTTATCATTTCACTCTCTTCTTATATTATATAAAGAAATGATACCTCCATGATTTTTGCTAGACTACAACTATATTGAAACAAATTCGAGTTTTCCTGAGAATTTAGCAAAAGTCTATAAAAGTTATCTTTCTTTGATTCCTCAAACAAAGTGAGCGCACGGTTTCATAACATTCAGGGGTGTGTGTCGTCACTGTAATAGTATTTTGAAAGCTGTCTGAAACTATGATTAAATTATTGTTCATAGTTGTACTCTTGAAAATGTTTTCTTTAAGCCAAAAATTTTTTTTTCAATGTCTTCAAGAAAATGTAAGATGGGTGAGGTTTCGTTTATCATGGATTACCGGCGATGGTTTTTGGTGCGAAAAAGTACTTCGTGTAATCAACCTTTCTTTTGATGAATTGAAACTCTAAAACTGATGAATTCAATAATGTGAAGTCATTATGAAGGGTAGCAAATAATAATAGAAAAAATGGAATTGGTACACTGTGTGGGATTGTTTGTAGCTAATCAAAAGTATTATGAAAAATATTAGTTCATTATTATTTTCATATATTATGGTAATCAAATGATTATAGCAAATTTTGACTTTTGCAAATTAACATTGTTATAAAGACAAACTTTGTAACTGTAATTGCCCTTCTAAAACTTTTGATAAAACAAATAAAAATTATAATCCAACTCAGCAAAGCAACTAAAAAGTGGGGTATGTAAAAATAAATTAGTAGCCACTTTGACCGAAAAAATGGTAGCTGCTAATTAACTTGGTAAAGCAAAGTTACTAGGATGTAAAATAACTAATGTAAAACTGACTAATGTAAAACAACTATTAACTGAAGGGACTTTTTGGCCTAAGTGCAAATTTCCCAGATAATTTTCAACAGGTCTGTAAAAATTAAATATCTAGAGATAATTAATTGCACTTCGTGTCTTTCTAAACTCCATAATACGAAAACAACTAGTACGAGTTCAAGGGGAAAATATGCAGCAGGTA
This sequence comes from Parasteatoda tepidariorum, assembly GCF_043381705.1. NCBI lineage: Eukaryota > Metazoa > Arthropoda > Arachnida > Araneae > Theridiidae > Parasteatoda > Parasteatoda tepidariorum. Next base: position 96,295,926 of record NC_092204.1, on the reverse strand, counting down.
TAAGAAGGGACAGATAATAACTATGAACTTCCTAATGAAGTTGCCGATTAAATGGTATAATTCATAGTACGGTTAAGCGAGGTCATCTCACACACCGTTTTTGTTTACCAAAAATGATTTAAAAATAGTTATATCACAATTACTTGCATTTGAAAATAGCATTTATTTTTAGGGAACACTTAATATTTTTGAAAAAGAATTCTAACTGTATTGGACTGTATACGTAGCTTTTTATAAATATTTATGAATATATATGAGAATATTTATATAAATATGTATGAGAATTTTTTTCATCATAAACAAAAATTTCTAATCGAAAATTTGAAAAAAATGCATATAATACTTTTATATAAAATAAAGGATTCAGACAGAAAGAGGAGGGAAAAAAACATACTAAATGGAAGATAAGGATAAATAGAGTGAGTCCCTATGTTGGCAGTTTCGTTCAATATATTAACTTCATTCTCTTACTGTCATTGTGTTGTTATAAGTGTGCAAAACAATAGAATTGGATGCTGTCAGTGCTGTCAGCAATATTGAGACGGGAGGATACACTTTTCTATTTTTGAAATCATGTCATTATTTTTTTTTCCACATTTATTTTTAAGCAAGTGCCAAAAACTGTGGATTTTAACTAATATTAACGTCTTATTTTATTAAATATTTTGTTTGATATCTGACTACTGTAGTCTTGTAAATTTTATATATATATATATATATATATGAAGGGTA
>NC_092204.1:96277566-96293634 GCF_043381705.1 Parasteatoda tepidariorum | reverse complement strand
TATTAGATTATATATATATATATATATATATATGGCACAATATCGATTGCGCAGAGGCCGCCTTTGCTTCCTTACAAGCTGATACCTATTAATTTGATCTGGTTGGGCTTCAAGCGGACACTGCTGATCGAACCCCAGTCTTATAAACATGTTTAATGAACATAATTTATTTTTTGAACACATTATTTTAGCATTCACTCATAGCAGATATATCCACAGTTCTGGAAAAATATATGCTTTGAGTGATTCATTCAACATATCGTTCTCTACATTCAAAGCAATTTTAAGATCCCAATGATAAAATTTTATTTAATTTTTCTAATTTGAATTTTTATTCATCATAGAATTTTTTGCTTTAAGATTTTTACTTTAATTGCCCACAAAAATATGAACTATATCATTTCAAAAGGAGATTCAGCTACTAATAATACTGACACTATCCTGGGATTTTATTTTATTTTATAACCGTTGTTGAACAGCCGACCCAGTTTTGAGTTTACGACTGCCAACGTTCAACTCCGTAACCTTGTAATTTTAAATCCATTCCAGAAAACAAGAGAACTCCTGGATCAAGTATTGAGGTAAATTTGCCTTTTTAGAGAACTTTTTGAGAGAACTAACCCGCACTTGTGAACCACGAAAACATCCCACTGTCAGCCTGAAGGCCAGGGGATCTAAATTATGTTCCGTCTTTCACTGGGGATATTTTACGTCAGCACAGTGGTCGGTGCGAGCCGAGTGCGGAATTCGTATTGGGCAGAGCTGAGTTTCGGACCCGAGTCACCATCATTGGGAGGCGAGCACTTTATTCCCTGAGAAGCACGGTTCTTTCCTGGTATCTGGTAGGTATAAAATTTTAATCGAATATGAGTTTCACTCATTCCCGAAAGAAAGTTTGTAGTCAAAGTTAGTCAAACTCAAGGGTCGCCAAAGTTATCGATAAATAAATGCAAATGCTATTCAATCTCAAATTTATTGACAGCAGCACAATATATACAAATTTTTGTTTGGCATACAATTTGCACAAATTGTATGCCAAACGTGATCATTTCCGTGAAATAAATATTCGGAAGATAAAAGAACAAAATTCAAACTTATGTTTTTGATTACATTGTTGAGAATGTTCTTGCTCAATAAGTATATATCAGTATCCATGACAACAAACCAATCACCATATTGATTTCTTAGAATGAAACTGGTTCTTCAATTTGAACTGTAAATAAGTTGAATGAGAATGAAATAAATTTTTTTTCTTTTTTTTTGGTTATATTAGGAGCTTACCCTTCCGCCGATTGCTTCGCATTCATCACTGTTTAGGTCGATATTTTTTCCGAAAACAAAGAATAGTTTGTTAATAAAATATATTATAATTTTAAGTTAAAACAAAACTTAATAATCGTAATTGAAAGAATCTGGATTTGTAAAATATTTAACTTCCCTTGAAAACTTTAAAAAACTAACTTTTTTGAAAAACTATTTTTGCCTTGAAAAATTTCAACTTAGAGTGTGGGGGGGGGGGTAATTCCTCTCACAATTATATTCTACGGTGCGCCAAAATAAGCGAACCACCCTGAATAGGTTTTGATCTATTGATCGGATCTTAACGTTCTAGAACTCATTCTTAATGGTTTGAGGGTGTGAACTCAAATATGCTAATTAATTAGTGCAGACGATATTTCAAGTTACGAAATCAGTCACAAAGACGTACTTTCTTTGAATAAACGTACCATTTTTTCAACGGATTCGGATTACTGACACCAAAAATGCAGGGGGTAGCCACAATCTGGAAAATGTGGTCCTCCCCCATAATTTAGTCAAAAGATCGTTTTAATAGCTTTCCTTTTTTGCGCATTTCGCCATATCTCGAGAACTTTTCAAACGAATTGGAAAATTTTTGCACATAATATCCAAATTTGTTTGAACAAGATGAATCCATGCAAGAAACAAATTTTGGTGCTTATATTTATTATTTTTTATTATTTTATTGAATAATGGTTGGACATCACAAGGTCTTTTTACGTCGTTTTCAAGTATGTAATTTCACGTGGCAAAATATAAAATTTGAGCGAAATCGGTTGAATAGTTCTTGAGAAATTGAATTTTAAATATACAGCGTGTTAATATCAAATTGGGGAGCATTTATTTCATGAGAGCGTTCGCCTTCCAATGAGGTGAAGCTTGTTCGAATCAAGGCGATTGATAGTCGCCCGCACCCGGTTGCACTGACCACAGTGCTGACATAAAATATTCATGATATATGACATAAAAGTGGTAGACTGATCATGAGTTAGAGTCCCCTTTCCATCAGGCTAGCCGTGGGATATTTTCGTGGTCTTCCTCTCCGTGTAACAGAAATGCTGGTTAGTTCCATTAAAAAGTTCTCCACGAATGCAAATTTCTCCCAATACTTGATCCAGGCGTTCTCTTGTTTTCTGGATTGGGTTCAAAATGACAAGGTTACAGAGCTGAACATTAGTGGTCGTAAACCAAAAGAATTGTTTCAGTTGTTTATAACGACGGCTATAAAATAAAACCCTAAATTGGGGGACAGTTATTTCAAGTCAACACCAAATCAAGCTTTCGCAGATAATTTAAGTTTAGACGCTTACAATGGGGAAAAACTTACACTAAGCTCACACGTGTTTTCTAAAATTTAAGTGTTTCTGACTGTAAAAAATGGCGTCAGCTGCTTTATTCCAAGTCGTGTAAAAGAATAAACTCAGTGTTTCACAGAACGAAGAATTATTTATGTTGTTTCACTGTACCGCTTTGAAATTAAATAGTTACAACCATTTTTGACGTTAAGATGAACATTCTTTTCCCCTTTTAATTTAGTATTAAAAATTTTAATAGAAATATTGAGTAAATATTGATATATATTATTTTGAAATTACTTTCTATCTATTTCCGTTCATACGTAAAAAAAGTCTTTTTGCGAGTCTAATTTAGACTTAGTAGTTCCATTTCTGTGAATGACAGAACTGCCCGCATGATTTTTTTCAATATGTAAAAATTACCGAGATTTTATTTATTTTTTAATTCATTTGTACTCCAACAATTATACAAGTTTATAAAACTTAAAGCTGCCAAACAAATGCAAAGTTGAATACCCAAAATAACGGCTCTGACGATTTTGCAACACGGCACTGTGGGCCAGAAGACCATGATCTTTGGCCAAAAGTCAAAAATTAAATTTTCAACTAAAATATGCGTATTCAGTTTTAATATAGCCAAATTAAGTATTCATAATTATTCCAAACATCATGATTTACTTTTTGGACCGACGAGAGTACAATGTAATGAAAAATATCTTTAAAAAAATTTTTTTAATGTAACTTTTAAATTTTTATTTTGGAAATATATATAGGAATTTCACCTTACTGTTACATTCTTATCAGAATAACTAGTCTGCAATTATAGTACAATTTTTCAATGTGTTGGATTAGTTAATACTCTTGATAAACTTATAGTTTATATCTTTTCATTTGACATTTTAAAATGTTTGAGTGACTTTCGAAACTCAGGTAATTAGCTCCACGAGGTAATTAGCTAAACTTTTTTTTGTTGTCTTCTTTGATGTTTCTTCTTTTAAACAAGACCTGCCCTATTTTGCCCGTTTTGCAAAGGTGGATTAAATATACCGTAAAACAAATATATGTTTTTTTTTCATGTTTTCGCGTTATTTTGAAATTAATTCGCGTTATTTTGTAATATTACTTCGGAAATATAATTTGCTTTTCATTTTTAATATAAAATTACGAAAATTATTATATTTTCATTGATATATTTAATTATTTGAACGTACTATATAATTTTTTTTATTTTTGCTCGCCATATTTCAGACACCATTTTGTTTTTTGGGGTATTTTTAGTGTATTTTAAGATTTCAACCTATGAATTCAATTTACCTGCACGTTAAAATCCCTAAAAAAAAAAACCCAAATTTTGAAACAAATTTTATCGAAATACTAATTTTGGCCACGAAACCTTGGATTCTGGCCCACTGTGCAGAGGAGAGAAACAGAACAAGAGCAGACTTTTTTTTAATGAATCTTCGTTCTAATATTGAAAAAACAATTTACGTATTTTAACGTTGGTAAGAAACTAAAATGGTTTGAATGAAACTTACTAATGGTATTAATCTTAAATAAGTGAGCATTTTTATTTCTTTCATGAGCATTTTTCTATCTAAATTTGGAGCTTGAACTAAATATATTTTAAACTCTAAAAGAGATTGTACCACTTTTGCGTTAGAAAAAATGAGAATAGTTCAGTTTGTTGTTATCGACATTTGCATTGCGACTACAAAGTAAAATTTATAGAAATAGTTTACAGTTTATTTATAGAAATAGTAAGGCAAAATATTTTTTAACCCATTCACTAGACTTAAGAAATGCTTTTATATGTTGAGCTGCATAATTGAAGTGTAGAATTTGATAAGAAATCTTACAAAAATGACTAAAATAAAAATTCCATTAAGAACCCAAATAGTTTATGAAGAAAAAAACGTTTCCCAATTTATTCTTATTTAGTTATAAAAATTAAATAAAACTTTAACTTATCTTAAGTAGAAACAAACTTTCGAGAAAATGAAATTCTGATTAAACAAAAATATTTTCCTCATTTATCAAATCATCTAAATTTTAAAAACAGGAATATTTTTATGTATAACAGAAAATCTCTATGGATGTTCGCTAGTAACACGAGAACAAAAACACTGGTTTGGATCGGGGGGTTTTCCAGCAGTTTTCAATCACCACTTTGGTGCGTCATGTACAAGGTTAGACTCAATATCGAAAATACGAAATTCTGTTGTTGAGAACCATAATTACAGATTGAAATTTCCCTGATAAGTTTCAAATGCCTTTAAGGGATATAATTCTCGACTACGTCAACCTTTTTCTATCAAATAGATCCTTAAGATCGAATCGAGTTAACATGTCTTATATACTAGGGAATCGGTATTTAATATTTGCAGTGGTAGTTACGACACATCTCTACGGATTAACATGACGCTTTTTGTAACAGATAGCTGATATTTATTGGATAATTTAGCCGTATTTCCATTCCTCTAAGATGAGCTGTTTGCTCAATGATCTTACGGCATATTGAAGAGCCGGGATAACCTGGTAGGTAGGGCGCTGGGGGCCCATGTCTGAGAGTTCATGGGTTCGAACCCCGGCTGCCGAAGACGTGTAGTAAATGGTGACTGATGTATGCTAAATCTGTCGAGTCACAAAGTCCTCCATGCTCCCATAACAAATCAATACCTCTGGGGGTACTGGATTGGAGATCTATCTTCCTCTGATCCAGATCAAAAATTACGATCTGTGGATGAATTAATGGATGTATGAATAGGTCCACCCTATAAACGGGTTTGACGTGTGTGTGTCTGAAGACGAATTCTTGGCCATAGATGGCGCCACTGAAAAACAAGAAACGCACCCCTGCCTTAAATTTACTCAGTTTCACCAAGCAGGCTTGCTAGTGTGGGAAGTGAAATTAGAAACAACAACAACGTAATATTGAAAGAAGTGCTTTTTTTTCATTGTTTCAACGTTGCGCTATCAATAGTATCGCTACAAAATGTTTAAAAAAAATAGATGCAGAAGAAATTCCATAAAAAATGAAATATTTAATTAAAGCTTACTAAGCTCATAGTTTAAATACTGAAGTAAAAACGCGGTTGCTGAAAACAAATTCGCAGGCTAACATAAGTCATCAAAATCTAAAGAAATGTAATATTTAACAGTGACAATACTTTTGTTGTTGTTGTTTGTTGTTTCTAATGCCACTTGCCACACTTCGTAAAACCGAGCAAATTTAAGGCAGAGGGTGCGTTTCTTGTTTTTCAGTGGCGTCATCTACGGCCAAGAATTCGTCTCCAGCCACAACAATAGTTTTAAATATAAATATGCTAAGTCTTATTAAACCAAGCGGCATTTCAATTTCGAGATATTTAAAATTTTTAAACTCTAATACAAAAACTTTTGGCTTCCAAATACAAATAATAAGTATTAATTTTTGACGTATATTTAAACGCAAATTTATGATTCACTAACTGCTTATTATAATCCTTTAAATAAAAAAATGTCATAAAACTTACAAAATAATCCAAAATTTTTATAGCTAGAGGTTGGGCAGTAACGGTGGCTAGATGCATTAAACGTTAGAGTCCCTTTGCCGTCAAGATAAGCGTGGGAGGTTTTCTTAGTCTTCCTCTTTATGTACTAATACAAATTCGGGTTAGTTCCATCAAAAAGCTCTTCACGAAGGCCAATTTCTCCCACCACTTGATTCAAGAGTTCTCTTGTCTTCTGGATCGGGTTCAAAATGACAAGGCTACGTAGTTTGAACATTAGTAGTCGTAAGCCCAAAAATTGGATCGGCTGTTCGACGACGGTTATAAAATGAAATAAAATAAGTATTATTTAAATGATATTCTCGTGAATAAAATTCAGGTTTTTTTTACTTCTTATGAATGTATCAAAACGAATCGAATCATTTTTTAAAGGTTGTTCAGATTGATACATTTCCCTACCAACGTTATTTACACAAAGCATTAGTCTCACAGAGATGCCAACTGCTCCGGACACGCCAAAATAATTTAAAATACGGTAAATAACTACAAACTAAATTTTGCAAATATTTGACTATTTTTGCATGCTTTTTAAGGGATATACCACGACATAACTACTATAAAATAGGGAATTATATAAGCCTGCGAATTATTTAGAAATAGTGGTGGATAAAAATCTACTGAATTGAATTTATTAAACCAAGAAACACAGTTGATAAACTACCACTTTAAAATATTTATTTGCTGTCCGGAGCAAGTTGGCATCTCTGGTCTCAAGGTGTACTAGTATATGATCTCCAAACATGAGGTGTCAAACCAAAATATCTGGCAATTTGAACTAAAGATGGAAATTTTTTTTAATACTTTATATTGATTGATTTGGAATAACATCTTTAAACTGGCAAAACAAAATCCACCACTGCGGAAGCTGGAAATGAGATGCAATATTGTGAACTTCAAATTGCTAGATGCTTGCTTGTTGTAGCAAAGTAGCAGAACAGACGAAGTGAAATTTTCCCAGCTACAACGGTTTGTAACGGTAATGCGTGAGAGTTACCCAGGGCTAATCAAGAGAAAAAAGAAAAGAGATCATTCTTCAACCTTTTATGAAGAAAATGACGAATAATGTGGCCAAATATTTGATTGGGAGGTTCTCCTTCACCTTTCTTACTCTTCAAACATCATTACATCCGAATGTCTTTTGCTTTCAATTTATGAGGGCAAAAGTACCAATCATGATTTATCTTTCATTTTCCGGTATTAAAGACGGCCATGGGAATTTATTTTTCGTTGAAAGTAACTAAACCTGAAACTACTTAGCTGATCTTTAAAATTGTATTTGGACTTAGTTACTCAATCGTCATTTGTTACTTAAGAGTTACGACGAGATTGCTTTCTTTACCAATATTGAGTTCTAATTTTGAATGAAAAAATCACATATAATTGAACTTTTTCCTAATTACCTAGTATATATATGTGGGTTAAGATTTAAAATTAAAAAGGCAAGAATACCTTTGAAAATTTATATCAAAAGAAATATTTTACTTTTTCGATTATCTAATGTACATTATACAAAGCACTGGCAGAAATGAACCATTTATTCTAGATCTGAAATACAATTCTTTAATTAAAAATTGTGCTGATTTAATTTAGAAAGAATTCATCAGTTGCCAGCTTTTTCTTTCGGTGTTTTAAACTTATTCGGTGTTTATAATTGATTTTTAATGTTCTTTTTTAAGTTTAAATATTCAGTCGTGGTAAATTTAATAAAATCTTCACTAGTGAGTGAAATATAGAATTTTTTGAATTAACAAATATTCTTCTCACTACTTTACAGTACATTCATTTCGTCTACACAAAAAAAAAATCGAATGTGGCGCTTTTGTTGCATATTAAAATTTTCGATTGAGAGTCTTACACAATGAAATAGAAAATACATTTTTAAAAGCTTTTCTTACATTAAAAAACGAGGTTATCTGAGCTATAAAAAAAATTAAAATCTTAAGCTCATTAGAGTGAAGATCATGAAGAACTTAAAAGTGCGGAAACCGTTCATTTGAGATTTAATCATTATAATACAGAATTCCACAAAACATTTTGAGAGCAAGTAGCTGCTAATTAGTCGCAGAAGGAATTGGATCTGGTCGATTTATTCAAGCAATCTTAACAAGCTAACTTTAACCCCCTCCTGACTTTTTTTTTCTCATTCTCTATTTACTTAGGAATTTCTTTAGCGAAATATTCCATTTTGGATGACAACTCTTGTTTACGCTACTTAAAATGCCCACAGAAAAATCTTTTGTTTCAGAAACTCGTTATCAGCCATTTATTCGCAACTTTATCTTAAATGAAAAACGTATTATAGTACTTTTTATTAATACACATAGTACGCTGAACTACATTTATGATACCTAAAACCAGGGCGTGATTTCGTCTTCCATCATGTAGCGAATTGCTAGTTTAAAAGAAATCTAAATGTTACAGATAAACTCTGTACCAAAAATTTCCAAGTAATAGCCGTTGTGGGGCAGGGGATAGAGCGTTCGCGTTCCAATGAGGTGAACCGGGTTCGAACCACAGCGATGGTTGGTCGATGCAAATTTCACACCTGGCTCGCGCCAACCACAATGCTGACATAAAATATCCTCAATGGTAGACGGATCATGAATCAGAGTCCCCTTTCCATCTGGCTAACCGTGGGAGGTTTCCGTGGTTTTCCACTCCATGTACAGCATATGCGGGTTTGTTCCTTCAAAAAATCCTCCACGAAGGCAAAAATTTCCTACAAATACTTGATCCAGGAGTTCCCTTGTCTTCTGGATTGGGCTCAAATTTACAGGACTGCGGAGTTGATGTTCAACGACGATCATAAAATAAAATAAAGCAATAATCCGGATTTTCGATCGCTTTTCCATATTTCTTTCACTTAATTTTTTGAATTCCATATTTTTAATACGATGTTATTACGACTCACGAATTTCGAATTAGAGTAATCACTTTTTGATACTCTCGAAGAACAACGATTCTGTCGTTAATCCTTATTTTTTTCCGATTATTTTTTCGATAGTTATTTTTTTTAACGACCTCCATATATGATTTTTCAAATTCCGTATTTCTAATACGATAACATTACGACAACCGAAGTTTGAATTTAAGTAATCACTTTCTGATGCGCATAATTCACGGTAGATCTTTCGCATCGTTTTCTGATCGTTTTCTCGACCGCTATTTCAGCAACTTTTGACTTTTACGGCATTTTTGCATGGACATTCCAAGTCCGATATTTAAGTGCAATGTTAATTTTTTCAGCACTAGCAAATTTCGCTATTGAATTTTTTAAAAAAAGAAATTATGCCCTTGTTATCACTGTAATATTCCTGGTTTCAACTTTATTGAATATTGGAACCTGATTTGAATATTTCATTTTAACCCGGAATGACTTTGCACTATCAATTTATTATGAACGAACTATGCATGCCTGGAATATAATAAAACTAATTATCTTTATGCGTGTGAATCTCTAAAGTCGTGAGCAAACAGCAGGGCTCAAAAATACGAAATTAAACACTATGATTGCAAGTCGAACCGATTTCATACAACTTAAAACAAAATTTTTTGTTAAATTTGTTCATTATTTAGAAGATAATAATTGAAATTTCAATAAAAAGACCTTTACTTAGAATAATAATGAACTGACTCACCTGCAGAGTAAGTTGAAACGATGAAAACCAATGGTATCCGACTTACAGCATGCTTTCTTCAAGTTATAATTTTGAACCTGTATTTTTTCTCATGGTGTTCACGAATATTTTTGGCGTTTATAAAGTCACAACAGGCATGGAAAAGGTTCTTGTGACATGTGCCTTATTTTACTGAAATAAATTTTCTCTTTAAGTAGAAACTTTAATAGAGAACCATTTTCAAAAATCCTGAAAATCAAATTCTAACCGCAAATCATTTAAATAAAAACCCCTTTTGAATTAAAATTTTCCTTGATTTCTTTTCCAAAAATAAATCGAATTTATGTGATCAATTATTTATCTCGGTACCCATAATTTATCCAGCACTAAGTTATAAAAAGTTATTTTTAGCAAAACCAACTCATTAAATATTCTATAGACTAACATCAATGCAAACTTTTTTTTGAAACTAAAATACCAAACTAAATTAACATTACACAAGTACTCCATAAATTTTTTTTCTTCATTCTTTTTTACATTATTCCCCTTTACATTCTTCCCTTTTTACATTATTTTCTTTTTCTGCGTTAAACATTTAGATTGCTAATCACTAAAAGCTATTTGAGAAACAAAAACAGATGAAACAAACGATTATGTAAATGTATTCTTTTGAATTTACTAAAGAATTGGAAAAGGGGAAAATGATTGCGTGTTTATTTCAATCTGTTACGATTTAGAACAATACTAAAATGATGAACTCAACATTTGATAAACGAAAGTGTGTTTTGCTCTAAACGAATCGGAACAAATAACTAGGAAAAAGAACATTTCAGAACAAATTACAAAAGTAATCCACGAATTCCATAAATGGTCAATGACGTTTTAGTTTTTGATGTTAGCTTTTGAATACATTTTCTTTTTGTCAATGGTAAATTACCACTATTAACGAAATATTTAAATGTTAAAATATAACTAAATATAATGTTTATATATAATTAATTCAAACAGTGTTTGATTTCAAGGCGTTTATATAAAGTTTCAAGCGAAGCAAAAATGAAACTAAGCAATTTATTTAATATAACAATGATTTATAAGGATTAAACTGTTTAAATACATAACAAAACTATAATAAGAGATATTAATATACAGTAATTTTATTTATTTATTTATTTATTTTGCTGAAAGTAAATACTTAGATTTGTTTCTTAGCATAAAAGGTATTAAACCATTTTTTCAGTAATTAAAAAAAAGCTTTTACTCTTAAAACGAGAAATACTTTGAAAATGAAAAATGAAAAAGCTTTTACTCTTAAATGAATTGGAATAAAAGGTAATTGAATTGAAAAATCCCAATATATATATCTAAATTAGGTCCCTATATTAGGTACTTATATTTGTGTATTAGATATATATTATCACAATAACAGTACCTATGACCACATATAATTAAACATCACCGACATTAATAATAGTATGGAGATTTTAATGTTCCAAAAAGTATAAATGACTTACACTGGAAATATTTAATGAAATATTAAAACTTTTATATAATGTAAAAAAATACAATATTTCTTCTCTTTTTTCTTTCATAAATATAAAATATTTTATGAAGTATTAAAACTTTTATATAATATAAAAAATACAATATTTCTTCTTTTTTTTCCTTTATAAATATAAAATATTTTATAAAATATTAAAACTCTTATGTAATATAAAAAATACAATATTTCTTTTTTTTTTCTTTCATAAGCTCTCTTTATCCCGGATCAGAAGCACTTTCTTTTCCGATATATTTTGCCTATATTTCCACCATACATTCAGCAGTGCAAGCAATATGAAATATTTTATGAAACATTAAAACTTTTACATTTTTCACGTGATTGTATTTCTGCAAAAAAAGGCCGCCTCTGTAACAATGACATTACAATTGGTTTTGAATATTAAAAAAAAACATTATTTCTATTTTTCTAACATAAGCAAAAGAAATACTCTTTTTCCACCCTTTTTTGCCAATAATTCCACCATACATGTAGCAATATCATTTTATTAGAGTCATTATAGAGATATCTTAAGAGATTCTTGTGAAAGGGGACAAAAAAGATATGAAACACAATTTCTGTAAGTGGTCTCGAAATAACCCCTTTCCTGAGTAAAGTTTAGAACCTGTGAAGATGGCGGATGTTAAACCAGATGCCAGATCTAATATAGAAACAAAAAGTGCTTTCTTATGAGAACAGGTTTACAAATTTATATTTACGCGCTTTAAGAGGCCGCATGTTCTTTATATATTCATTCCAGCTGAATGCCCGTTCATCGTGCAGGATAATAATGCATAATTACAAAATAATGCATAAATTGGCGAAATGATGCATAAATTGGTATCAATCAACACTGCGAAATTATGAACAAAACTGAGAGACATATACCGATACAATTAATTAAACTAAGAAAATTTGACTTCTTTTATATACAACTATTTGTTGCCTATTTCGGTGGCTTTATGTCATCAAATTAAGCAAAACATGTTTTTAGAAGTTCATTCCATAAGAATAAAGATTAATGATATTCATGATGATTTGGGATAATGTTTATATTCGAGGTCAACTCCTGATAGTCAAAAATTACCATAATCAACAATTTCCTCCTAGGTGGGCCATAAAAACCTATTTCCACAGTACAGCGTAAGTTTCTTGGTACAAATATTAATATATATATTCAGTACCCTTAACATAACCTTTACCTTTAATTTTAACCTTTAACTTTAACCTTTTCTTTAACATACCTACCTTTAACATTAGTACCTAATACTAAATTTATCTACGCATCATTGGCGTTAATAATAATGGGGCGATTTTTATGGTTTTTTGACATGAAAAGCACCTTTTCTCCATTAATTTCTTTTTTAATACAGATCTTTTTTACTTACATTTGCAAGGATTTCAAAAATCAGAAAACTTTAATTCTCAAAGATGATAAGAAATAACATTAATATTTTGTTTAATCTTCAATGGCGAACGAACCAATATTAGTATTTATTTCGAAGACCGTACAAAAATGCTTAACTATTATTGACGTCAGTGATAATTACATGTGGAATTAAATACTACTGGTATTGTGGTTATAAGAGCTATGGTTAATGAGAACCTTTCACATCGATGTAGATGCCTAATATGGGGTATATTAGGCATCTACATACCTTTTAGTATAAAGGATAATTAGAATGATAGAAAGTTTTGCTAAAAGAAGCTAAAAGAAACATTATAAGAACTTTATTTTAATCTCAATACATCTTTGACGATCGATATTTCAGTACATCAATATTTCTTCATTATTTACGGAAAAAAAACTTAAAAGGATAATTAGTTGAAAGGATAAAATAGACGACAGCACGCATTTATTTTCAATACGTATTTGACAATTATTAATATTTTTAGTTAGGGAAGTTCAGTTATAAAGGGGAAAGTATATTTTCTTATTTCCGACTGTGTTTCATGTTCTCCACGGTAGGGGGCAGTATTTGTAGAGGTTTTATCAACTTCCGGTAAAAGATTCGGGTAGAAAATTTCTGCTGGTGTAAATTAAATTGCGAAAATCCGCATCTCAACGATCAGGTGATTGTATATCAATATATTATAATTTACCAAAAAACTTTTTTTTAATAGCTGACTTCAAAATATGAAGATCACATGCTGATATTTTAAAATATGAAGAACACATTTTTTCGCAAAAACACGATACAAAAATTAAATTCAGAACAACTGAGTATTTCGAGTATGCACAAACAAACCCGAATCGTCAAAAAAAAAAAGAAACATTCACGTCAATGCTATGACGCAAGAAGAGGACCGCAAGACTAGAGTTTGTTTGCTTTTTTAGGATAGATGGTGGAATCAGTTGAAAGGATTCACGTGTTTTTTCTTAATAAGTGCGTGACTAATATTGATATTTTTTAGTTATATACGAAAAAAACTTATATATTTTCATATAATTCACAGGCTTATATATGTAAGAGGGTTGGTTTATTATTACAGCATATGTTTACGAATATTAACATTTTTTAAGTGCGAACGAGTATATCTAATATAATTTTCAAGCGATGAACGTGACCAGGTACGGCTAAATAATAAAATGAAATTAATATCAACCATGCATATGTTCAGTTTTGCATAATTTATTGTATTAAAAATCAACCAAATAAAATGGAAAAAATATGTAATGATCCTTTCAAACTTGTATTATAATTTACATTAATGAGCTATACATCACATTATTATTTACATTATTGATTACCCATGAGAAATAACTTACATAAAAAGCAATTAATTGGTTTACTAGATTTAAGAAATGGATGAAATACTTTCGTATGATTTTTATTTAAGTGTTCTTTAATAACCCCTGAGATTTGAAATAAATTTATCTCTAGTTAATTGGGGAATGAGAAAGCGATACTTTTTGGAACTTTATCCATTATAAACGGAAAAAAAATTTCATTTGATATTTTTTGCATTTATCTTGATTCATAATGATACTAACAATACTCATTAAAATTTAATAAGCATCTGAATCATTACTAAACTTTGTTATTTCAAGCAATTAGTATTTTAACAAGATTACAAAAAAGGGAAATATAATGTAATACGGGGCAATAAAAAAAATTCAGCATACAAAACTATCAAATTCATTGAATTATTGCTATGAATTCTCTTTGGAAGCAGTTTGGGTAAATTATACAATAGCAGAGCAAATGTAAGAGCAAGAACGAATACAAACTAACATACTTCTTGAGACTTAAGTATCAAATGTAAGTCTATATTTATATAAGTATGGCTAGTTATGGATAACTTTCTAGCATCATTTCACTGAGGAGACAATACAAGATAAATTACACAAAGCAGTTTTTTATGTTGTATCACAAATGGAAAATAAACTCTGACAATAAATCGAATCTAAGCTGGTCAGGAGGTCACTGTTTGAAATTAATATATCAAAAATAAAGTAATGTTGTTACCGATTTTTAAAAGAGTCAAATAAAAATAAAGTTATGTGATTTGCCGAACACGGAACAATGAGTGTATAGTTTACAAGCATGCTTATTTTTAGAATTTGATTTCTCAGATACTATTTGACCGATTTAGTAATTTAATTACATTACACAAATAAAAATTAATTTCACAAATTAAAATTGCATTCTTTAAATTGACGTAAAAATTTATTACTATTATTAAATAAAATAATTTTAACAAAATATTTACTTAAAGTTATATTTCCCATGGAATATCTTTGGAGAAACAAATTTTATAATTGTGTGCAAAATGTTTTCAATTTGCTTAAAAAGTTATCAAGATGAAGCAAAATATACAAAAAGTACAATTAACACCCAAAGGTTGGACCGCTTTCTTGACCAGACTATCGGAACCCTATTTCCCAAATTGCGGCAACCCCCTAAATTTTGAGGGTCGGAAATCCGAATCCTTCGGGAAAAAACGTATGTTTATTCAGAAAAAGTACGTTTCTGTGCCTGATATCGTAACTTAAAATATCGTCTGCACTAATTAATTAGTATATTCGAGATTACCCCCTCAAACCATTGAGATTGAATCCACGAATCCGAAGATCCGATCATTATCAAATCAAAAGATATTCGGGGTGTTCCGTTTTTTATTTTGCGCATTATATGCACACACTTTATATGGTTATCTGGAGACTATCTGATCATGTAAAATAGATTTTCAGTTAAAAAGTTTTATGTTATGTATGAGATAAAATTCAGACTGTAGGATAAAAAGTTTGAAGGAATTTATTCCTAATTAGTACAATTCAAGAAATAATAGTTTTCATAAACCAAACCAAAGCAACTTTTGAAATCCTTTTGATTTGTGTTCCTTTTCATTCTATTACGAGAGGAAAATTACATAGGAAACAACACCTCACGTATCTATAGAGCAACGTGAGATGCGTACAAGATTGCTCTTTCGTACACAAAACCCTTATAACTTCTCAACTATTTATCTTATCAATTCTTGTTTTATCTCAATCAATTCAGCATAAAAAATTACATCGCAAAATGTACCTTACATGATCAGATGGCTACTAGATAGCAGAGTTGGCCGTTGATTACAGTAATCGATTACAACTGTAATTGATTACAGATAATTACAGCTATGTAATCAATTACTTGTAATCACGATTACAAGTAATCAATTACTTGTAATCGTGATTACAACTTTCAAAAAATTTTGATTACAGCTGTAATCATGATTACAATTTTGATTACAGTAATCAATTACTTGTAATCATGATTACAAGTAAT